>NC_052151.1:99679847-99986572 GCF_902713615.1 Scyliorhinus canicula
AATTTACAGGTGCTACATTCTCTGCCTGAACCAGCAGGTGTAGGGCACAGGTGAGCTTTAAATTAATGATTGCTTCACTGTCTCTGTCTGGGCTGCTCTCAAGCTTCCAGGAAGGCCTCCCTGAAATAGGCGGGGGGAGAGGGGCAGGACTTGGTGGGGTTAACTCTAATGTTGAGGTCTTTGGTGGGGGTCTCTCTTATTGGGGTCTCTGGAATAGGGGTGGGGAGTCTGGTGGGGTTGGGGTGGGCAGGATTTTATTGTGGGTGGAGGGGATACCACCAATGGACTTTGGGGGCACCTCCCTTAAAGAGTTACCTCCTTGGCCATGATGGGAAATACCTGCACCAATTCACGCCACGTGAATCCCAGCCCAGAGGACCCGACAAATCATGCGGGTTTGGAGAATCCGGTGCCCAGCCCGTTAGTAGGATGCAATGGGGAAATTTGACCTTTTTGCATCTCCCCGCTGGCGCGAACCTTGATGCCACCGCAAGCGTCAGAAGTGCTGGATTCTCCACCACATCCGGAACTCTGCGACCAGCGGCAGTGGGCGGCAGATAATCCAACCCAAGTTAAGTCTCGTTATCTGATGAACTTCTTAAAATTCCATGATTTTTAAAAAAATAATAAATTTCAATGTTTTTTCAGTATCGGAGATTATGTTTCGCAATAATTATGACTGTTCACAATTGATAACTCACGTTATTCCACTGTTCTTAAAATTTTCGATGGCTTTTCAGCAAGAATCATGCGTGAAAGATTGAAGTTCATATTAATTCACTGATTCTGTGTTCTTGTTTATTCTTTTGTGGATGAGCACATCACTGGCAAGGTCAGCATTTGTTGTTCATCCCTAATTGCGTTTGAGAAAGTGGTGGTGAGCCACCTTCTTGAAATGCTGCTGTCCATCTGGTGTAGGGCACTCACAATGCTGTTAGGAAGGTATTTCCAGGATTTTGACCAGTGACCATGAAGGAACAGTGATTGCATCTGGAAAGATCTCGGTAGTGTATCCTGTAGAAGACCAAAATATGGCTGACACCAATTTCTGTATTTAATTGCATTGAACTATGCATTTTCAGTGCTAGAACTGTCAGCTGTATGCACTAATGACCACAAGCGCTGACAATTTTGTCTTCATTACAACTGCAAATTCAGGGTCTTTTTATGCTCCGATGTTGTGAAATTACAGCCTGCCTTTATTTCTAATGCATCAAGCTAGCTGCAACGAGTTGAACCAGCACAGAGCTACTTCATTATTGAACCATGAGTTTGTTCTCGCTTCATGGAAATTTAAAACCCAAGTTAAAATGTAATTTGCCAGCTCTGTGCCAAGATTTTCATTCTATTCCACTGAAGTTTACTATGAAAAATCTGGCTTAATCTCTATCTCTTTCTCTAATGTTGCAGTATCGATGGGAGAATTGTGCATCTATTTACAGCATGATAAATGTCTGCACAAAGGCTACATTTTGTTATTTCTTGCAGCCATTGGTACTTATCGAAATACTTCTTTAATTCTGTAGCGTCTGGGTGAGAATGTAAGATTAGCAGGTGTTTGAGCAAATAAATAATTTTGTTATAGAATGCAAATTGCTGACACTGATTATCATCATTAACGAAAGTGACATTTTTTAAAATCTGCACTTGTGTACTAGACATTATAATTATTATTACAACTGAATGATACGAGAATACAGATTTGGAAAAACAAGCATGTCACATCTGTAAAGTACTGGTAATGATCCTCTGACAACATCATCCCAACAGCAGATTGAGGTGTCCATCTCATTTTTTGCTCATCAGAATTCCAGCAAAAAAAAATGGGTTATAGAGCCAGGTGCCTGTTAGTCTAGCTGGAGCACTTTTTAAGGTGGTGTTGCAATAGATATTCACCACAAATGATGGTGGAGATGAATGAAATTCATCTCCTTTCCAAGATAACCTGTTTCCTGACAGCATCTGAGGATGAATTTTGTTCTCCATTGCCAGTGGTTTTGAAGGTGGGGTGGTGGGTCAAATGCAGCACTTGGTCTGCCCGTCACCTACCCGCCCACCCGAGCTTTTCCCCATCTTACGGATGCAATGAAGATGTTGGGTGGCCCACCTGTCCCTTGATCTTATTGAGGCCCTTATGTGGCCAATTAATGGCCAATTAGTGCTTCAGCCATCCCCCACTGCTATTTTAATCATGACAGGGAGAGACCCACACTAGGTGGATAGCCTGACAGCTTTTACTCGGAGAGCTGGTGTTAGGCATGAGGGGTGGGTGGGGTGGGGTGGGATGGGGTGGGGGGGACGACGATGATGACGACGACGACCATCGTTCCCTGTGCTCATCGGAGATAACCCACTCAGGTCATTCCCCCCACCCCTCCCCCCTCCTTAAACCTCCTCCCTGGCCTCTCAAACCCTGACTTCCACCCCTGTCACCCCCCCCCCCCCCCCCCCCCCCCCACTCAGAGACTTGTCAGTCGAATACCTTGAGCGGGATTCTACGCCGGCGGGGTTCTCTGTTCCGCCGGCAGCGCACCCATGCTCGTGGGTTTCCCGGCAGCATAGGCGAGGCCACAATAAGAAATTCCATTGGCAGGTGACGGGAACGGAGAATCCCACTGCCAGGGAAGGTGCATCTTGATGGACAGGGGCTGGGGGACCGGAGGATATTTACCTGGGGCTGGATTCTCTGATTCTGGGACTATGTCCCCACGGCTGTGTGGGAACGGTGGCAGAAAATTGCATAAAACAGCCACCGATTCCCCGTTTTGCTGGGGGATAGCATTCCGGTTCTAGCTGCGATTAGCCCACCAGAATTGCTGGGCTGGGATCGGGCATGCGCACGCCGATGATCCGCAGCCGTGCTACAGGGCGGAGGCCATTCATGGAGCCGGCTCGCGAAATAGTGCCCCCCCCCTTTGGTCGGTTCACGTGCCCCGGACCATCCCCCCACAGTGCCCCCTGCCCCTGATAGTGTTCCCCCTGCCCACGGATAGGTCCACTCCTGACTATGGCAGCGCTGGACTGAGCCCCCAGCCACCATGCCGAGTTCCCGACGGATGGGACCACACACAACCCATGCCGTCGGGAACCCGGTCGGTCGGGGGGGGCGGGTATCAGGCAATATTCTGAGGCCGTTGATACGTGGCGCAGCGTATTCGGAGAGTTCGCTTTGGAGGGGGTGGAGCATCACGAAAGTGGCACCGCCCCCAATTTGGTTGGGAACTCTGATTCTCCGGCTGATCGCTGAACACGATTTCGGCGTCAGCAAGTGGAGAATCCAGCCCCTGGTCTAGCGTCCAGTAGCTCCTATACTTTTGCGGAATGCCTGTAGTCCAGCAGTGGCCACCGGTCGGACCTGGCACTGCTGGGCCTACAGAATTGCCAGTCAATTGAATTGGTCAAGAGGTCTCTAAGGCGGGACTTCCTCCCTGGATGGGGTCTGAAGTCATGTTCCCAGCCAGCTAAATGGTTGTGGACAGCCGATATCAGCAGAGATGTGTTCTGTGGCAAGTCTTTCCGCCAGGAGATTCCGCCTTCTGAAAAATCCTGACCCTAGTTATTTTACAGCTGCCTGTTTTAAGGAAGTAGCTAAACTGCAGTTAGTGAGCACTGCTACTTTAGATGCTGTATGATCTTCGAAGGGTGTGCGGAACACCAGTGGCTCAAGAGGCACGACTGCCTGGAACTGCAGTATGTGATATTGTTATGGCTCATAATTCTTTTTGACTATTTCACCATGGGAATATTTTATACTTTCCTGATTATCCTGTGCTGATTTGTGGAAGCATGTGCAGGTAAGAGGTATATAAAATAGAGAAAGTTGTTCTGTACAGATCTCAAATTATGTATTACAAACCTCACACCCATATCTCACAGTTTGTAAACACTTCCAGCTATTCAATCATGACAGCCATATCACTAAATCATATTGTATCACACACACTGACACATTATCCTCTGTCTTACAGGACAAGACAACGTTCTACACAAATAAATGCAGTAGGTACTAACTGGCAGGGGCACCATACATGAATCTGTGGAACTCTTTGCCGCAGAAGGCTGTGGAGGCCAAATCACTGAGTGTATTTAAGACAGAGATAGATGGGTTTTTGATCAATAAGGAGATCAGAGGTTATGGGGAGAAGGCAGGAGAATGTGGATGAGAAAAATATCAGACTTGATTGAATGGCGGAGCAGACTCGATGGGCCGAGTGGCCTAATTTTGCTCCTATGTCTTATGGTCTTAATAACCATAAGGATAGTGTCCTAGACCCAAACATCTTCAGCTGTTTCATCAATGACCTTCCCTCCATCATAAAGTCAGAAGTTGGGATATTTAGAACATAGAACATAGAACAGTACAGCACAGAACAGGCCCTTCGGCCCTCGATGTTGTGCCGAGCAATGATCACCCTACTTAAACCCACGTAACCCGTATACCCGTAACCCAACAATCCCCCCCATTAACCTTACACTATGGGCAATTTTAGCATGGCCAATCCACCTAACCCGCACATCTTTGGACTGTGGGAGGAAACCGGAGCACCCGGAGGAAACCCACGCACACACAGGGAGGACGTGCAGACTCCACACAGACAGTGACCCAGCCGGGAATCGAACCTGGGACCCTGGAGCTGTGAAGCATTGATGCTAACCACCATGCTACCGTGAAGCTCAAATATTTATTGATGATTACACAACATTCTGCACCATTTGCCACTCCTCAGTTTGGAAAGTAGTCCGTGTCCATATGCAGCAAGATCTGGACAACATTAGGGGAAGCGGTGACATAGTGGTATTGTCGCTGGACTGGTAATCCAGAATCATGATCTGGGGACACAGGTTTAAATCCCACCATGGTGGGTGATGAAATTTAATCTCATTAAAATATCTGGAATTAAAAGTTTCATGATGACCATGAAACCATTGTCATTATCGTAAAAACCCATCTGGTTAACTAATCCTTATCTACTCTGGCCTGTATTTGGTTGACTCTTAATTACCCCCTCACGGGCAATTAGAGATGGGCAATAAATGCTGGCCCAGCCTGCGATGCCCACGTCCCATGAACGACTAAAAAAAAATACATTCAGACTTGGGCTGCAAAGTGATAAGCAACATTCGCACCACAAATGCCTGGCAATCGCTATATGCCCTCGACATTCAACAGCATTAGCATTTCTGAATCCCCCACTATCAACATCCTGAGGATTACCTGAGGATTACCATTGTCCAGAAACTGAACTGGACCAGCCCATGGAGGGCCATGATATTGTCTGTGGTTACAAGAGTGGGACAGAGACTGGCAATTCTGCCAGCAATAACTCAGCTCCTGCCTGTCCACCATCTACACTGCACAAATCAGTGGTGTGATGGAATATTCTCCACTTACCTGGATGAATGTAATTCCAACAACACTCAATAATCTTGACACCATCCAAGACAAAGCAGCCCACTTGATTGGTACCCCATGTACCATCTTAAACATTTACTTCCACCACCAGCAACACACAGTGGCAGCACCTACAAGATGCACTGCAGCAACTCACAAAAGCTCCTTCGACAGCATCTCCCAAACACACAACATCTATCACCTCAAAAACAAGGGAAGTAGATACAAGGGAACATAATCTTCTGGAAGTTCCCCTCCAAGCCACATACCATCCTAATTTGGATCTGTACCTCCGTTCTTTCACTGTCACTGAGGCAAAATCCTGCAACTCCCTTCCTTTTTTTAAAATTTAGAATACCCAATTAATTTTTTCTAATGAAGGGGCAATTTATCATGGCTAATCCACCTATCCTGCACATCTTTGGATTGTGGGGGTGAAACCCACGCAAACATGGGAGAATGTGCAAACTCCACACGAACAGTGACCCAGAGCTGGGATTGAACCTTGGGACCTCAGCACCGTGAGGCAGAAATGCTAACCATTGCTCCACCTTGTTGCCCCAGAACTCCCTTCCTAACAACACTGTGGTTATATCTACACCATCAGTTCAAGAAGGCAGCTCACCACCACCCTGTCAAAGGCAACTAGGGATGGGCAATAAATGATGGCCGAGCCAGCGATGCCCACATCATTTGAAAGAATGAATGAAAAATAACTTGCAGGCTGGAAAGAAGACAGAAGTAACAAAGGTGCCAGCTCCCCTGATTGTGAGGTTACATACAGGTTCTGCTGCAGAGGACTCAGACCAGCCGTTCAATCAGACAGGCTACAGAAAAAGGCTAATACAAAATCAAAACAAATGTGGATACTGATAATCTGAAATAAAAACAGTAAATGTTGGAAATGTTCAGCAGGTTGGCAGCATCTGTGAAGAGAGAAAGAGTTAAGTGAATTGGACATTCTGAATTCTCCCTCAGTGTACAGGTGCCGGATTGGCGACTCGGGGATTTTCACAGTAACTACATTGCAGTGTTAATGTAAGCCTACTTCCGACACTAACAAAGATTATTATTATTATAAAAGTTAAACATGCAAAAGTTAGAAATGTGAAGCTCAGTGCAAGTTTGAGGAACAGCAGCTCAGGCTTGTCACTTTACATCCTTCTGAACTCAAGTTTGAGTACAATTTTAGGTTATAACCTCTTCCCCAATTTGTTTCTTTTTTCTTTGCCAGTTTATTTTTTCATATCTCATTTTCCCTTTGCTTTCAAATGGCAGCTATTCATGATTCTGCCTGCACAGCTTCTCCAGGCATATCCTTTGTATCTTTATGTAGCTCATTACCCCTTTGGCATATAACCTGTTCTACTGTCCACCCTATCACAGACCTTTCCTTTTGATAATTTTCTCACTACCACCTCCCCTTTTTTTATTCACTCAAAACTAATTTGATTTCTGACTTTTCTCAGTTCTGATTGGGCAGAATTCTCCAATTTTGAGGATATGTACGGAGGAAGTGTCTAGTTTTACGATGACAAAATCGGCGAAGCCACAACACAGACCTTCCAACCGGTGAGGGACTAGCAGCCATGCCACGCAAAACACTCGGCCTTCACAACATAAACGGCCGGGGAATTGCTGGGTCCGTGGCCGCGCATGCGCAAGGCAATGACATGCAGCGGTTGCACCGTACAACATGGCACCAGCTGCGCGTGGACATGACCTGCCAGTTATTTCCCTCCCCGGATACCCCCTCGCCACCCCCAGGCGACCCCCCCCACCAGTCCCCCCAGCCCTCGCCGACACCTCCCCTGCCAGCAGCACAGTCCGCAGTCACCGCACCGGGTTCCCGACTGCTGAGACCAGGAGTCATCGTGCCGTCGGGAACTCGGCCTATCAGAGCCGGAGCATCGGGGGAGGCCGTCCCATTGGCGTACGGCGTACTCCTTAATGACACCGTTACGGAGGGGGCGGAGTATCCAAAACCCGGTGCCATCCCTTATTCAGTCGTAAAACAGATTCTCTGCCCGATCGCGATTACGAAATTGGCATCGGCAAGCGGAGAATCCCGTCAGTGGTCAGAAACCAGAAACATTGGCCGGAATTCTCCACCGCCCTCCGCCAGTAGCAGGGTTCCCGATGCAGCGGAGAATCGGGTGTCAGGGAAATATTGGGATCACGATGCTCCGGCCTCCCGCTGGCGGTGGGATCGAGGATCGCACATGCGTGCCAGTGGGAGGATGCAAATGGGTCTTAATGACCCATTTGCATCCCCATTTAGCAGGCCGGGAACCATATTTTCCAGGCCCTTGTGATGCTCTGGTGTTCTGGGCTGGGAATCAGATGGGCGAGAATCACTACAAGTATTTCCCTGCGTGGCCCCAACGTGGTGGATGTTGCAGTGGGCCAAGGGGGTAACTCTAAGGCAGTTTTCCCCAAAGTTCATCCGAGGGCCACCCTTCCCTCCCCACAATGCAAGAGATGCAGACCCCACCCCCACCAGACCCCTCCCCACCACCCCACTTAAAGACCCACTAAATAAAGAGACCCCCAGGATCCCCTGAAATAGGGAGACCTCCCAAAGACTGCCCCAGAAAAGAGAAACTTGTCAGGAAGCCCCCCAGACAAAAGGCCCTTGCCTAGAAGCTAGAGAGTCGTCCAGAGAGAGGCAGTGAAGCACCACGTGTCAATTCCTGGAAAGATAAAGCAGTGACCTGTGTTTAAACCCCTCAGATCCTTGAGCTGCAAACCATTCATTCATTTCTCTTACTGGGCTGTGATTGACAGCTTCCACACAGACACAACTGTCAGCCTTGTTTCATACATCTTCCTTCATATTTACGAAACTCTGAAGTTCTCTAACCACAATGTTTATAAGAATAGTCATTTGCTTCCTGATCTGGGAGCGAAAATTAGTTGCAAATCACCTCTCAGGAGAATATAAGGCGGGGTTCTCTGTTGCCCGACGTCAATTTCGTAATCGACGATCAGGCGGAGAATCCCTTTTTACGACCAAATCGTGGGTGGCGCTTGCGTTTGGATGTTCCGCCCCTTCCAAAACGGCATGATCGGGGAATACGCCACACACATACGCCGTCGGGGGCGGGGGGGGTCGGGTCGGGGGTGGGGTGGGGTCGGGTCGGGGGCGGGGGGGTGGGGTCGGGGGCGGGGGGGTTGGGTCGGGGGCGGGGGGGGGCTGGAGTGACCTGGTATATGATTGGGACTCACCGATCGGCGGGCCGGTCTCTCTGTCGGCAGGTCTCTGACGCCGGTCACGCTCTCGTTGATGGCGCCCCCTAGCACATGGCGCCCCGGGCGACTGCCCGAGTTGCCGGTACCTTGAGCCGGCCCTGAGCACCGGGGTCCCAGGTTCAATTCCTGCTTGGGTCACCGGCTTTGCAGAGTCTGCACGTCCTCCTCGTGTCTGCGTGGGTTTCCTCTGGGTGCTCCGGTTTCCTCCCACAAGTCCCGAAAGACGTGCTGTTAGGTGAATTGGACATTCTGAATTCTGAGCCATAATACAGCACCTGAGGCCGACGTCTCAACTTTCATTGCAGCACAAGCAGAAGACACCCAAAATCTGCATGTTCAGACTGCTCTCATACAAGGTCAGATTGCCGCCTTCATGACTGGGGATGCCAGTGTTCAAAAGGGCTTGCAGCTCAGCAATCTGTCCTCTGACTGGTTACAAAGACGTCACCGCATGGAGCACAAACCTGCTGCACTTGTTCAAGATGACAGCATTCATGTTTCCACCAATGTCATTTTGCTAATGCTCTTGCTTTTGCCTGTCAGACAACCAGCTCAAACTGTTACTTCTGACCCTCAATTCTCAGAGCTGCTTGAGGCCATCATCGCTGGCCATTTGCAGTCTTCTGCGCTGAAAATCAGCAGCCTTCCACCATCGATGCTGCAGCTTCTGGGGTAGCGTTCCAATGGAGCACTCGTTATAGGGAAGGCTAGGACTAAAGGATTATCACAGGAATGAATAGTTGATGTTTTTATGGAATATTGTATGATTTACTTTATTAATATGATTTGTAACATTTTTTTGTAAATTTAGAGTGCCCAATTAATTTTTTCCAATTAAGGGGCAATTTAGTGTGGCCAATCCACCTACCCTGCACATCTTTTGGGTTGTGGGGGTGAAACCCATGCAAACACGAGGAAAATGTGCAAACTCCACACAGACAGTGACCCAGAGCCGGGAGCAAACCTGGGACCTCGGCCCCGTGAGGCAGCAATGCTAACCACTGTGCACCGAAACATTTATTTTTGATGGCTTTTATTTCTATATTGTGGCCAATTGAATATTTTGATCCTGTGCATAAAGGTTTCATCATCACCGTCACCTTCACAGCCACTGGCAATTCTTCCTCGCTGTGCTCTGAGATTGCACTTGCGGCTGCAACAGTTTCATTGAGCATATCCTTACACTGGCCCCTGGTCACTGTCCGTGTGGAGTTTACACATTCTCCCCGTGTCTGCATGGGTTTCACTTCACAACGCAAAGATGTGCAGGGTAGGTGGATTGGGCATGCTAAATTGCCCCTTAATTGGAAAGAAAAAAGAATTGGGTACCCTAAATTTATTTTTTTAAAAGAGGATGTCCTTGCTAAACTGCTGATGTGTGACACATTATTCCTTGCTGAGGTTCAATCCCTGAACACCCTGAGTGGATAATACCACCTGTTAAGAGTACTCCTCCCATTTCTTCTTCTCCTTCTTTCAGCAGCTTAGCCTGGTCTACATGACGTCTGCTTATTCTCCCAGTCATGTTGTATTTCAGAGAGAATGCTTACCACGGCACCCATCTCTTGAGAGTAACTAGTTTGTCTAGAACCTTTGAAGTCAGGACCAACCCTTTCACTGCCTACCGCAATACCCTCTGTAGACTCTTGACAATTGCAAAGAATTCTGAAAAGCAGCAAATTCTTTCCGGCTAATGAACACATATTCAACCATGCGAGATTTAAGGACAGTGTTAACTGGAGCTGTGTCTCCAAAATGGCAAGCTGGTGTCAAATCAGCATTAAACTCTGATTTAATATAAGTGCTGCTATTTTGAATATACGTAAATTGATATAATTTCCTGCCTGCCCTGTAGTTCTTCCAGTGCCCAGATTATAACCTTGACATACCTATCCATTGTGGTGAAAATGGTGGAAGTGGCCAAACATCATGGGCGGGATTCTCTCAGTCCGGGGCCGGACCGGAGAATTCCCGCGACCGGCGCGAATTGCGCCCCGACGCCGGCATGCGATTCTCCGCAGCACCATTGGCACCGACGTGGTTGGTGCAGCGACAGTCGGGGGCCGCACTACGCAGCCCCCAGCCGATTCGGCAGTCGTGAAAAACCCGAGTCCCGCCGGTGCCATCCAAACCTGCTCTCAGCCGGTGGGAACTCAGCGTGGAAGGTTCAGGGGGCGACCTGTGGGGGTGGAGGAGGGGGGTCTGACCGGGGGGTGGGGGGGGGCCTCCGATGCGACCTGGCCCACGATCGGGGCCCACCGATCAACGGGCCGGCCTCTCTGGCTGGGGGCCTCCTTTCTTCCGCGCCGGCTCCTGTAGCCCTGCGCCATGTTGCATTAGGGCCGGCGCGTTGAAGGGAGCCACTGCGCATGCGCGGATCCTATGGCGCCCAGGTGAAGCCGGGATCAGTAGCTGGAGCGGCGTGAACCCCTCCAGTGCCGTGCTGGCCCCTTGTAGGGGCCAGAATTGCTGATCCTGAGGCCGTCTTGACGCCGTCGAGAAACGTGATGGCGTTTCCGACGGTGTCAACACTTAGCCTCAGGATCACAGAATCTCGTCCCATAAGTCTTGCCCCCGAACACAGTACTTCGTGTTGTTGCAGTGGGCAGGAATGGGCTTGTTCCTCACATGTGTGTTCCATGGACGCAGCTGACAATTTAAATCATCAGCTGACTCCACTGAAGTGGTATATTGGTAACCTTTGATTGTCAAACCCAAAGTGTGCAGTTTAAACCTGGTGACAATAGGTATGAACTTTGTGGATTAATTTGGAGAGCCAGGATGCCATATTTGGATAGATATATTTAGAGAGATATGGTACCCCTTTAGATCTAATTCAAGAACACCTTTAGGGGAGGTAAGGTGCCCTTTGATGGAGATCAGGTGCACTTTAGAATTGTTAAAAGCAGACATAAGTGCGAGTAGAAAGTGCATAAACTCATCACTGTCAAGTCATTGGAACTGTTAACAGACCTGTAAAAGTCATTGTCAAAGCTGGACCTGCCAAAGATATCTGTCAAACGCACCTATAAAAGGGAGTTGTCACAGGAAGCTTTCAAGGCTTTTAAAAGTTCTGCCCTTTAAATCTTTGAAAACAAATGTTGGGAGAGTTAAAAATTGATTGCTCGCTGTCTGGTGTCATAATCCTGAGTGTTTCCATCACTGAATGAGTGTTGCATGACTGATTTCACAACCATAAATTATCACAATGGTGTGCTGACCATTTCACAGTTTGATTGACAATTACAAGTTGTTGTAGACCTTTAGATGTAGGACTATCAATTCCAATGCAGCATATGCATTGGATGCCATTCTGGGAAGGGCGTTAGCAAATTTGAAGCCAGATGTTTTCTCCCAGGTCAGGTGCATTGATTTGTAATCCAGCCCGACCCTCCTGGACTGAAAATTCAACGTCTGGGCAGACATTTTTTAAAGTTGGGGTGGTGGAGCCTGGAATTCTCCAATCTCTGCACGCCTGGCCTCGAAGCGAAGATCTGGACCCAACTTTGCTAATGCCCTTCTCATTAAGGCATTCAATTCATACATTGCAGATACCAATTTGTACCTCCATAGCTACTCAGAGAAACCAAAATATGGGGTGCTGTGGAATCTATGTGTTTTCAACTTCATGACATTTAATAGCCATTGACAATAGTTGTAGGATACATATTTACAGTTACTGGACCCTGTTTTTTGAATGCTTGGGACCGGACAGATGCTGGTTTTGGGGATATTTCAGATTTTAGATCCTAAAGCACGCACTTATAATGCATAAAATAAAGTATACAAAATAAAGAATAAAAGGGTTTGATCCAAGTTGCTACCCATTTCTCCCCGTGTTTGCGTGGGTTTCGCCCACACAACCCAAAGATGTGCAGGGTAGGTGAATTGGCCATGTTAAGTTTCCCCTTAATTGGAAAAAAATAATTGGGTACTCTGAATTTATTTTTTAAAAAAATTTTTTTAAAGTTGCTACCCATGATACCAGTTTTGAATGTCACTGGTTTTCAGGCCCTTCTGGATTTTGGTATGCTGAATAAGAGGCCCGGTACCTGTCCTCTGTTTCAGAGTACCAGGGGCTGGTTTAGCACAGTGGGCTAAACAGCTGGCTTGTAATGCCGAACAAGGCCAGCAGCGCGGGTTCAATTCCCGCACCAGCCTCCTCGAACAGGTGCCGGAATGTGGCGACTAGGGGCTTTTCACAGTAACGTCATTAAAACTTATTTGTGACAATAAGCTATTATTATTATTATAGATTGATCTTCGGAGGAATTTGGAAGTTTATCTGCGACAATTTTTTCCCAATTCATCATTCCTAAGGCCATTAGAGAGAGTTAAACAGTGGGCCTTATAGGAAATTAAATAACCTCAAAATCAAATATACAGTGGATCTGGAATAAAATCAGAAAAATACTGGAAATACTCAGCAGGTCTGGGACCATTGGTGGAAAGAGAGAAATAGGATTAATCTTTTGACTTTTCATCCAACTGGAACAAATGACAGATTTGGCAGTTTATTAACACGTGCCGAACCAGGCAAAAATGTGAGTTGGGGTAGGTGGGGGTGGGGGGGGGGATACTGCAGGGCGGGGGTGGGGGGTGGGAGGGGGGGATGCTGGGAAGAGGAACAAACTAAAGAGGATTTTTTTTATAAAGGTGGAAAGCAGAAATGATTAAATGTAAAAATGGAGGTTGGTGAAAGACAAAGGAGGGATATTAAAGGAACAATAAATAAATAAAAGATGGTTCCAGAAGAGATGGGGATAGCATAAGCAGAACTATTTGAGAGAATCCGAGCAGTGGTTATAGGAATTCCTTAGATCCGAGAATAAGGTAAATATCTCTATGAAATGTTGATAAATGTATCGGATATTACAGATCTAATTTTAAAATATATCATTTGGAAACGTCCTCAAAATTTAAAGGTTGAGTAAATGTATGCCTCGCTACTTAAAAAGGAGATTGAAAGTTTATTGTTTCACCCACAGGGCATGTTTTTATTTATTAGTAATTATAATATTATTTCCAGATTTTTCGAAATACAAGTTTCACGCTTTGAAATGTTAACATCTCGTTCACATGATCGTAGTTGCATGCATCATTATCTGTATTTAGCTCAAATTAAGGCATCTTCCAATTAGTCATTTGACATGGTGTTTTTCTCTTTTCTTCCTCTTTCCCAAAGTATGCTATCTGGATGGTCCTCTGGGTCACGTGGAACGTGTTTGTTATCTGCTTCTACTTGGAGGTTGGAGGCCTTGCAAAGGTAATTGGCTACCTGATGTTCCAAAGCTATGCACCCTCTAATAATCAAGCTACTAAATCGGACTTGAGTTCTGCAAAACATTATCTGTCCCGAAATATTTTTTCAAGATTATCACGTCATTCTGACTAGGTTGACACAACTGTGGCTATATCTGTTCTGTGCAAACTGTATTCTGACAAACAGGTGCAAGATGCGGTAAGTTCATTCATGTAGAGAATCTGCAGAAAAACTGAGTTTATTCCAGCGGCAATTCCAAAGACCTTTAACATAACTTGATATGAATTCTAAATATCTCCGCATTGACAAAGCTAGAATGTACTTTTCTCTCCTCGAGGGAGAGAAACTGCTTAACTTGTTTTAAATAATGTTGTTATATTTACGCATTAATTATTGCTATCTCTAGAGGAATAAGTGCCATAAGGGGTTATGGGCTGTAGCTCATGGAATAACTAAACAATAAAATGAGATAGCGTTGTGCAACCATTTCACTTAGCAAAAATAACATGAGTACCAGTAGACTACGGCCTGAATCTTGCGCTCGTTGGGTGCACATAAGCAATGGGACATAACGTTCACTTTCAGCCATGATCTGAATCTGACTGTAATTTCACACTGACTGGCCAATTAGCTGGCACCAGCATTAAGTGCTTGCTAAGAAAAGCTGTTTGTTGCAAAAAACGTGAAGGCTGCCTGTCCGATTGTCTGTCTCTCAACCGTAATAATGGACCATGTAAAATCACCACCAATTGCCTCCTCGATGGTTTTAATTGCCTGCTCTATTGTTAGCGGGCGTGCTTCAGACTCCCACAGATGGATAGATCATTTCTATGACAAGGTTCGGGACATGATAACACATTCTCAGACTTTTCCTCCATTTCTGTTGAGGAACCTGCGAGGGATGATGCCATGTGTTTGTTTCATTTTGAAAATGAGCTGGTATAGCTTTGTATCAGTACCAATATGGAAAGGTGACTTTTCCTTGTTTAATGATTATTGTGATATGAAGATGCCGGCGTTGGACTGGGATGAGCACAGTAAAAAGTCTTACAGCACCAGCTTAAAGTCCAACAGTTTGTTTCGAATCACTAGCTTTTGGAGCACGCTGCTTCCTTAGGTGAATGAGGAAGGAGCAGTTCTCCAAAAGCTAGTGCTGAAACAAACCTGTTGGACTTTAACCTGGTATTGTAAGACTTCTTACAATGATTAGTGTGATATGTGGAACGTTACATAGTTGATTTTCAACTCTTTGTTACTGTTGACCGCATGATAAACAAAATATTCGCTATTTGAAAGACATGAGGAATAAAGTATTTGCTCCTGTACCTGTTTGCATTTCATTCAATTCCGAGTGTGGGCTGCTTGGCTGGCCAGAATGTTCTTTTGTTTCTCCACTTGTTTTCTCTCATGTATGAATAGTGCCTTATGCTCAATTGTGTTTTCCGAATGATGCAAAAATATGGACATGGGCTGGTTGGCCGAATGTGGTGGTACATTCAATGTAATTCAGTGTAATACAGGATTTGGCTACGTAGGTGTTAGTAGTTCAGTCAGTTTTGGGATCAGAAATAGAAAAGAAATTCATAACAGAATTAGAAAAAAAGTACCTTCATATTTTGGGTGAAATCTTGCTTTTAAATGCTAGATGATCAGGTTTCCTTATTGGAGCTTAAGGAACCACGCGGGTCTGCGCTTGCGCACCAATGAGCGGGCACGCATGCGCAGTGTGCCCGCATTTTTTTATGTGGTCGAGGCCGTCATTTTGAAGACCACTTGCAGCCGGCATTGTTAAAAGTCCACTGCTGCGTGTGAATTTGCGCAATCGGGAGCGCCACGGTGCACGGCTCCGCGGCTCGCCCAACACCTGCCCACGACCCACCCGCAGGTTGCGACCCCGACATTGAAAATGCCTGTGCTAGCCGACAGTAAAGTTATGAGCGTCATGACGTCAGGACACACACCGAACGTCTTCTCTCGCGCAATTTGACAGACTTCTGGGTTGGGGACATGCCGACCGGTCACCGTAAAACTCTGGCCCAGAGCTTAAAACATGAATTAAAAAACTAGAAAATCAAGAATTTTAAATAAAGACATAGCTCATTGGTATACAATTGTGTTTAATGTTGAATGGTCACGTGAGACTGGCTGCCGCTCTGAAGATCATATTTTCTTGTCAGAGCAGTCATTGCTGGATATCTATTTGACTGTGATGAAGTAGCCTATTTTGGGGGGTAAAATGCTGTTATTTCATCCTGCTCCAAGAGTACTTTGGTAGGAGTACAAACAGCACATTACCCATAGTAGTTATATTGAAGTCCTGGGCAGAATTTAATGGTTGCAGCAGGAATATTGTCCACTGGCTGGGAAACAGTGGTATCTCCACCCTGGCTGTTTTTGGGACGTCCAGTGGGGTTAGGATCCAATTGGACACTTGACTTCCTGTGTCCACTGCAGTGCATTTTCCCCACCCACCTCAGAAAGGTGCTTTTTAGAGGTTCCTCTTCTGAGATCTGTTGAGCAATCAGAGGCTAAGGTACCAGCAGCGTCACTGGAAGTGGTGGTCCCTGTCAGTGTTGTAGTGCATCCTACCCCAGGGATCAATGATGGAGCCAAAGGGAAAAGATGAATGGAGTGAGTTTGCCAGGGCCAGACAGGGAGACGATGGGGTATAGGGGAAGGGTTGTCGATTTGTGGGTCAGAAGGGAATTTTTTTCCATCAGTGCCTCCATTAGGCATAGAATGCCCGGGAAGGAATGACTCCCCTCCTAGGCCTCAGATCTACCCATCAGGTTATCCCTAACTGTAGGCTTGTACGGCCACTACTGGTGAAATAGCAGCGCAGTGGATTGAGCCACTTAATGGCTGAAATTCGTTGAACCGTTGTGCCCTGACATCATTTAAGGGAGGCAGGAAAGTGGCCAAATTACCACCCTGCACCTTTCCAATTGCTCACATGGTGTCCCCACCCATTACTTGTAAACCTGGCCCTGGTCTTGAAACTATTCTTTCTTAACTGCCAAAACAATGACTGATTGCTGTGAGATAATAATGAACCAACATAGTTAAAGTGCAGTTGTCCATATTAAAACATACCGGCCATACTATAATACTCCCATTGCCCAGTTAAACAAATAACAACTGCCACTTTTATTTACATATAACTACAATGCAGAGGCTTACAGCCTTGTGACTGCAAGTCAGCTTCCAGGATTAAACTGATGCAGAAACCCACACTTTTCTCCTTTTCGACGGAGGAGTGCCAAATTTCGGAGGCATGAAGGGTTTGTAAAAAGAATGCCACAGGCCTGCCTGCCTGGTTGAGGGTGGTGGCTAGTGCGTCATCTGACACATCGCTCTCGACTTGAATTGGTAACGTCTCGTCAACTGCGTGCATAGCGGTCATGGCAATGTCGGCCTTAATACAGTTGAAGGCCTGGTGATCCTCGGCCGTTCGGGAAAAAAGGACGCATTGGATGAGTGGGCGGGCCTTGTCCTCATAATGTGGGACCCACTGGGCGTAGTAAGAAAAGAACCCCAGGCAACGTTTGAGGGCTTTGGGGCAGGGGGAGTTCCATGAGGGGGCGCATGCTGTCGGGATCGGGCCCCAGAACTCCGTTCTGGACCACATAGCCGAGGATGGCTAAGTGGTTTGTGCTGAACACACGCTTCTACTTGTTGTAAGTTAGGTTGAGGAGCGTGGCGGTGCGGAGAAATTTGGCAAGATTGGCATCATGGTCCTGCTTATCGTGGCCGCAGATGGTGACATTGTCAAGGTACGGGGAGGTGGCCCGCAGCCCGTACCGGTCAACCATTCAGTCCATTTCCCGTTGGAAAACCGAGACCCCGGTGATGACGCTGAAGGGAACCCGAGAAAGTGGTAGAGGCGGCCATCTGCCTCGAAGGCAGTGTATAGGCGGTCCGCCTTACGGATGGGGAGCTGGTGGTAGGCGGATTTTAGGTCCACAGTTGAGAAGACCCGGTACTGTGCAATCTGATTGACCATTTCAGATATGCGTGGGAAGGGATACGCGTCGAGCTGCGTGTACCTATTGATGGTCTGGCGTCCACGACCTTTCTGTGTTTCTCCCCAGTTTTCACCACTACCACTTGAGCTCTCCAGGGGCTGTTGCTGCCCTCGATTATGTCTTCCCGAAGCAGTCGCTGGACTTCGGACTTGATGAAGGTCCTGTCTTGGGCGCTGTACCGTCTGCTCCTGGTGGCGACGGGTTTGCAATCTGGGGTTAAGTTTGCAAATAGGGAAGGTGGATCGACCTTTAGGGTCACGAGGCCGCTCACAGTAATGGGTGGTAGGGGCCTGCCAAATTTCAAAGTTAGGCTCTGGAGGTTGCACTGGAAGTCCAGGCTGAGTAGTAAGGCAGCGCAGAGGTTGGGGAGGACGTCGAGGCGGAAGCCGGTAAACTCCACGCCCTGGACAGTGAGAGTGGCTATGCAGTACCCCCGGATCACCACGGAGTGGGACCCGGAGGCCAGGGAGAATCTCTGATTGGGGGGGTGTACCGCGGGGGAGCAGCGCCTTACCGTATCGGGATGAATGAAGCTCTCGGTGCTCCCAGAGTCCAGCAGACAGGAGATCTCGTGCCCATCGATTTTCAAGTTTGTTGAGGTGGTTGCTAGGTTGTGTGGGCGAGACTGGTCAATCGTGACTGAGGCGAGTCGTCGATGGTGGCAGACGATGGGGTCCCCAGGGGTCATGGGTCCTGGTACGATGGCAGCGCCCACGGGCCGCATGTGTTGTGGGGAAGACAAGATGGTGGCGCTTGATGCTCCTGGGGAGGACAGGATGGTGGTGCCCACGGGCCACACGTGGTCCGAGGAGGGGAAGATGGTGCCGCCCACTGGCAGTATGATGGGGGGGTCGGAACAGTAGCGGCGACTGAGCGGGCCTGGCACACCGCAGCAAAGAGCCCCTTCTTGCTGCAGGCCTTACAAAGGGCGGTCCGGGCTGGGCAGTGTTGTCGGGGGTGTTTTGGCTGCCCACAGAAGTAACATCTGGGGCCCCCGGAGTTGGTTGGCGGCACGTGGCACAGGTTTGGGGTTGGCTGAGTGGGGTCTCCGATGGGGCGGCCGTCTGCAGAGTCCACGATACGTAGGAGGGGGCGGAGGGTGTATTGGCCTGGCTGTTGCGTAAGGCGATTGTCAGTGAGAGCGCAGGATTTTTGGTTGCCGCGCGGTCGAGCGTGGCCCCTTCTAAAAGGCACTGGCGGATGTAATCTGACCCTATCCCCGTAACATAAGCGTCCATCATAAGCAACTTCGAGTGTTCCGTGGCCGTGACAGCCTGACAGTCACAGTCTCTGACTAGGGGAATTAGAGCACGACAGAAATCTTCTACTGACTCACCAGGGAGTTGACTACGAGTGGAGAGGATGTGTCTGGCGTAAAGTGTGTTAGTCCGCTGAGCGTAGTTTTCTTTGAGTAGCGCCATGGCATCGTCATAGGTCGGCGGGTCCTGGATAAGCGGAAAGACGTTGGAGCTCAGCCGCGTGTAGAGGATCTGAATCTTCTGAGCTTCCAGAATAGGGTCTGGTGCAGACCTGATGTAAGCTTCGAAACAGGCTAGCCAATGTTCAAAGTCCTTTTTGGCGTTGCCTGATTGCAGATCCAGCTGCAGGCGATCCGGCTTGATGCGGAGGTCCATCTTCTGAAAACTTTAGTGTATTAAATTGATGCACGATCAATTACACAAAGATGAGAGTTGAATGCAATCGAGGCTTTACTACACTAAGATGTGTGGCCTTCTACAGCAGCTGGCGAAATGGCTGCTGTACGGGGAGCACATACATTTATACTCCACCTCCTGGGCGGAGCCAGCAGGCAGGAATCTACCCCCGTACCTGTAGTACAAGGGCCTTACCTTAATACCCATATATACAATACAACAGTGGTGACTACCACAGCTTGCACCTCCAATCCCCTCTACCATCCGTCATCTTCCCCACTTAACTCCTGCCCCTTTAATTCCACTCTGTACCTAGCCCATCCCAGAGGGCCCCTTTCTTCACCCTTGACCATGTCGTCTCTCACCCCCTACCGCTTCGCAGAAACCTCCGCCCCCCCCCCCGCTTTTCCGCTTCCCCTTCTTCCCCCCCTAGTTCCCCTTTCCCCCCTCCCCACGGTCACCCCTCTTAGCCTTGCCCCCCACCACCTCACTTCCGTTCACAAGAATAACCAGCTGCCCCCTGCCCAAAGACACATCCTAATGACCTCGCCCTCCCTCTCACCCCCCCCCCCCCCCCCCCCACACTCCTCAGCTCAAAGAGGAAGGCCTCCTGCTGGCTTTACTCTCCCCCACCCAAACAAGGACTTCTCCTGAACTTCAGGTAGCCTACTCCAAAAGCAAACAAACACTTGCTAACATCCATCCCCTCATAAACTTTTCACCCCTACAACTCCTTACAATCTCAACATTGAACAGAACCCCCCCCCCCCCCAAAAATACGGAAATCCCCCAATTCCTACACCCACTTCAAACATGCTCCCGACCATTACATAGTGCCAGCACCCTGGTTCCCAAGCATTGTCCACTCAGTTCTCCCCCAGTTTATGCTCCTTAATGAAGTCTTCGGCCATTTCTGGGGTCTTCAAATAATACTCCCGGCCTCCGAACATCACACATAATTTCGCCGGGTAGAGCACCCGAAACCTGATCTGCCGCCGGTACAGCACCGCCTTGGAACCTTATTGAAACCTGCCTGCCATTTTGCCAACTCGGCTCCGATGTCGTGATAAATCTGGATGTTATTTCCCTCCCAGTTGCAGCTACGCTTCTCCCTGGCCCACCGTGAAATTTTCTCTTTCTCCACAAATTTATGGAGTCTCACGATCACCACCCGCGGCGGCTCCCCAGCTCCAGGCTTTTGCCTCAGAGACCTATGCGCTCGGCCCACTTCAGGTGACTTATCTAGCATCCCTTCTGCCACCAGTCCCGCCAGCATCCTCGAGACGTACCTCGTGGCACTCACACCTTGCACTCCTTCAGACAGGCCCACTATTTGCAGGTTGTGTCTTCTCGAGGTATTCTCCTGCTCCTCAACCTTTGCCCTCAGCGTTTTACAAATGTATCCTCGGAGCCCCACCTCCGCCTCCAGAGCCACCACACGATCGCTGTGGTCCAAGATCACTCCTTCAATCTCCCGAATCTGTGACCCCTGCACGTCCAAACACCTCTCCATCCACTCCAAAGTACTCTTCAGGGGTGCCACAGCTTCTGCTATGGCCTTTGCATGATCCTCATTCATTTCTTTCCTTTCTTTATGGAATTCCTCCTTGATAAAAGTCATCAGTTCCTGTATCTGGGGCCTTACAGCTTGCCCCTTCCCCGCCTGAATGCTGGAAGAGACTGTGAAGCACAAGACTTTCAACTTTCCAGTCAAACCTCTCACTGTTTTCTGCCAGGTCCGGTGATCAGAGGACATAGGCTGCGATTCTCCGCAATCACGATGGGTGGGAGAATAGCGGGAGGTCCGCTCCCGCACCTCCCGCTATTCTCCCACCCCCCCAAAATGGCGTGTCCGATTTTCCGACACGCCGCTCGGAGAAACGCGGGCCGCCGTTTTTGACGGCGGCTCGCGCTTCTCCGACCCGGATGGGCCGAGCGGCCTGCCGTTCCCAACCTGTTCACGACGGCGGCAACCACACCTGGTCGCTGCTGTCGTGAACATGGTGCGCCAGGTAAGCGTGGGGCCTAGTGGGGGCGGATCGGGGATCGAGCACCACGACCCTGCTCGGGAGGGGACTGGCCCGCGGGACAGGGCGGCTGAGGGGAAAGACGGCAACCGCGCATGCGCAGGTTTGAGATGTCCAACCCGCGCATGCGCAGCTGATGTCATTAGTCTCCGCCGCGGCGTCATTCTTGGCGCGCCGGGCCTTGAAGCCAGGGACAAGGCCCGGCCACCGGGTTTCCTGGTACGGCCCGCCTATCCCCCCGGGTAGGGGAGAATAGGGGGCCGGGAGAGGCTTCCGACACCGTCGTGAACTTCTCCAGGTTTCACAACGGCGTCAGGCCTTGCGGAGAATTCCCCCCATACCGTTCTTGGGGTAAACTACTCCTCTAACATTCACCTATGTCTTTTAATCAAAATTCCACCCGGATCTGTGTAAAAGGAGCCCTTTTCTGTGACTTTTAACAGGAACAGCCCTTTACGTGACCAATTACTCCATGGTCACAAGCAGAAGTCCCTATTGTGTGCAATGTTATAGACTTCATTTCAAACTTCTATCCACTTTGAATGGGCATCAACAAGGAGAAAAAACATTGTTCCAAGAATGGCCCCACATAATCAATATGAACTCATACTCGTGGCCAGCCCGGCCAATCCCAAGGATGCAGAGGGGCTGTGACAGGCAACTTTTGTTGAATTTCACATTGCTCACAGTGCTTCACCAGACTCTTGATGTTGGCATCTGTTCCAGGCCCCCATTCATAACTCTTGGCGAGCATCTTCATCTTAGATATACGCGGATGGGCAGTATGCAATTTGACAAGGAGCAACTCCCTTCCATAGAATCCATAGAAGCCCTACAGTGCAGAAGAGGCCATTTGGCCCATCATGTCTGTACAGATCCTTTGAACGAGCTTTCAAGCTTGGCCCACTCACCTGCCCTATTCCCCCAGTTAACCTACACATCCCTGGACACTAAGGGGCAATTAGCATGGATAATCAACCTAACCTGTACATCGTTGGACTATGGGAGGAAACTGGAGCATCCGGAGGAAACCCACACAGACACAGGGAGAACGTGCAGCCATGCAGTCACCCAAGGCCGGAATCGAATCTGGATCCCTGGTACTGTGATGCAGCAGTGCTAACGACTGTGCCACCTTGCTGATACAGGAACAGCTACTCTGGTTCCCAAAAGTATGGTGCCATCTTCGCAGCTTAATGCATCCTTTCCTACATATGGTTTCATCTCTTCAGGACTTGGCCCACTGGTCCAACCTCTTACTGTCCTGTGCCTCACTTTGGACAACAGCAGACCCTTGCTGGCCCAATACTTGATTTGCTGCACCGAAACTGCAACGTGTCCCATGAGTTCAATACCACAACAGTTTCCTGCGGTACCGGGGGTGGGGGGGGGGGGGGGTTACTATGCTGTCTGGCCAGGCCGGTGTTTAAATGCATATTCGTAGGCTAACAGAATTAATGCCAATGCTGAATTCTTGCTGATGCAATTGGCAGAATTACCTTATCTTCTTTAAAAACCAAGAGTGTTTTGTGGTCTGTAATAATGATGAAGTGCCTCCCATATACATACTCTGCCCAAGACTGCAGGAAATTACAAAAGGTCGTGAATGTAGCCCAATCCATCAAGCAAACCAGCCTCCCAACCATTGACTCTATCTATATTTCCCGCTGCCTCGGAAAGGCAACCAGCATAATTAAGGACCCCACACAGCCCGGACATACTCTCTTCCACCTTCTTCCGTCACGAAAAAGATACAAAACTTTGAGGTCACATACCAACCGACTCAAGAACAGCTCCTCCCCTGCTGCCATCAGACTTTTGAATGGAACTACCTCGTATTAAGTTGATATTTTCTCTACATCCTAGTTATGACTGTAACATTACATTCTGTAGTCTCTCCTTCCTTCTCTATGTACGGTATGCGTTGTCTGTCTAGCATGCAAGAAACAACACTTTTCACTGTAGACTAATACATGTGACAATAATGGGCGGGATTCTCCCCTACCCGGCGGGACGGGGGGTCCCGGCGTAGGGGAGTGGCGCCAACCACTTCGGGGTCGGGCCTCCCCAAAGGTGCGGAATTCTCCGCACCTTTGGGGGGTAGGCCCGCCCCGGAGCGGTTGGCACCACGCCGACAGGCGCAAAAACGGGCGCCAGCGGCCTTTCAGGCCCGCCGCCCTGCAGCGGGGCTGGCCGAAAGGCTTTCGCCGGTTCGCGCATGCATCGGCAGTGATGTCAGCGGCCAGCTGCCGCTGACGTCACCACCGGCGCATGCGCGCTGTGGGTTTCTCTTCCGCTTCCGCCATGGCGGAGGCCGTGACTGCGGTGGAGGAGAAAGAGTGCCCCCAGGGCACTGGCCCGCCCCCTGATAGGGGTGCCTCGATCGCGGGCCTGGCCACCGTGGGTGCACCCCCCTGGGTCCGATCGCCCCGCGCCCCCCCAGGACCCCAGGGGCCCGGTCGCGCCGCCGATCTCGCCGCCACCCGAGGTGGTTCAAACCTCGGCGGCGGGAGAGGCCTCCCAGCGGCAGGACTTCGGCTCATCACGGGCTGGAGAATCGTCGCAGGGGCCTCGCCGATCGGAGTGGCGAGATTCCCGCCCCCACCAATTCCCGGTTGGCGGAGAATCTCTGCCATGGCGGGGGCAGGATTTTCGGCGGCCCCAGGCGATTCTCCTACCCTGCTGGGGATCGGAGAATTTCGCCCAATAAATCAAATCAAATCAAAAGAAATGCACCAATAAACTCCATGAATGGAACAATTGCTTTACTCTGTTAAAAGATTCTCTCTGGTGTGTCTTCCAAATCCAATGCTATTACTATCTCTGTTACTGGGTAGTCTTGATTTACCTTTACACCTGTGCCTTAAATGACCTTTCCTGAGCAGAAAAAACATTCAGCTTCTTTATACCACACCGGAAACACTCTACTTCAATCCTAGGCAATTGATTGGCTCTTTTAAATCTTCTCGCTCTATTCATGGCTGAAATTGTTTTCCAATTTAAAATGACTTGTTCATTTTTGGCACCACTGCTGACTGCAACTTCCCCCCCTAACTGGTGGACCACATCATTTTGTGTGCTTTGAAGCTCCTGTGTGTCCTGCTCAGCGCTCCCCATCGCCAACACCATCTCCAGTGTCTTCTTAAAATTTATATCTTGTTCTGCAAAGAGCTTCCTTTGGATGGCCTCATTATTTACCCCGCAGACTAAAGGGTCCCGCAGAATATCATTGAGAGTGGTCTGTGATCTAACTTTACTTGGTAATATAAGTTGCAATAGTTTCCCCAGGCGCTCTCCTTGTTGAGTTCAAATTAAATCGGTGTGAGAGGAAGAAACTCCAGTTGGACTTCGAACTTACGAATACGGGAAAGGCGGTGGGGCCATTTCTGCGGGCTGGGGGGTACTGTACGAGCATGGGGACAAGGCCAGCAGGTTGCTTGCACAAAAGTTTAGGCGGCAGGTGGTGGCAAGGGAGATTGGGCAGATGAAGGATTCGGGGATAGGGTGGTCAATGAGTCAAGGAAGGTGAATGGGGTATTTGAGGCCTTCTTCCAGGGGCTGTACTGGTTGGAGATGTGCAGGTTACATGGATTGGCCATGCTAAATTACCTCTAGATGGGGTTACAGGAATAGGGTGGGGGATTGGCTGCTCTTTCAGAGGGCCAGTGCAGACTCGATGAGCTAAATGGCTTCTTTCTGCACTGTAGGGATTCTGTGAAAACTACCTTTGTTTTCCTCACACTAAGAAATTTTAATAGCTCCGGCTGCACCAAAGCATGAATTTCTGGCACAAATCTATTATCCATCAAACATACAAGAGAGCATGAAGACCTGGGCATCTCCGTGGCACAGTGCTTAGCATTGATGCCTCACGGCGCCGAGGTCCCAGGTTCGATCCTGGCTCTGGGTCACTGTCCGTGTGGACTTTGCACATTCTCCCCGTGTTTGCGTGGGTTTCGCCCCCCCAACTTAAAGATGTGCAGTGTACGTGGATTTACCACACTAAATTGCCCCTTAATTTAAAAAAAGAGAGCATGAGGATCGGCGCAATCAATGGAAGGGATGAGAAATGCCGTCTTCTGTTTATTCTCAGCATCTTTTCTCATTAAGTACTAACTTTACTCAAATGAACACATTTAACAAGCACTCATGGTTGTCGCACACGATCGACTGGGATCACCATGTGGAACTTGGACCACTAGACGGTATTTAAGGACTTTTAACTGCCCTAATACATCATTCTTTTTTCAATTTGAAAATTTAGGTTCCTTGCATCAGTTGTCATTTTTGAGGCAGAAAATGAATAGAAATAATGGCTTGGTCACAAGTCAAAGAGAGATTTCCTTATTTTCTTGATCTGCTTCCTTCAAATGCCAGATCCAGTACTTAACATCTGAAGCAATGTTCAAGTAATAAAACCAATCTATGGTGAATGGTCCTAATTTCTGTTTCACTTTAAATGCTGGTATTGTCCCCAATGTGATTTGTAAATTACAGAGTTTCAAGCACGTTTCAAGGAAGCAGTGGAGAAACATTAATATCCATCAACATGACTGGCTTACTGACCAAGTTGGCCGAGTCTTAATGGTCCTAGTTTCTTGACTTGGCTGTGTTAGATGGTGAAAGAACTAACACAAGGAAATAATCTGCTTGCTTTAGTCCTCACCAACCTACTTGTTGTGGATGTCTGTTCATAGCAGCGTTCATGACCATTCCTCAATTTATGTGAAGACGAGTCTTGACTCCACTGTGAGGGCATCCTCCATTGTGGCGTGTGGCTTTGGATCTGGGAATTCTTCATAAAAATTCCACCCATATTTCTTTTGACATTGAGAGTCAGAGAATTGGAGCAACAATGTTAACCTAGCCCCGATTTACGTTTAGCTCCACTTCAGACATTTTAAAGACTGTAATGTAACCGTGCTTCTCAAAATGAAAATTAATTTCTCATGAAACGAAAATATTTTAATAGTGAAAAATGTGGTTGTAGGCTCGTTATTTACAACTTTAATGGGTTCATTTATTTTCAATCAACTGTTAACCTTGATACTTCATCGTGTTTGTCAACAGAATTGGTTTCAAACATGGGCCTGAATATTACCCTTCCTCACCAGCAGGTTCTTAGGCGTAGGGGACCGTGAAACTGCAGGGGTGGGATTCCCTCCCGATTCCCACACGCCCCTACCACACAGCGATTTTAGGGCAGACATGGGGCTGGATTCTCTGCTGGCAGGATACTCTATTTTGCCGGTAGCCCGGAGGTTTCCCGAGGGCGTGAGTCTGCCCCACAATGGGAAATCCCATTGACCAGCTGATGCGTGCTGAAACAGAAATGTGGCGCAGTGGGATGGAGAATCCAGCCCATGGCCTTGGATGGGAAACCCGTCCTTGTCCCAATTGAGACCCTTAAGTGGCCAATTAATAGCCATTTAAGGGCCATTTCCCACCCAACAATTTTTTGACTGGTGGAAACATTCAACATCCATGGGGCAAGAAAATATGGCAAGCAACAAAATTAGATTTTAGGTGGGTAGGGGGTGAATGTGTGAGGTGGGTGGGTGGGCCTCCATCAGAAGACCCTTTCTGACTGGAGCATCCCTCCACCCATTATGACGGGGGATCCCCGGACCACCCTCCACCCCTGTAGCCTCTCCCCAAGACCCAAATCACCCCTCCACACCCATTGAAGCCCTATGCCTACTCTCCCCTCCCCTCCCGACCTTACGCTTACGCTTACCCTTACGCTTACCTTGACCTCTGGCCCTGGCACTTAGCCTCACACAGAAAGCGTAGTTCATCTTCTGTCCACTGCAACACTGTGGCTGCAGGGACTAGAGATCTGCCAGCCAATCAGATTAGCCAACAGCTCTCTAAGGTGAGACTTCCTCCCAAGTGACAGCAGAAGGTCCGGTCAGCCCATAGCCAATCGGGGCACATTTGGCTGTGAGGCAGTTGTAGTCATGTTCCCTGCCAACTCTTCGGAAGGTGAGAGCCCTGCCACCCAAAAACCTCAGGCCATGAGCTCACAATAATCAAACCCAGCAGCCTATTTTACACATACAAGACAAATTTCCTCACTATTACGTTTGCCCAATCTCAGATCATGTACAGCCTGCGATGAGCAATTGAGTACTGAGAATATAATGAATTCACTAATTTAAATTTAAAAGAATGATATCAGCCTCAGGAGGACTAAGAATATTTCAATATCAATGCAGCAAAACCTTGGAACCAAGTCCTGATGAGGGCTCACATTCAAATATTCACTTGTATATTCCCTCATTTAAATGCTGATCAACTTGTGCATTTCAATGTTGCGTGTTTTTAAAATCTTAAAATACCAGGTGATGTGTCAATGTTATCAATAAAGATTTAACGGAGGAAATTTAGACAGTACCCTTAAAAATTGTCTGCTGTCATGTGGAGGCAGCTGCCTACGTTCCGTGCACCCCACCCTCTGGCCATGCAAATATCCCAGCAGGATTCCAGGAACAGGCAACCCACCATCAACTGTGCTGTACATCAAAAAACTGCACAAGCAAATCTAAGAGTACGTACAGGGCCCATCTCATTGAAACACTGAACCCGAAACAGCCACAATTACCAAGTCCATTTGCATGGTTGGAGAGAGTCTGAGAAAAATCAAGCGGTAATGCAGACATAGCAGGGACTTGATGTAACAGGTCTGTACACTTGTCAGTGGCTGGTAAAAACTGATTTTCCAGGTGCGGGTCAGAGAAAAATATATCCTGGAACAGATTTTGTTTTATTTACATTTTTTTAAAATTAAGGGCAATTTAGCGTGGCCAATCCACCTACCCTACACATCTTTGGGTTGTGGGTGTGAGACCCACGCAGACACAGGGAGAATGTGAAAATTCCACACGGGCAATGACCTGGGGCTGGGATCAAATACGGGTCCTCAGCGCCGTGAAGCTGCAGTGCTGACCACTACATCATCATGCTGCCCTGAGACTAATATATATGCTGATGGGGCTGCACGGTTGCACAGTGGTTAGCATTGCTGCCTACGGCCCTGAGGACTCGGGTTCGAATCCCGGCCCTGGGAGTGTGGAGTTTGCATGTTCTCCCCGTGCCTGCGTGGGTTTCACCCCCACAACCCAAAGATGTGCAGCTTAGGTGGATTGGCCACGCTAAATTGCCCCTTAATTGGAAAAAAATAATTTGGTACGCTAAATTTATAAAAATATATATATATATGCTGATACATCTATATGATATTCATGTTTAAACTATTTATGTTAAATGAATTAATAATTCTAATAAAATAGCAGAAAATGGCATGTCTCTGAAATAGTGAATCTAAGACTCTATGATGTATTCTGCAAATGAAAGAGGGAATGTCTGGTCATTGATACATTAGTTTAAAGGTAAGTTTTCAAAAATGAAGTTGCTCATTATGTAGTATATCAAACATAAACTTTGCTGAAATTAATAAAATTGATTTTGTAATCATCATCCTTGCACAAAACCAGAAAACATGTTTCCATCACCATCAATCCTCTGTGAAAAGATCAATTCAATTACCCATTCAGAGGTACCAAATAAATGATACACACAACCACCCTCTAACGGTTGTACACATGTGCAAATCCTTTTTTTCAGCCATTTTTACCATATCTTCCTGTTTGTGATGACAGACAATCTGACACATCTGAGGTTTAAGATAGTGTAACATCAGGAACTTTCTAGGGTGTTTAAATGCCTGGATAAATAATGTCTAGGGCAGAGCTGTCAACTGATACCCTGCTCATTCTGATAGTAAAATATGATTAGCTTGAAAGAAAGCCTCAGGGGCCAAAAAGAAACAGCTTATCAGTGCAATACCCCCTCAGCTGTCTTTAGGTTTCTTCATGCCTCAATGACTGAGACAGCCGTCAGAATATAGTTCTGCCGCTAAAATACAGAATTATGCGCAGTGGGATTTAAGTTTTAATAAAAATAAAGAGAGAGACATTTGTCTTTAAAAGAAAATGTCACACAAAGTACGTTGTGTGCTTTATTTAAATAAACCTGTATTATCATTGTTCTAAACGTTATTCATCGAGTAATGAAATACTATCAGGTCAAAACCTATATTGCGACAAAATTTATGGTCTATGCCCAAAAGTGGAAAGACTAAAACAACTCTAACATGTTATTGCAGAGGTCAGGTTCACTGATAACTATGAAGTGTTTGAATTGACAAACCTCCGGTCGATATTGTCTTTATTGTTAGCTTCATACCACAAAACAGAATTGAAGTAAAATGTTAGGTGGCCAAAATATCATTGGGTGGAATTGACTCAAAATTTGTCAGACAGTCAGTTTCAGTCTGAAAACTGGCGTGTAGTTCTCCAGCTGCACTGCTGCATTTTCTCTCCAGATTCCCGCCACCTTCCCCCACAGGCACCAGGGCACGGAACAGTGCCATGGTGTCAGGGAGGCATGTTCCTCACCACCTGGGGACATTATATTTACTGGTGCACTCCCAGTCGTAATCATCACGACTTTTCTTTTTAAACCAGTAATGATTCACGGCATTGTGACATCATGCCAGCTGGCTGGGACGATATGTGAGGGCAGGAGTAGCAGCGTCAAGCCCACTAAGGATATTATAATGTATGCAAATTAAGATCGCGCCCTCTTCTTCACATCATCAGAAGGGGGGGGGAAAGATTGGAAACCAAAATTTTGCAGATGCAGATCTCGTTTTTGACCTTTCGCGAGATTTAGCAACCATTGTGGTATTTGCGTCCATGGATAGCACAGCTACTAAATCTCAGCCATTAACTTGCTGACTATCTGAGATGCTTTGATTGAGAGAGGAGAAGTTTTGGGTGGACAGGTTCTGTCGCTGGGCAATGGCAAGAGTATTGTCAGCGAATGGAGAAGGCGATCCTTGGAATTAAAATCTTCACTAATGATATGAAGAGGAGTGGCTGGCAGGAATACATCATTTGCCAGATTTCTCAGGCAATCCATCACTGCTTCACCAATGTTAACTACACCCACATAAAGCAGAAGTACAATTATTTGTCAGGGTTGTTGCGGGGCCTACTGGATTTTGAAAGGGCAGTGTGCTGACAGCAGTCAATGACTGTCATAGAGACACTTGCTTTTTGTTTTAAATAGGTGTCGTGTTAGGTACACTGGTCTAACTAGCAGGTCCCTGTTCGTCAGGAGTTGAGCCAGCGACATGCCAGTGGACAGTAGGGTCGATCTATACGCAAGCAGTGCAAAGTGAATGTCAGACGCAGAAGCCGCGGCCTTGCAGATGAGCTGCTTCACTATGTGCACCCCTTTCTCAACCTTTCCGTTTGACTGCGGATAATGTGGGCTGGAAGCGACGTGTTTGAACTGATATGACTGGGCAAACAGACCATTCATGGCTGCTGAAGCATGGGCCATTGCCACTCATGACAGTGAGTGGGATACCATGCCTGGAGAACGTCTCCTTACAGGCCTTGATGATGTCCGAGATGTGAGGTCTGCGAGCTTCACGACTTCAGGGTAATTGGAAAAGTAATCAATGATTAACACATAATCACGACCATTTGCATGAAAGAGGTCGGTGCCAACCTTGAACCACGGAGAGATTTCGATTTCATGCTGCTGAAGTGTCTCCTTACTCTGAGCTGGCTGGAAGCGTTGACAGGTCGCACAGTTAAGGACCATGTTCGCGATGTCCTGATCCCAGGCCAGTAGACAGCCTGCCTGGCTCTGCATCTGCACTTTTCCACACCCAGGTGGCCCTCATAGATTTGACGGAGCACCAAGCTCTAGAGACTGTGTGGAATTACAATACGGTCCAGTTTGAGGAGGATACAATCAACCACCGTCAGGTCGTCCTTTACATTGAAAAATTGAGGGCATTGCACTTTTTGCCAGCCATTGGCTAGGTGTTGCACAACACGCTGCAAGAGGGGGTCTTTGGCTGTCTCCTCACGGATACGAATCACCTTCTCATCAGATGCCGGGAGGGTGCTAGCAAACAGCTGCACCTGTGACTCAACCTATGACTCAATTTGCCGGATGCCGTTCGGTGGTTCACTAGGCACGGTGATGAAGTGGGACAGTGTATTGGCAATGATGAGCTCCTTGCCAGGCGTGTAGGTCAGGTCAAAGTTGTACCTTCTGAGCTTGAGGAGGATGCGCTGCAACCGAGGCGTCATATCATTAAGGTCCTTTTGGATAATGTGGACCTGGGGCCTGTGATCCGTCTCGACTGTGAATGTCAGCAGGCCGTAGATTATAGTCGTAAAATTTGAGAACGCCAGTGAGAAGGCCCAGGCATTCCTTCACGATTTGTGCAGACCTTTATTCGGTGGGCGTCATTGCCCTTAATGTAGAGGCAACCGGTGGCCAGGATAAAGTGTCATCGTGTTGCAGCAGGGCCGCACCGATGCCATCCTGGCTCACATCTGTCGAGATTTTTGTTTCCCTGTCTGGGTCGAAAAATGCCAATACGGGTGCAGCGGTGAGCGTGGCTTTCAGCTCCAACCACTCTGCCTGATGGGCCGCCTTCCACTCGAAGGCAGTGGACTTCTTCACTAAGTTTCGTAGGGCCGTGGTGTGTGAGGCCATGTTTGGGATGAACTTGCCCAGAAAATTGACCATGCCCAGGAAGCGCAACACCGCCTTCTTGTCTTCCGGGACCTTCATGGCTGCGATGGCCTTGACCTTGTCTGTGTCCGGGCGCACGTCCTGCTGAGAGATCTGGGGCGAAATTCTCTGCAGACCGTCGTAACGCTGATTTCCGGCGAGCAAAATTGGTGTAGATGACTCCGGCGTGGGGGCCTTCTTTTAGGTGGCTATTCTCCGTTCCCGGAGGGGCCAGCAGCGGACTGACGCGATACGCGTCAGTTTCACCAGCTGCGGAAGTGGTGAGACCCGGCGTTTTTGGGGGGGGGAGGAGGAGGAGAGAGACAGACCGGCATTTGGGGGGGGGGGGAGGAGAGAGACAGACCGGCATTTTGGGGGGGGAGGAGGAGGAGAGAGACAGACCGGCATTTGGGGGGGGGGGGAGGAGGAGAGAGACAGACCCGGCATTTTGGGGGGGAGGAGGAGGAGAGAGACAGACCGGCATTGGGGGGGGGGGAGGAGGAGGAGAGAGACAGACCGGCATTTGGGGGGGGGGGGGGAGGAGGAGAGAGACAGACCGGCATTTTGGGGGGGGGGGGAGGAGGAGAGAGACAGACCCGGCATTTGGGGGGGGGGAGGAGGAGAGAGACAGACCCGGCATTGGGGGGGGGGGGGGGGGGGGAGAGAGAGAGAGACAGACCCGGCATTTGGGGGGGGGAGGAGGAGAGAGACAGACCCGGCATTTTGGGGGGGAGGAGGAGGAGAGAGACAGACCGGCATTGGGGGGGGGGGGGGGAGGAGGAGGAGAGAGACAGACCGGCATTTGGGGGGGGGGGAGGAGGAGAGAGACAGACCGGCATTTTGGGGGGGGGGGAGGGGGAGAGAGACAGACCCGGCATTTGGGGGGGGGGAGAGAGACAGACCCGGCATTTGGGGGGGGGAGGAGGAGAGAGACAGACCCGGCATTTGGGGGGGGGGGGGGGGGGGAGAGAGACAGACCCAGCATTTGGGGGGGGGGGGAGAGAGAGACAGACCGGCATTGGGGGGGGGGAGGAGGAGGAGAGAGACAGACCCAGCATTTGGGGGGGGGGGGGGGAGAGGAGAGAGACAGACCGGCATTGGGGGGGGGGGGAGGAGGAGGAGAGAGACAGACCCGGCGTTGGGCGGTTTGCGGCGTTGAGTTGAGAGGAGAGGGGGGGTTTGCGGCGTTGAGTTGAGAGGGGGGGGGTTGCGGTGTTGAGTTGAGAGAGGGGGGGCGGCGTTGGAGGGGGGGGGCGGCGTTGGAGGGGGGTAGGGGTGGTGAAGGGGGTAGGGTGGTGAGGGGGGGGTTGTGGTAGGGGCAGCGGCGTGCAGAGGAGGGGGGCGACGGATGCCCGGGGCCAACGCACCGTCGCCCCCCCTCTGCACGCAGCTGCCCCTACCCCAACCCCCTCCCCTCACCACCCCTACCCCCTTCACCACCCCTACCCCCCTCCAACGCCGCCCCCCTCCCACTAACGGAGGAAGGAAGGGGGGGAGGAGGATGGAAGGGGGGGAGGAGGAGAGGGGGGGTGTGGGTACCGGCCTTCAGAGGGAGGGGGACGGGGTGTGAGTACCGGCGTTGAAGGGGGGGGACCCGGCGTTGAGAGGGGGGGGACCCGGCGTTGAGAGGGGGGGGGGGACCCGGTGTTGAGATGGGGGGGGGACCCGGCGTTGAGAGGGGGGGGGGACACGGCGTTGAGAGGGGGGGACCCGGCGTTGAGAGGGGGGGTTGCGGTGATGAGGGGGGGTTGCGGCGTTGAAGGTGGGGGGTTGCGGCGTTGCGAGAGATGGGGAGGCGGCGTTGGAGGGGGTTAGGGGTGGTGGGGAGGGGGGTAGGGGTGGTGGGGAGGGGGGTGGGGGTGGTGGGGAGGGGGGTAGGGGTGGTGAGGGGGGTAGGGGCGTTGGAGGGAGATAGGGGTGGTGAGGGGGGGGTGGTTGGGGTAGGGGGCAGCGGCGTACAGAGGGGGGCGCGACGGTGCGTTGGCCCCGGGCATCCGTCGCCCCCCTCTCTGCACGCCGCTGCCCCCAAACCCCCCCCATGCCGCAACCCCCCCCCGATGCCGCAGCCCCCCCGATGCCGCAACCCCCCCCATGCCGCAACCCCCCCCCCGATGCCGCACCCCCCCCCCGATGCCGCAACCCCCCCCCCCCCCCCCCCTGACACTGAACGGCGTCAACCATCATCAATGGTTGACGCTGTTTTAAAGGTACTCTGTTTTTCGCCGACGTGACCCGTGGCCACGTCGGCGGGTCTTCGGCCCATCTGGGCCGGAGATTTGTGGAAACAAAAATATAATGACATCCCGCCGGCGCCAGCTGTTTTCAGAGGCTGCCGGCGGGATTTGCACAGCGCCGGTTTTTGGCCGGTCAGAGAATTAAAAACCCTGCGGGAGCGGGATTAACGCCGCTGCCGGCCGATTCTCCGACCCTGCGTGGGGTCGGAGAATTTCGCCCCTGGTCTCCTAGGAACTTGAGTGTCAACATGCCAAAGCAACATTTGGCCCTGTTCAGCTTCAGGCCATTGGCATGGACATGGCGGAATACCTCCTGGATACAGGAAACATGCTCCTCAGGGGTTGTGGACCATATGATGACGTCGTCCACATACACACAAACCCCTTCGATGCCCTCCATCATCTGCTCCACGATGCGATGGAAGATCTCCGATGCCGAGACAATGCCAAACGGCATGCGATTATAGCAGTGCCTGCCTAACAGTGTGTTGAAGGTGCAGAGCCTTCTGTTGGATTCATCCAGCTGGATTTGCCAAAATCCATGTGATGCATCTAACTTCGTGAAAAACCGTGCATGTGCCATCTCACTGGGTGAGTTCCTCCCACTTTGGGATGGGGTAGTTTTCCCGCATTATATTCTGATTGAGATCCTTGGGATCAATGCAGATGCGCAGGTCTCCAGAGGGTTTTTTAACCACCACCATCGAGCTGACCCAGTCAGTCGGTTCGGTTACCCTGGAAATGATCCCCTGCTGCTGCAGCTCCTTGAGCTGCTCCTTCAGCGGAGCCGGGACCCGGTGTGGTGCGTGGACCACTGGCTTGGCATCAGTAGGATCTTGTACTGATATGGCAAAGTGCCCATCCCATCAAACACATCTGGATACTGAGCGAGGATGGATGTCGTCAATGCCAGCTTGAAGATCCACATTGGAGGATGTCGTTGAATAAACCCGCTGCACCAGGTTTAGCTTTTTGCAGGCATGCGCACCCAGTAGGGATGCCCTGTCCGGCTTGACAATTTCGAACCTTAGCCGTGCATGGGTGCTCCGGTTGGAGACGAGTAGATGGCAGGACCCTAGTGCAGTGATGGCATTACCGTTATAGTCCAGGAGCTGGCAGGCTGCTGGAAGGACCTTGGGGGGGCTTTTTGATGCGTTTGAAGTCTGCCTGTGAGAGGAGGTTGGCAGAAGCACCTGTGTCCAGCTTGAACTGGATGGAGCAGCGATTGACCTGCATCACCGCACGCTATTCGTCCTCCAAATCCATAGCGAGGATGGACTGAATGCGAGATGAGTTAGGTGTGGCATGTTCACGTGTGGTAATGATGCCCACTCGGTAGGCAGACTCCAGGCACCCGTCCTCTGGATCCGTTGTACTGTCAGGATCAGAATCCTGTAATCGTCATTGCACATTCTGGATGTGCCGTCGTCGGAATTGGGAGCGCTGGCCTCTGACTGGTGGTGCAGACCTACACAAGGCTGCATAGTGTCCAGGCTTCCCGCAGTTTAAACATCGCCTGCCTCTTGCAGGGCAGTGCCCCTTTAAGTGGGCGTTACCACAGTTCGGGCACGTCATGACGTTGGCATCATGACGCAGTGTACTTCGTCGCACATGCGCAGTGCGGTCGTCAGACGTCTGCACCTGCGCAGTGTGGGTGTAGGCCGCTTCGTAATCCCGTTCGCATCGCGCATGCGTGGGGCTCCGGGAAAAGCGCACGAGATGGCCGCTGTCTTCAATGCTGAGGCGCTGCATCCGGGAGACGGCCTGCACCCTCACTGCCTCGTGGGAGGCAAGTTTCTTATTTTCAGTCGATTTGTATTGGGAATACCGATTTTTTGCGTGCTCATGCACTGTACATGTTTCAATCACGACTGGCAGGGTCATAGGCTTGATTTTTAAGAGCTGCTCTCTCAGTGGATCAGAGTGAACTTCAAACACGATTTGGTCTCTGATTATGGAGTCAGCAATATCACCAAAGTTGCAGGACAGCGCTAGCAGGCGGAGGCTAGTTAAGAAGGCATTGAAAGATTCATCTTTACCTTGAGGACGTTGTTTGAATATGTAGCGCTCGAGGATTTCATTGGTGTCCACTTCACAGTAACTATTGAGCTTGTCCAGGATGGTCTGAAACTTTGTCTTGATCTGGCCTTCGGTGAAGTTAAACGAGTTGAAAAGTTTGATGGCTTGATCACCCGCTGTTGAGAGGAGGCGGGTGATCTTTCTTGCATCAGACGCACCCTCTGAGGTCTGAGGCTTCGATGTACAGCAGAAACTTTTGCTTGAATATCCGCCAGTTGGTACTGAGATTGCCGGAAGTCCTGAGCTGGTGAGGAGCCTGAATCTTCTCCATGGTGCCGGGATACATTTGCTGGTCGTCACGGAACAGACTGAGGTAAGCCACCTTAAATTAGTAGTCTCCTGGTATCATGTCGTGTTAGGTACACTGGTCTAACACTGGCTGCAACTGGATGCAGCTTAGATCAGAAAGATACTCCAGACCTTGAAGTTAGTTCAATCAGGTTTATTGAACTAATGGCATAGTTAGCACAGTTCTCTGTGAGTTCGACTCTGCTAATTTAAGTGTGGTTACTTTGTCTGACTGAAGCAGACTAGCTCTTAGCCACGTGGTGGAGGTGTGAGATTGTGACAAAACACTTGACTGACTCTCTAGATGTTCATCAGTGGAATGAGGTGGAGTGTGAGTGCCTCATGTCTTTTATAGTCAGATCCCACCCCTGAGTGTCCTGCCTGCTTATTGGTCATGTCCTGTTCTCTGTGTCCATTAGCTGCTTGTCTGTATATCATTATGTGTGTGTGCCTGCATATCATGACAATAGGTAAACATTTTTTTAAACAGTATTTTTATTGGTTATTTACATTTGACTGGTAGCAACGTTGTTACACTAATATTCACACACACACCCCCCGTTTCCTCCCCACTCTCTCCTCCCATTCCTCTTCCCCAACCCCCCACTCCACCCCCTCTCTACTTTTCCTTATTTGTCTGTTTCAGTAACCCCTCCCACCCCCCCACATTCTCTTATTGGATGCTGGCTATGAACAGGTCCTCAAACTGTTGGTGAATTGCTTCCAGATATTCTGGAAGCCCTATTCTGATGGCAAATTTTATATTTTCCAATTAGAGGAATTCGGCTAGTTGGACAACGCTGCTGATCCCCAGTTGAGCAGGAGTCTCCGGCGGATGATCAGGAAGGCAAAGAGTAGGATGTTTGTCTCTCTCCCCGTAAAAAGCTCTGGCTTTTCTGATACCCTGAAGACTGTCACCTTTGGGCAAGGTTCCACGCACACCCTCACAACCTTGGCCATGGCCTCGTAAAAGGCGGTCCAGTAACTGACAAGTCTGGGACATTACCAGAACATGTGGGTGTGGTTGGCTAGGCCTCCCTGGCACCATTCGGCATTTATCCTCCACCTCCGGGAAGAAACCGCCTATGTGTGTTCTGGTCAAGTGCACCGTGTGCGCTACCTTTAGTACCGTAGGGCTCAGCCCTACGCATGAGGAGGTGATGTTTGCCCCATGCAGTGTCTCGATCTAGAGTCCTCCCCTTTATTTTAATGCCTAGATTTTCCCCCATTTTACACTTGTCTCGTTTCCTTCAGTAGTCATCCTTACATGTCAGTGCAGTTACCATGCCCTAGTTCGCCCACGGTCAAAAATCTGTCGAGCACAAAGTGTCCTGGTCTTCGGGGGAACGTTGCTGTCTCCGAGTGGAAGAATTCCTTAGTTGCAACTCATTCCCTTTTGGGAGCTGTAGTTTGTCTGACAGTTCCCCCAAAGTCACTATCTGGTCGTCTGCATATAGGTCCCCTACCATCAGTGTCCAATTTATGGTTCCTGCAGTTAAGGGCTATGGCAGACATTGCCACTATTCCTTAGAGTTGTCTGAATTGGTTCCACGCTCTGAGCGTGCCACTGCCACTGTGTTTATCAAGTACTTGGCTGAGATGGATAGGAGTGAGGCTATGGCCAGTGCTCAGAGGGATGTCCCTGCACAGGAGCTCTCCTCCATTATTACCCAGTCTGCTTCCAGGTCTTTGACACAGCCCCATATTCTCAGTGGTAGAGCTAGACGTTCGGGAGGGCTAGCCCCCCCCCCCCCCCCCCCCCGCATGTTCCTTCTTCTTTGGAGGATGCTCCTGCAGACCGTAGGGTTCCCCCCACCACCATCCCACCCCCCCCCCCCCCCCCCCCCCCCCCCCCCCCCCCCACCACCACCCCTGCCCACCCGCCATACATACACACAAATGCCAAGATTGATTTATCAAGCTTGATGAAGAAGGTCATGGAGATGAAGATCGGTAGGATCTGAACAGGAAGAGGATCCTTGGAAGTACGTTCATTTTGATCACCTGCACTCCCCCCGTCAGGGAAAATGGGAGCGCATTCCACATTTTCAGGCCCCTCTTTACCTCTTCCATCAGGCTTGACAGGTTCCTTTTGTGGATCTGTGTCCAGTCACCGGGTATTTATATCCCAAGTGTTGGAATCTGGTTTAGGGCAGCTTGAACGCCATTTTCCCCAGATCTGGTTTCCACCCCCCACTCCCCCACATGTTTACGGGGAATATTTTGTTCTTGTTCAGATTGTGTTTGTAGCTCAAGAAGGATCCAAACTCCTTTAGAAGGTCCATTATTCCAATACTAGCTCGGGGGTATGGGACGTAGAGGAGCAGGTCATCAGCATAGAGTGAGACTCTGTGCCCTCTGTCTCCCCTCTGGATGCCTCTCCAGCCATTTGCCAATCCGAGGGTGATAGCAAGTGGCTCGATTGCCAGGGTAAATAATATTAATAACAATAATAATAATCTTTATTGTCACAAGTAGGCTTACACTGCAATGAAGTTACTGTGAAAAGCCCCAAGTCGCCACATTCCGGCACCTGTTCAGAGACACAGAGGGACAATTCAGAATATCGCAATTACCATCAGCGGATTGCCTTGATACAGGACAGTTCGTCTACCGCTGCAATAGGTCCACAGCAGACACCATCTCCATGGCCCTGCACTCTACCCTGGAACACCTAGATAACAAAGACACCTATGTCAGACTCCTATTTATCGACTACAGCTCAGCCTTCATCACCATTATTCCTACGAAACTCATCTCCAAACTCCGTGGCCTTGGCCTCGGCTCCTACCTCTGCGACTGGATCCTGAACTTCCTAACCCACAGGCCACGCACCCCGGACATACTATCTTCCTCCTTCTTCTGTCAAGAAATATATACCAAAGTTTGAGGTCACGTACCAACCAATTCAAGAACAGCTTCTTCCCTATTGCCATAAGACTTTTGAATGGACCTATCTCGTATTAAGTTGATCTTTCCTCTACACCTTGCTATAATTGTAACCCTTCCCTATGTATGGTATGCATTATTTGTACAGCATGCAAGAAACAATACTTTTCACTGTATACTAATACATGTGACAATAATAAATCAAATCAAATCAATCATGTCTTTTCGGGACATGTGGGAGGAAACCGGAGCACCTGGAAGAAATCCACACAGACACAGGGAGAACGTGCAGACTCCGCAAAGAGAGTGACCCAAGCCGGGAATCGACTGGGACCCTGGGGCTGTGAAGCAACAGTGCTAACCACAGTGGTACAATGTAGTTCCAAGCAGAGATTACCTCAGGAGAATTACTCATCAAGGTCAATGATTATCCTGATGCTGTCGTTCTGAAGTCTGTAGTTTATGGATGGCACAAGTATTTGTCGCAATGAATGGTAGAATCTTTTCTCTCAATTGTAGTTTGCAATGACATTTATTTTATGACAGTGTGTTTTTAAGAAAAATGGTATTCATTGTCGAGTACCATACCCTGTCATGCCTCCCTGCAGCATCTTTTCATCTCTGCATTTAAGACTGAACGTTATTAATTTCTTAGTTTCCACTCTCCCCATGCATCATGCTGAACGATGGAAGTTGATTCCACTCAGTGACAAGAGGGGAATGAGTGTCTGGTCAGAGGTGTGTGCTCATCCTAATGAAGCCATCTCTTTACCTGTGAAGATTTTACTTTGCTGCTGAACAGCCTCTCAGTGCTTTATGGAACCCTTCTGCAAAGGCACAGGATGCAACTTTTAAAAAATAAATTTAGAGTACCCAATTCATTTTTTTCCAATTAAGGGGAAATTTAGCATGGCCAATCCACCTCGCCTGCACATCTTTGGGTTGTGAGGACGAAACCCACGCAAACACGGGGAGAATGTGCAAACTCCACACGGCAGTGACCCAGAACCAGGATCGAACCTGGGACCTTGGCGTCGTGAGACAGCAGGGCTAACCCACTGCGCCACCGTGCTGCCCTCACAGGATGCAACTTGATATGGAATTCATTGCATGATTGCACTTATTGACTTAGGATAGATAGAAAGGATTAGCCTTGGTGAAATGGGCATTTATCAGATGGACAACATTGAAGATTGTAAGGCAATGAAAATGATGCTTTGGCACATCTCCCAAATGCCGAGGCAATGAAGGACATAAACTTGGCAGGCTTCCAACGAATGCAGGGTCATGAGTGTTTGTAAATATGCAAGCGCTTTCCCTGCTGAGCCACTCTCTGTGAGGACAACACAAACATAACTCATAGCTTTGGGTGCATGATGTAGAGTAACAGGTCAGTGTGTCCTGATGTCCAAAGGCATTTGGGGTTCAATAGCAAGATAAGGCCTCTGCATTATTCATCCATGGTAGATGATGACTGGAGACATGTTGCTGTCTGGCTGCTGCACTCTCTGGAGATGGTCAAACGCTAAACACTGATGAATATTTTCCCTGTGGGCGACACCTCGCAGAGCTGCTGTCAAACTGGTATGAGTGCATCCATGTGGGCAATGGCGTTTCAGCGACTTGAAGGCCGCTATGCCCACATGACTTGTTATTGCCACGGCTTATGTGTAATTGCTTAAAGAAGTGTGCCAATGGAGAGTCAATCACATTTCACAGCGACCACATGATCCCAAGGCCACTGTGGCTTCCAAGGATATATTAACGCTGAGAATGAAGGTTTTTTTTCTATCCCCTGCTCTGAAGCCGGAGAGAATTTTGACTGTGAACACTTGTCTTTACCTTGTTCCTCTGGCGATCTTGTAGCTGTGACGTTGTCATGAGCACATCTGCCGTGTCATGTCCATTCAATGACATCCTCATGTGGCTTGTCTGAATCCTCATTCTCCTCAGATATATTCCCTTCCAATTCCTTGTCATTCAAGGAAATTTATAACTCCTCAATGTCTCCCTCTGACAACACATGTCGCCTTTGCAGCATAAAGTTGTGCAGGGCATAATGATGCGTGACACTCTCTATGGTGAGTATTGGAGAGCTGACCTGACCTGTCTACACATCAGAAATGCATCTTTAAGAGGCCAAGTTCGCTCTATTATTGACTTGTGGCGGAATGTGCAACATTTTCTCTCTCTTCAGATGTAACTTGGCCGACGAGCAGGGCTACCAGTCATGGCTTCTTGGGTATCCCTTGTCACTGAGAAGCTAACCCCCTAAGTGCTGAGATCCCGCAACTATCTCTGGCATCAACAAGTAACTCAGAATGCAAGAATGCTCCTTAGTGCCGAGCACAAACATGCTAGATCTGCTTTCTATGATCACAAATGACGCTGAGAGTGAAATTGTTTCCTATTAATCAGTCTCAAGAGCCTACTGCCAGGTAGCTCTCAAGACCATGCCCGCGATTCTCCCAAAGGGAGACAAAGTGCCGATGCCGGAGTGAAAACCGGAGTGTTTCACTCCGGTGTCGGAGGCCGCTCCTCGCCCCCTATTCTCCCCCCCCCAGGGGGCTAGGAGCGGCGGCGCGTCAATCCCGCGCGCCGGGCCTTGATGCTTGTGTCAAAGCAGCGCCGCCTGAATGACACGGCCGGCAGCGCTTAAATGACGTCACACGCACATGCGCAGGTTGGCCGGCACCAACCCGCGCATGCGCAGTTGCTGTCTTCCCCTTCGCTGCCCCGCAAGACATGGAGGATTGATTTTGCGGGGCTGCGGAGGGAAAAGAGTGTGACTTTCAGAGACGCCGGCCCAACGATCGGTGGGCACTGATCGCGGGCCAGACCCCTCCTGAGCACCCCCCTGGTGCTCTATTCTCCCTCCGCCCTCACAGGCCCCACACGCAGCGATCGCGCGCTGCTCACGCCCGCAGCAACCAGGTGTGGTTGGCGCCGACGTGAACTGGTCGTATTAGGCAGGCCGCTCGGCCCATCCGGGCTGGAGAATCGCCGCTCGACCAGAGCGGCGATTCTCCGAGCAGCCTGTCGCAAAACACGACACGCCGTTTTGGGGGTGGGGTGGGGTGGGAGAATCGCATGCGGGTGCCAGGGCGGCGTGGCGTGAATCGCCCGGCACTCCCGCGATTCTCCCACCCGGCGTGGGGGTCGGAGAATCGCGCCCCATATGTGTGCTGTCGATGGAACCCTGCACACGCAGGAAATCTGAGATTGCAGCAAATCAATGCAAAACTGCATATAATGATGTGGTTTACTGTGAAGGGCACCTGTTGCCTCCATTGTGCATTTGTATGTTGCTGATTGTGAGATTTCACAAAGGTCCCCAGTGGAACCTTTGAAGGATCTGCTGGCAAGAAAGCTTAATGCGGTGGTATCCATCAGAGCAACTAGCATTGGATGCCCTCCAAGTCCGTGCAGCGTGAGTTCCTCACACAGAATGTGGCAAATGTGAGCCACGACATCCATAGACAAGTGAAGGCAACGAAGGCACTGTATTTCGCTCATCTCTGTGTATGAGCTCCGTCTTCTGAGGACCCTTAGTCACACAAAACATCGTCATTAATTTGGCCCCTCCTTACATTTCTGTCATGACTGCAAGCATGGTGCCTTGAATGCCATGACCAGTACACTGGATATTGAGGCTTGTAGGGTCCGTGTTGCCTCTGCGCAGCAGCTATGGCCCTTTATAGTTTGACACTACATTTACTCCCACATGCCTCTGTAAATATCAGATCCAATTAAGACCAAATGCAACACAGCACCCAGACTTAATGGGTTCTTGCCTAAACGTGCAACATTATTAAAGGAGCCAAGCTAGTTCTTTGTTCATTAGACCCTCAAGTCCAGCACTCAGCTCTTTATGTTTGAGCAGGAAATGTATGGGGTGCTCCTTTCATCAGCCAAAAATAGTTTTGTTGAGAATCTCTCACATGCTGTATCATCCTTAAATGAATGCGTAAATGGTGCTGTTGACTTTCATGAGTGAGTCTAGTTTCTAAACTCCCCCGTCACCCAACCATTTCCTCCTATCCTCCTCCATACTCACTGGGCGCGATTCTCCACTCCCCACACGGCGTGGGAGAATCACGGGAGGGGCCACCGACAAAATTCAAGCCCCCCTCGCACCCCCAGCGATTCTCCCACACCCCCCCCCCCCCCCCCACCCCGCTCGGAAGAATCGGCGCTCGCCGTTTTTCACGGCGAACGGCGATTCTCCGACCCGGATGGGCCGAGTGGCCTGCCGTTCGCAGCCGTTTCACGACGGCGGCAAACACACCTGGTCGCTGCCGTCGTGAAACGGGAGTGAGAAGCCTGTTTGGGGCTTGTAGGTGGCCTAGAAAGGAAAGAGCACCACGACTGTGCTCGGGAGGGGACAGGCCCATGATCAGTGCCCACCGATCGTCGGGCCGGTGTCCAAATCAGACGCACTATTTCCCCTCCGCCGCCCCGCAAGATCAAGCTGCCACGTCTTGCGGGGCGGCTGAGGGGAAAGACGGCCATCGCGCATGCGCGGGTTCGTGCCGTCAGCGTCATGACGTCAGCCGCGCATGCGCGGATTGGAGCCGGCCAACCTGCGCATGCGCGGCTGACGTCATTAGGCGCGCCGGCCGCGTCATTCTCGGCGCGATGCCCCGGCGGCCAAGATTTCCGGAGCGCCGCTCCTAGCCCCGCCGGTAGGGGAGAATAGGGGGCGAGGAGCGGCCTCCGAGGCCGTCGTGAAACTCGGCCGAGTTCACGACGGCCCTCCCGATTTCTCCCGGGAGCGGAGAATTCCGCCCACTGTCTCCTAATTCCCATTCCTCGTCACTATCGAGCCTCCCCTGTTACCCTTGATCTCATCATTGTTTATATAGATATTCCTGCTCCCCTCCAAACCCTTTAATGTTAATTCCCATTTCATTTGTCGACCTGAACCCTACCCTTCTTGAGGCCACATGCACCCTTACTTTTCATGACCCCCCCCCGCTGTAACTCCATGAGACCATCCAATAACATTCGTGGATTATCAGCTACTGACTTACAGGATCCGGATGTCTTCCATGAAAGTCATCATGCCCTCTGCCTCACAATACCATGACTCGGACCCCGTGGACCAAGTGCCTTAAGAGACTGACCATGCTCTGTACACCACGCTGTGCATAACTGTCACTGCCCAGGGAGGCCTTCCCACCCAAGATTGGGACCAAGATATGTATGCCATGTAGAGTCCTCTAACATGGCCTGATTAGCCCCAGAGCAATCTCTTCAACATGCAACCGACAGCACGGCGTCAACTCTCAGCCGGTCTCTTTAATATGCTCCGAACAATGTGACTTCAGTCCAAGGATAGTCTCTGACTCTTCCATGGACAGTCTTATAATGCTTTCATTACTCCATTCTGTTCCTTGACCAGCCCCTTCATTTCAGCTCTCCCCTCTCATGTTCCCCTACACCCCGAGTCTTGCTTTCATCTCCACCTTCCCCTCTCATGTAACACCTCCCAGTCCTGTCTCTGTGTTCGCCCCCTCATGTTTCTGCATCCCCTCCAATTCCTGCCTCTCTCTCCCCTCCCCACTCATGTTCCCCCCCTCCCCACAGTGCTGCCTCCATCTCACCCCTCCTTGCTGCTCTTTCCTCTGGCACAATTTATGCACCCGGTATTCTGCGGCTGCACTCTTAAAGGAAGGCGAAAGTAATATCTACTGACCTCTAAGTTTTGGATGAACTGAAGCTTGGCAGGTGCACGGCACCTTATATGTATCGTAAACAGACCACTCTACTGATTTTATTGCCACAGCACTTCATTCCTGTGCACTGGCGTTTTAATGAGCATTCATAAGACGCAAGTATGGTACAGACGTACATCAGTAGCAAACCCGACTTGCCTATAACCTGGATTTTAAAACTCCGCCACAGGAAACAGGCTTTCTCAAACCTACCAAATTTAATGCACTCCCATGCCACGATTCCTGTGCTGACAGGAGTGGAATATTCTGCCCTTATACAAATGTTAGGTTCAGTTTTGTATCAAAACAGTAAAAGCTAATTAAACAGCAGTGTAGTTTTTGTTTTGTTTCAAGTTTCTAGTCATTTTTAATACACTAAAATGTTTTCTATCTTAATCAGACATTATGTCGTTAGATTATTATTAGATTTGGTGTGTTTTGCCTCATTCAGGGAAAGATTTGTTCGTATAGCACTCCGTCAAGCAATGCTATGCAGTACATGTCAATTCCCCAGTGGAAGGCTACTATTTGCTCAGCTTGCATGGCATTCTTCACTGACATCAAAGGAGTAGATATGGGTAAAATGGACTGTGATTTAATTCATTCTCAAAGTGAAAACTTGGGCAAAGTACAACAGCTTCAATGAACTGACAATGAAACACAATACTGCATAATTAATCTCCTGCACTGTGTCACACTGGATCATCTGATGTAGTGAACGCAGAACAACTGAACAAGTTTCTTTACCAAGGAGCACTATAACCTATTCATTTTTCTAATATTTGAAGCACCAGGGTCAGACTTCGGAAAATATCTCCTATGATCTTTAATATATTAAAAATTCCTCTACATTTAATAATGTTAGATTAAGATGTGAAGTATTGCAACAAGTAGATGTAGTTCTGAAAGTAAATATATCATTATGAATATATCCCCTAGGTGTGTGGGACATTTGGGTTTCATAATTGTCAATCTCTTATGAAATGAATTATCAGCAAGTAGGTGGAAATCGCACATTGGGTGGCTCCTGCTTGAGACTCGTTTTTTTGGAATTTAATGCCCTGGCCCAGGGGCAGTTTTTAGATAGCAGGTGCAGGAAGACATAAGGAAGGAGAGGAATGTCGAAGAACCAGAAAAAAACGGTTGGGAAGAAGAGGGCGAGCGAAGGTTCGTCGGCGAGCGAACGGGTCAGCCCGGCTACAGGAAAGATGGCGGAGGTTGGGCCGCTGGTTGGGGCCCCCCCCTTTACAGTAGAGAAGATGATGAAGGTGATGGCTGGAGAGTTTGAAAAGCATATGTAGGTGATGCAGAAAGAGATGATGGCAGCGATGAAGGAGCAGGTGGAGGAGACAATAGCCCCGGTAAAGGCGGCAGCGTTAAAGACATCGGCCGAGGTACGAGAGCAAGGAGAGAAGTTCAAAGAGATAGAAGAAGCTCTGTCGCAACAAAGTGACCAGTTCACTCGATGGGGAAGAGCTGCGGCGGTGGTGGAGGCCAACAAAGGACTGAGAGGAAGGTGGAGGACCTGGAGGACAGTTCGAGGTGCCAGAATTTAACAATTGGGCTTGCCCGAGGCCATCTGAGTACTTTGCGAGGCCCGGGGCTATGATGATGGTGGATAGGAGGAGTGGGGCGTGAGAGACCCCCAGTCAGAATAGTAACGTGGAACGTGAGGGGATTGGAGGGACTGGTGAAGAGGTGTTGGAACATTTAAAAAACTTAAAGGCTGATGCTACAGGAGACCCACCAGAGAGTGAAGGATCAGGTGAGGCTTAGGAACAGCTGGATGAGTCAGGTTTTCCATTCTGGGTTTGATAGGTGGGCTTGGGGAATAGCGGTATTGGTGGACAAGAGGGTGAGGTTTCAGATGGAGAAGGTGGTGGCGAACCACAGGGCAGGTAAATGATTTTGAAGGGGACATTGGAGGGGAGGTTGATGGCACTGGTAAGCCTGTCTGCTCCCAACTGGAACGATGTAGGGTTTGCGAAGAGGGTGCTGGGTGCCATCCCAGACATGGACACTCATGAGTTGTTAGTGGGGTTGGGGGGAGGGGGGGACTGGAATATGGTGCAAGAGGGGAGGGAGTAGCACCAAAAGTTGAGTTGATAGCGGAGATATTGAAGGTGGATATGAGGTATGCATAGGACTCGGACCCGGCCCTCCTGGACATGAGGAAGAATCTTCAGGCACTGTTTGATCGGTTGTCCACAGAGAAGGCGGTTCACCAAAGACAGACAAGGGGGGCAGTATAAATATAGGGAGAGGGCGAGGCATATGTTGTCGGCCAGCTCCGGAGGAAAGCGACACCAAGAGAGATAGTTTAGGTATGATGAGGAAGTTCGTGGAGCAGATTAATAACGTTTTTGTGGATTTTAATGAGAAGCTGTATGGATCGGAGCGCCCTGGAGCGGAGTGGGAGATGAGGGAATTTCTGGACGGGCTGGAGTACCCGAGGATCGGGGAGGAAGATAGGGCAGGGCTAGAGGGACCGGTGGGGGAGCAGGAGGTAAAAGAGGCAATCGGAAGGATGCAGTAAGGGAAAGCAGAAGGGCCAGATAAGTCCCCAGTGGAGTTTAAGGACAAGCTGGCGATGGTGGGAATATTTGAGTGGGTGATAGGTAGAGGGGGGGGGGGGGGGTTGCCACAGATGTTGGGACAGGCTTTGATATCCTTGCTGTTAAAGAAGAATAACGATCCGGAGGAGTGTTTGCCATATAGATCCTTATCCTGATTAAATAGAGCAGCACGGTAGCATAGTGGTAAGCACAGTTTTTTCACAGCTCCAGGGTCCCAGGTTCGATTCCCGGCTTGGGTCACTGTCTGTGTGGAGTCTGCATGTTCTTCCCGTGTCAGCGTGGGTTTCCGACGAGCGCTCTGGTTTCTGCCCACAGTTCAAAGATGTGCAGATTAGGTGAATTGACTAAGCCAAATTGCCCGTAGTGTCCAGAAAAGGTTAGGTGGGGTTATGGGATAGAGTGGAGGTGTGGGCTTAGGTAGGGTGCTCTTTCCAAGGGCTGATGCAAACTCGATGGGCCAAATGGCCTCTTTCAGCACTGTAAATTCTATGATTCTGTGAAATATGGATGCCAAAATGCTGGCAAAGATGCTGGGGCAAGGTTGAAGGGGTGCCTACCAACGGTGATAGGAGAGAATCAGACAGGGTTCGTGACGGGAAGGTAGCTGTTCTCGAATGTTAGAAGGTTGTTAAATGTGATCATGTTACCAACAGATGGGAAGGAGGCGGGCGTGGTGGTGGTACTGGATGCGGAGAAGGCATTTGATCGGATAGAGTAGGGTTATTTGATGGCGGTATTGGAAAGATTTGGGATCAGACCGAGGTTTACAGCATGGGTACAGCTGGTGTATAGGGAGCTAATGGTGAGTGTCTGAATAATATGAGTTTGGGGTATTTTGCACTGCCACCTGTAAATCCTGTGGCAAGAAGGGCCACTTTGCGGCGGTGTGTCAGGCCTGACCTCTCTCCCTCCCTCAGCCGCCATCCTCTGCTCCCGGGGCCATGTGCGACCAGTATGCGATGCCATCTTCTCCCTCCAGGTCCACGTGCGACCCATGGGCGCCATCATCTTCCCCCCTAGGTCCACGTGCGGCCAGAGGCAACCGCCATCTTGCCCCGCCCCCACAACGTGCGCACTATGGGCGCCGCCATCTTGCCGCGCGCCTGCAACGTGCGCTGCATGGGCACCGCCATCTTCTTCCCCACAGGTACTTCGGACGCCGCCATTTTGTCCTCCCCTCGGGACTGGACCGCGGGACCCGGGTCGTTGCCGCTCCTTGTCGGAATCCTCGGACGATCGCCCGCAGCTCGCCTCCATGACGCTGGACCAGTCCCGTCCTCACAACCTGGCTACCGCTTCGACGACGGTGCTCATCAACGGCCATGCGACCTCCTGCCTACTAGACTCCGGGAGCACCGATAGCTTCATCCACCCGGACACGGTAAGGCGCTGCTCCCTCGCGGTCCATCCCGTCAATCAGCAGATCTCCCTGGCTGCTGGATCCCACTCTGGCCCGATCCGGGGTTTCTGGATGGTCAACCTCACCGTATAAGGCGTTGAATTCAGCGGTTTCCGCCTGTACGTTCTCCCCAACCTCTGTGCGACATTCTTACTGGGCCTGGATTTCCAATGTAACCTCCAGAGTCTCACCCTCAAATTCGGTGGGCCCCTACCCCCACTCACCGTTTGCAGCCTCATGACCCTCAAGGTTGACCCTCCCTCCCTCTTTGCCAATCTGACTGCAGATTGAAAGCTCGTCGCCACCAGGAGCAGACGGTACAGCACCCAGGACAAGAGCTTCATCAGGTCCGAAGTCATGCGGCTGCTTCGGGAGGGTATTATCGGGGCCAGCAACAGCCCCTGGAGAGCCCAAATGGTGGTGGTTAAAACTGGGGAGAAACACAGGATGGTCGTGGACTACAGTCAGACCGTCAATCGGTACACGCAGCTCGACGCGTACCCCTTCCCTCGCATATCTGATATGGTCAATCAGATTGCAGAGTACCAGGACTTCTCAATGATTGACCTTAAATCCGCATGCCACCAGCTCCCCATCCGCAAATCGGACCGTCCATACACTGCCTTCGAGGTGGACGGTCGCCTCTATCAATTCCTCAGGGTTCCCTTCGGCGTCACTAACGGGGTCTCGGTATTCCAAAGGGAAATGGACCAAATGGTTGACCGGTACGGACTGCGGACCATGTTTCCGTACCTGGACAACGTCACCATCTGCGGCCATGACCAGCAGGACCACGACGCCAACCTTGCCAAATTTCTCCACACCGCATCTCTCCTCAACCTCACTTATAACAAGGAGAAGTGCGTATTCAGCACGAACCGCTTAGCCATCCTCGGCTACATAGTCCAAAACGGACTCCTGGGGCCTGATCCCGACCGCATGCGCCCCCTCATGGAGCTCCCCCTCCCCCACTGCCTCAAGGCCCTCAAACGCTGCCTGGGGTTCTTCTCCTACTACGCCCAGTGGGTCCCACAATATGCGGACAATGCCCGCCCACTAATCCAGTCCACAAAATTTCCCCTCACGGCCGAGGCACAACATGTCTTCGCCTGTATTCGCTGAGACATAGCCAAGGCCGGGATGCGTGCAGTAGACGAGTCACTGCCCTTTCAAGTAGAGAGCGACGCTTCAGATGGCGCCCTTGCCGCTACTCTAAACCAGGCAGGCAGACCCGTGGCATTCTTTTCCAGCACCCTGCATACCTCCGGAATTCAACATTCGTCTGTTGAAAAGGAGGCCCAGGCAATCGTTGAAGCGGTGCGGCACTGGAGGCATTGCCTGGCCAGCAGAAGATTCACTCTCCTCACTGACCAACGGTCGGTAGCCTTCATGTTTAACAACACACAGCGGGGCAAGATCAAAAACGATAAAATCTTGAGGTGGAGAATCGAGCTCTCCACCTATAATTACGAGATCTTGTATCGCCCCGGCAAGCTAAACGAACCCCCAGACGCCCTCTCCCGAGGTACATGTGCCAGCGCAGAAGTGGACCAGCTCCGTGCCCTGCACGACAGCCTTTGCCACCCGGGGGTCACTCGGTTGTACCACCTAGTCAAAGCCCGCAATCTACCCTACTCCGTCGAGGAAGTACGGACAGTCACCAGAGACTGCCAGGTCTGTGCCGAGTGCAAGCCGCACTTCTACCGGCCAGACCGCGCGGGCCTGGTGAAAGCATCCCGCCCCTTTGAACGCCTCAGCGTGGATTTCAAAGGGCCCCTCCCCTCCACCGACCGCAACACGTATATCCTTAGTGTGGTCGATGAATTCTCTAGGTTCCCATTCGCCATCTCATGCCCAGATATGACGTCTGCCACCATCATCAAGGCCCTCGATTCCATATTCGCTCTGTTCGGTTTCCCCGACTATATCCACAGTGACAGGAGATCCTCATTCATGACTGATGAGCTGCGTCAGTTCCTGCTCAGCAGGGGTATCGTCTCCAACAGGACGACCAGCTACAACCCCCAGGAAAACGGGCAGGTAGAGAGGGAGAACGGGATGGTTTGGAGGGCCGTCCAGCTGGCCCTATGGTCCAGAAACTTCCCAGCCGCTCGCTGGCAGCAGTTCCTCCCGGATGAATTGCACTCCATCCGGCTCTACTATGCACTGCCACGAATAACACGTCCCATGAACGTGTTTTTACCTTCTCTAGGAAATCTACGTCCGGGGTGTCGCTCCCGACTTGGCTTGCAACTCCAGGGCCGGTCCTACTGCGTAGGCATGTCTGACTCCACAAGGCGGACCCTTTGGTCAACAGGGTAGGCCTGCTCCACGCAAACCCCCAGTATGTTTTCGTGGAGTTCCCCAACGGCCGCCAGGATACGGTCTCGCTCAGGGACCTGGCTCCCTCGGGTGCCGATCCCACTCCCACACACCTCCCCACCCACGCGCCACCCTCCCCTCCCCCGGCACTCCCAGCATCAGCCCCACTGGGTCCATCCCTCCTTCCCCTGTCCACGCTAGAGGACATGGAAGATTTCAGCATGCTCCCGGAGTCATCCAGCCACTGGCCAGCACCAACACCACCACCACCAACACCGCCAGCACCGACGACGTCGACGCCGACACCGCCTGTACATACGTCGCCACCACTGTTGCGTCGCTCCCAACGAACAGTCAGACCACCGGACAGACTTAACCTCTGATGGGCACCGGGTTGCAAGATGGACACTTAATTCTTTTTCCCCTCCCCTCTGTAAATAATTCACGGATTCTGTATATAGTTCCACGTCACCCCCGCCGGACTCATTTTTAACAGGGGGTGAATGTGGTGATCCACCAGTGTGTAATTGTGTGTGTGCCTCTATTAGGGGATGTACAGCAGTACCTGTATTACAGGTTCGTTGGTAGCCCCTGCCAGCTAGCTCCGCCCACAGGGAGCCGTATAAATATGTATGAGTTCTCCTGAGCTGCCATTCTACCAGCTGCAGTCGGAGGTTAAACATCTCACTGTAATAAAGCCTCTCTTGTACTGATTCGTGTCTTTAAGTGCAATTGATAGCGCATCAATACTTCTGCTAAATGAAACCTTTGTACGGTATTTCTGAGAATCGCTGCTATTCATAACAATTTACTGTCTACATAATTCTCCACAATGCAGAGTCGTGCAGTCTACACTCCATTCTCTTCCACATAAAATGACAGTGAATCCACATTCCAGTGCTGGGATCTGATCGGACATGAAAACTGTATTGAGCTGTTTCTTGAACTGTATCTCATTTGTTCTTGAGACCTTTGGTGACAGCACTCAATTTCCACTTTGTAGAATAAACTTCTATCATTTTCACACTGATGCTTTATCACAATTCTACACGTCATATGTCATTTGAGAACTACTGATCAAAAATACATTTAACGTTCAGGCTGGCAACTATCACAAGGTGGGTGGCATTATGTTCTTGTACAGAGACAATTACTGAGTCGGTGTAATAAAGAACAATAGTTAATGACTAGTTAATTTTATTATAGTGTAATAAACTGTGGGTAGGAAACTAATGCCATAAAACTGGAACTAATACAAACACGACTGACCACGATGGTTTCTCCTCAAGATTCCACCCAGGCTACAGTGTCATGTGCTACTACTTACCTGACACCCACTGGTTGGAGGCTATACATATTTACACATACACTTGTTAATGCATATCACTACTGGCGCAAACAAATTCTTCTCTGAGGTTTAAACAAGGAAGTAATATTGGTCGATAACATCATCGTCTTTCACAAGTTAGGTGAGCTTGTTCAATTTTCTAGCCAATTATTTAGCTAAATGGAAAATTGTGTAGATTCCTTTGTAATCCTCATTACCTGATTTTCCACCATTAATTTTGCCCAGATAACAAACACTTCCATGGACCACAACAAGAAACCTATTCCAATTGTTTATTAACCACACTAAAAAAGTTACAACATTACACCAACAAACATTTAGAACTACTCAGTAATTAGTAATAAGAGAATGGATTATGACATATCAATAAATATTGAAAATGGCCACACACACTGGTGGTCACGATCAGTGTGTGGATCACATGGGCACCAGACACCTTGACCTCCCTCCAGGTGCCTCATCTCCAGGAGTCATGCTGAGGCCCTCTCTTGCCTACAAGGAGGATGAGCATCAGCCGGACACCCCGGGAATCTCCACTCAGGTCTCTCCAAGGGTGTGTAGTCTCTGCACCAACTCCAGCAGCGCAAAGCCGCAAGGGTTCTTCCGGCCCTGAGTAGGAGACCCTTACGAGGCTGGGCCTTGACAAGTCTCAGGCTTCCAGAGGACATCCACCAAAGTCATCACAGTGGCATCAGGACGTGCAATTAGTAGGCTGCTTCCATCCCTGTTGGGGATTATTTTAGGGTTGCACCAAGGCATAGTGATAGGGTTAGGAAGGTTAAGATGTTTTGAAGTCACTTCAGGATCATTGATGCCCTATTACTATGAATAAATCGCACTTATTGAAAACCATTCCATGGGCATGTAAATGTAATGGTCAGACATAATGGTCTCAGACTTGGCTCCTCACTCTGCAACTGGAGCCTCGGCTTTCTGACCCACAGACCACATTCAGTAAGGATAAATAACCACACCTCCTCCACGATAAGTCCTTAATACCGGGCTCCGCAAGGCTTTGTACTTAGCCCTCTATTATACTCCCTATACATATATTGCTGTGTGGCAAAATTTGGCTCCAACTCCATCTACAAATTTGCTGATGACACGACCGTATTGGGTCGGATCTTGAACAATGATGAGTCAGAATGCAGATGGAGACAGAGAACCTAGTGGAGTGGTGTAATGACAATAGTCTCTTCCTCAATGTCAGCAAAACTAAAGAGCTTGTCATTGACTTCAGGAAACAAAGTACACACCCCTCTCTGCATCAATGGTGCCGAGGTAGAGATGGTTGACAGCTTCAAATCCCTAGGTGTGCACATCACCAACAATCTGTCCTGTTCCCCCCTTGTTGACGCTACGACCAAGACAGCACAACAGCGCCTATAATTTCTCAGGAAACTAAGGAAATTTGGCATGTCCACATTGACTCTTACCAACTTTTACAGATGCACCATAGAAAGCATCCTATTTGGTTGCATCATTGCCTGGTATGGCAACTGCCCAAGACCGTAAGAAACTACAGAGAGTCGTGAACACAGCCCAGTCCATCACACAAACCCGCCTCCCATCCATTGCCTATGTCTACACTTCCCGCTGCCTTGGGAAAACGGGCAGCATAATCAAAGACCCCTCCCACCTGTGTTATTCTCTCTTCCAACTTCTTCCATCGGGCAGGAGGTACAATAGTCTGAGAACACGCACTAACAGCTTCAAATACAGCTTCTTCCCCAGTGTTTCCTGATTCCAAACGACCCTCTAATGAACTGATCTGATCTCTTCACACATCTTCTCTACTAAGTAGTACTACACTCCTGTATGTTTCACCCGATGCCTGTGACAATATATTTACATTGTGTCTTTCTGTTTGCCTTGTTTTTTTTCATGCATGGAATGATCTCTCGGGATTGTAAGCAGAACAATACTTTTCACTGTACCTCAGTACACATGACAATAAACAAATCCATCCATCCAGATGATAGATTTTGGTTTGGACCTTTGCAATGCTCTTAATCTGCGGTTCAACCTTTTAAAATTAACATGAATGTGATTCCAACCTCAGTGCCACTTGGCACTGGACCCTTGTGTGTTGTCAGGGAGATATGTGTCATTCTTTATTCATTGTATATGATGGGTGAGTTCTCTAATCGTTAGTCCTCAAGGGATAATCAGGGCCCATCAAAAATGTGACTCTTGACATATTTATGCTTCCTAACTGTTAGGGCGAGATTCTCCGCAAATGCGGAGAATCGTAAAGGCTGCCGTGGGACAGGTCGTGACCCACGGCAGCCTTCACGCCCACTTCCGAGGCCGATTCTCCCCCCCCAGGCGGGGCTAGGAGCGCGGCCCCGTGCGTCACGGCGGCGCAGCCTTGACGGCGGTCGTCAAGGCTGCACGTCAAGCATCACGCCGGCTGACGCGGCTGATGACGTCAGCCGCGCATGCGCAGGTTGGACAACGCCAACCCGCGCATGCGCAGTTGGCGTCTTTTCCCTCAGCCGCCCCGCAAGACGTGGCGGCTTGATCTTGCGGGGCAGCGGAGGGAAAAGTGTGGGCACCGATCACGGGCCTATGCCCCCCTTGGCACGGCCGTGGTACTGCCACGCCAATCGGGCCTCCAGATGCCCCAAACGGGCATGAAGGCCCGGCCGCTCGGCCCATCAGCCTCAGAAAATCGCCGCTCGCCGTAAGAAACGTGACGTGGGACGGGCGTTGGGGGGGGGGGAGAATAACAGGAGGGCATGACAAATGTTGGGAGGCCCTCGCGCTAATCTCCCACCCGGCGTGGGGGGCGGCGAATCGCGCCCTTAGTGTCCCAAACCATTACATGCACTTTATGATGAAAGCCTCAGGGTGGTTCGCTCTTCCATTGCGGCTCTGTTTGCATCCTTACATGGTGTGGGAAATGTCTAGCCTCAACTCACATCACAGTTCTTTCTTGCTGGACTTTAAGTTGATAGAGTGGGCACTTTACCATGATACTGATGACCACAACTAACATCTGACACTAGTGAATCATAAGCACATAACATCCAAGTGTGAATTCAGGAGCCGTCCTCTCAGCAATGGCTTGGTTATTCCCTCAGAAGTCATGAAATGAGTTGGAGGGCTAGAGGAGATGTATCCTGATTGTCAGACAAGGTTTTATTCCCCCTAGAACATTTCAGCTGTGAGGATATCACGGACGCACCTCCCACATCTCCCCTTCTCCATGGCAAAGTGCACTCATGTTGTCCCTCAGCTTTCCTCTGTGTTTCCTGCACCACCTCATCTTTCGAGTTTACCCTATGACAGAGCCTCACCTCTCAGCATAGCCAGATAGTGAAGGGTACAGCAAACTGCAATGCTGTCGCAAATCCTCTCCAGTGTGAATTCTAGAGCGCCACATGAGTGGTCCAAGTATCTGAATCACATCTTCAGCAGTCCTATGGTCTGTTCCATGAGGGGGCGTGTGGTGATGTGAGCAGTGTTGCAACTTGCATCAACTGGAATCTGAGGGCAATGCATTGGAGTCATGAATCAGTGTTTAACTTGCTAATCTTTAATACCCCAGCAATCATTCCTGCAAATCTTCTAGCCCCTTGAAGATCCCAGGCACCAGGGAGCAGGTGAATATGTAGGAGTCATGGAAATCTCAGGGAATCATGTACAAACATTCAGGAGCTGCTTTTGATGTTCTCACACCAACTGCATATTGATGCAATGGAAAGCCTTGCAATTGATGAACACTGGGGCTGCTGCCAGGGAGCCTGTAAAGCAACATGGTGGAGTCTATTGCTCCCTGCACTCTTTGGAACCGGAAATATTTGCAAAGCCTATGCTATTCTCCTCCAGAGCAAAGTTCACAAGGGCCCTCCTGTAAGGGCGTTGATCACCTCCTGAATTCACCAATGTGTTGCTGACTAAATATCACTGAGTCCTACAGACAATTCAATCTATCAAGATCTGACAGCGAGACAGAACAGCTAGAGACCTAAAGTCTCTTTGGTTCACCTCACAGAAATGCAGATGGGAATTGCCGGGAAAAACACTCTACATGAAACACCATTTTGGGGCTAAAAGTGACCAAGCTGGGAAAGGAGAAAAACAGAAATAAATCCTCAAGGCGTAAGAATCACTTCCGAGAATAGAGTCATAGGATTTACAGTGCAGAAGGAGGCCATTCAACTCTATCTGTCTGTGAGGAGTCTGCATGTTCTCCCCGTGTGTGCATGGGATTCCTCCGGGTGCTCCGGTTTCCTCCCAGAGTCCAAAGATGTGTAGGTTAGGTGGATTGGCCATGATAAATTGCCTCTGTTGTCCAAAATTGCCCTTAGTGTTGGGTGGGGTTACTGGGTTATGGGGATGGGGTGGAGGTGTGTACTTGGGTAGGGTGCTCTTTCCAAGAGCTGGTGCAGGCTCGATGGGCAGAATGGCCTCCTCTGCACTGTAAAGTCTACGATTCTAACTCATCGAGTCTACACCGGCTCCTGAAAAGGCACCCTACCTGAGTCCATGCCTCCATCGTATCCCCATAACCCAGCAACCCCACCTAACTTTTGGACACCACGGGGCAATTTAGCGCGGGTCTGTAGAAAATCGAATAACTACTTCAGGAACAGCATAATGTATATCTGTGAAATGGATTTCCCAGATGTTTGAAAAGTAAAAGGGGAAGTTCTATTGTTTGAAGTTACCTACAACAATAGCGTTTTAGTATGTTTGTTGCAGTAAATTTGGGTTGTGTGCGTTATAATCTTCAAAGTTGTCCATCTGATAAGTGCCCATTTCTATCTATCCTAAGTCAATAAGTGCAGTCATGCAATGAATTCCATATCAAGTTGCATCCTGTGAGGGCAGCACAGTGGCACAGTGGGTTAGCCCTGTAGCCTCACGGCGCTGAGGTCCCAGGTTTGGTCCTGGCTATGGGTCACTGTCCATGTGGAGTTTGCACATCTCCCCGTGTTTGCGTGGGTTTTTCCCCCACAACCTAAAGATGTGCAGGCTCGGTGGATTGGCCACGCTAAATTGCCCCTTAATTGGAAAAAATGAATTGGGTACTCTAAAAATTTTTTTAAAAAGAACTGTGCAATTAAGTCTATGTTGCCTCTGTCTATCTCTTCTATTACCTCACACTTCTCTGTCTAAAATTCCATCACGTGCTTGTCTGCTAGTTTGGCCAGCCTATCAATATCCAACTGCAGTCAATTTGTATTCAAGCTTTTTATCAACAACAAATTTTGAAATTTTACTGTGTATTCCAATATCCAAGTGCTATATATATATGTATGAAAAGTGGTCCGAGCACTGAACCTTATGAAACACCACTATCTATAATCATGCAATCTGCAAAATAATCATTTACCACAACTTGCTGTATTCTGTCTTTAAGCCAATCTTTTATCCAAGCTGACACTGACCTTCTATTCCACCAGCCTCAATTTTGCAGGAAACATGTCAGCCAATTTGAATACAGCAAGCTCTCAAAAACAGCAAAGTGATAATGACCAATCTGTTTTTAAAAAAATAATCATTATTATTGTCACAAGTAGGCTTACATTAACACTGTAATGAAGTTACTGTGAAAAGCTCCTAGTCGCCACATTCCGGTGCCTGTTCAGGTACATTGAGGGAGAATTCAGAATGGTCAATTCACTTAACAGTACGTCTTTCGGGACTTGTGAGAGGAAACTGGAGCGCCTGGAGGAAACCCACGCAGACACGGGGAGAATGTGCAGACTCCGCACAGGCGTGACCCAAGCGGGAACCCGGTCCCTGGCACTGTGAAGCAACAGTGCTAATCACTGTTCTGCCATGTCACCCTTATGCGAAACTGTGTTGATTCAGAGATAAATGTTAGTCAGGGCAACAGAGATACTCCCCTAAACTTTGAATTGTGCCAAGGGATCTTTTTTGCCCCCTTGAGAACGAGGCCTCGATTTAACATTGGATCCAAAAGGCAGCACTTCCAGCGCAGCTTTATCCTGCACTGTAGTATCAGTCTTGAATTTTGTGTAAAAAGTCCTAGAGTGGAAATTGAAGCTGCAATCTTCTGATTCAGAAGAGTGCTACCCACTGAGCTGACACACCAAGCACAGTTTCAGTAGTTATTATGACAGTAGGTTGCATTCCAAAGTTTTAGGAAGATTGTCATTACAGAAACCTAAAAATAGCTCAGAATTTGAAAAGGAAAAGAAAGGTCGAACAAGCAATCTGCACGACAGACATATCAGAGAATGAATCACATACATCTCCATCTACCCTGTGAATTGAAGTCAGTAATGGCTGTATAAAATAAGCAATTAAAGGGACATTTTGTATTAACATGTTAAATCTAGACTGTATTTTACAGTGTTATAAATTGCAGTGATTCATTTAGTATTGATTTAATAGAAGTTAATTTTGTAAATAAGATCTGAAGCATTATATTTGATAAGATGTCCTTTGACCAGTTTCACAATATAATAAAAATGTCAAAATGTGGTAGTTCTCTACTTTGTCACTAATGGCAATTAAATATTTTGACATTTTTGAGATATTTTATCATGCGTTCAAGCTGAAAAAGATATTGAAATGGAAATTGGTTAAAATGCTAATGAGCTCAACTTGTTTCAGCAACAAATGTAAATGATAAACAATTTGTCTGCCCATTTCATTAATTGATAAATCAATTCTGTCTGGTGGTCCCAGGTGCTAAATGGTTGGTTGGCAGGAACATCAAAGGCTGGAGACATTGAAACTGAGCCAGATATTTTTCACAGAAAACTATGGGAGCAACATATTACTCGGCTATTTACATACAATTTACACCACATAATCAGGCCATTCAGCCCAACAGGGCATACCAATTAAGGCAAAAAGATAAATGATTGACATGGGAAAGCAAGTTCTACGGATTAAATTAAGTCAACCTGATAAAACTTTTGCTCCCTAGGTTCATTGTGACACAGAGCAGAGCCTTATGCCCTCCATCATGGTGGTGTTCATGTATTTAATTTGATTGGAGCGTAGCAGGTTGGGATGCTGCCATCTGCTCACCTCCACCCTGATTAAATCTGTGGCGAGAAGACTTATGGCTTGTCAAAGTTCACCGTTGAGTTATTACCAGTGGTGCTGGGTTGGGGCCTTTAAGTGGGCATTAATTTTCCTTGTATGTTTGCTTTTGAGCCGGTGGTCCCTTTATTCTAAGGTACTCTGCCTGATTTGAGGGAACCTGCCCTTGCTGCTGACCCCCCTCAGGTTCTAGTTTCTATTATTAGTGGGAAGCATTCGGCCATCATGCGTTGTGCCTTCTTGACACCTTATACACATGTGTTGCCACTTTCAGTGATCGGTGGATATGCACGCCCAGATCTCTCTGCCTGTCAATACTCACAAGAGTTCTACCATTTACTGTGTAATTCCTGCATGCATTGGACCCTCCAAAGTGCATTACCTCACACTTGCCCGGATTAACTCCATCTGCCATTTCTCACCCAAGACTCCAACCAGTTTATATCCTGCTGTATCCTCTGACAATCCTCTTCACTATCTGTAACTCCACCAATTTTTGTGTCGTCTGTGAACTTACTAATCAGACCAGCTACATTTTCTTCCAAATCATTTATATACACTACGAACAACAAAGGTCCCAGAACTGATTTCTATGGAACGTCGCTAGTCACAGTCTTCCATTCAGAAAAGCACCCTTCTACTGCTACCCGCTGTCTTCTGTGTCCATGCCAGTTCTGTACTCAACTTGCCAGTTCTCCTCTGATCCCATGTGACTTCACCTTTTGGACCAGTCTACCATGAGGTACCTTGTCAAAGGCTTTACTGAAGTTCATGTATACATCATCTACTGCCTTTCCCTCATCAATCATTCTTGTCACTTCCTCGAAAAACTCGATCAAATTAGTGAGGCACGACCTCCCCTTCACAAAACCATGCTGTCTATCACTAATAAGTCCATTTGTTTGCAAATGTGAGTAAATTCTGAATCTAAGAATCTTTTCCAATAATTTCCCTACCAGTGACATAAGGCTCGCCGGCCTATAATTTCCTGGATTATCCCTGCTGCCCTTCTTAGACAATGGAACAACATTGGCTACTCTCCTGTCCTCTGGAACTTCACCTGTAGCCAATGAGGATAGAAAGATTACTGTCAAGACCCAGCAATTTCCTCCCTTGCCTCCCTCAGAATTCTGGGCTAGATCCCATCAGGCCCTGGGGACTTATCTACTTTAATGCTTTTTAAGATGCCCAACACCTCTTTATTAATATCGACATGACTCAGAATATCTACACATTCTACCCTATCTTCCTCATCCACAAAGTCCTTCTCTTTGGTGAAGACTGAGGCAAAGTATTCATTTAGTATCTTGCCCATTTCCTATAGTTCCATACATAGATTCCCTCCAATTCCCTTGAATAGACCAACCCTTTCTCTGGCTACCCTATTGCCTTTTACACATGTATAAAACGCTTTAGGATTTTTCTTAATCCCGTTTACCAATGACATTTCATGACACCTTTTAGCCTTCCTAACTCCTTCCTAATTTCTTTATGTTCTTCAAGGGGCTTCATCTGTCCTAACCCTTTTAGACCTTACAAATGCTTCCTTTTTCTTTTTCTTTTTCATAATATCCCTCATTATCCAGGGTTCCCACCCTCCTGCCATACTAGGCAGTTCAATCTGTTTCTCTGCCTTCCACCTTTCTCTTTACTACCCTCTGACATCCTGCATTGGTTCCCATTCCCCTACTACATTAGTTTAAACCCTCCCCAACAGCGCTAGCAAACAACCCAAGGTCATTGAACTTATTGTAGTCAGTTTGCCATTGAGCAATCACACTTAGAAAGACCACAAACGTCTAATTTGGGGAATTGAAGTGAAATATTGTTGATTATGTGGAGATGCCGGCGTTGGACTGGGGTAGGCACAGCAAGAAGTCTTACAACATCAGGTTAAAGTCCAACAGGTTTATTTGGAATCACTAGCTTTTGGAGCATAACTCCTTCAAAAGGTGAGCCCAATATTGCTGCAATAGGGGGTGCCATTTCAACATGTTTTTTATTCTTTAGAAGACTAAGAACCATAGAAAGGTTATGACACAGAAAGAGGTAATTCAGCTCACCGTGTTTACACCAACAAGAAAAAAAGAATCAAATAAACCAGCCATTCATTTTTACATCCATTTTCCAGCTTCTCGTCTGTAGTTTTGCCACCAATTTTGCAGTGAACTCCAAATACCCGCTAATCTCTGGGTGGAAAGGTTTTTCCTCATGTCCCCTCTAATCCTTAACTCTATGCCCCCTGGTAACTGATCACATAGATAGGGGAAACAGGCATTCTTGTAAATCTCCTCTGTACTCTCTCCAGAGCAATTATGTCCTTCCTGTAGTGTGATGACCAGAATTGTACACAAAATTCCAGCTATAGCCTAACCAGCACTTTGTACAGTTCCAAAACAGGTAAGTAGCCATAGCTCAGTGTGGGACTAAGGTTAAAAATATAAGAATGATTGTGTATGTTAAGAACTAGTGATTAGATTATGCAAAACTTGAGTATAAATGCTTAGAACAGTATGAAGGAGGAAAAGAGCAACAAATGTTAATAAACACCCCTTCAGTTGATTAAAAAAGCTTTGCATACAGTGATTGAAATTTGGAATTGACAAGAAAATTAAGAAAATGCAATTCCAAGGTATAAAAGGCTCCTGACTACGATCCTTCATAATGTGCAATGAGATATACTTGACATTGACAACCACATACTCCTGCTTGGAAACATGCTTGACTAGCTTTATGTTGAGAATTTTGACAGCATGAATGCTTGATGGCAACAGCTGTCACAAATACAATTATTCTCATATTCAATGCAGGTTTTTCAATTAGTAATGATGTTGTTGCTGTCTTGATTTTAGAAAGGACAGCAATGCAACATTAGGTCGAAACCTCTCACAATTTATTTTATTTGTAACCTACTTATAAATCCCCCGAAATCAGGGAAATTCTGATACATAGCTGAATGTGGGCAAAATAGTTTTGCACTTGAAACATTTTCTAATTTCCTGCCTTTTTCTTTAACAAACTTTTACACATTCTAGCCCCAAAATTCATCAGAGCCCAGACTTGGAACTGCACAATGAGTGTGCACCTAAACCAGGAAATTGCCCCTCGGTGGGGTTACAGGGATAGGGTGGGGGAATTAGGTCTTCCGCGGGTCAGTGCAGACTCGATGGCCCTCAACGGACTCATAGAATCGTAGAATCCCAGTGCAGAAGGTGGTCATTCAGCCCATTGAATCTGAACTAACCCTCTGAAAGACTATTCCACCCAAGCCCACTTCCCCCGCCCTATTCCTATAACCCAACCTACACATCCCTGGTCACTAAGGGACAATTTAGCATGGTCAGTCCACCTAACCTGCACAACTTTGGACTGTGGGAGGAAGCCGGAGCACCCACAGGAAAGACACGGGGAGAAAGTGCAAACTCCACACAGTCACCTGAGGCCGAAATTGAACCTGGGTCCCTGGTGCTGTGAGGCAGCAGTGCTAAGCACTGTACCACCGTGCCATCCCTCCGATTCTGTGATTAGCTCAAACATAACATTTGTTCTCAGCCTGCTGGGAATAGTTTTCAGAGAGATACATTTTACTTAAATATATTACAACCATATTAACATTTTGCTCTTGATCATGAATGAATTATATTCCTTCAACTCTGAGCCCATTATATTGACTGTTTCCTTTATAATGTTTTTCTGTCCGTAAGATAGCTAAGAACAGGTTAGCATTTGTATCATGTTGTATTGACAAAGACTTTTGCTCACAGGACTTGTTCTGAAAGTGTGCAATCACTGTTTTAGAGGTGATTTCTAAGAATGTGGAGATAATTTCTTGAACTTTTATTTGCCTTTGATGTGCACTTACCAGCTGTCAACCTTCTCTGTAGCATGGGAACAGCTCATGCAGCTGCACCTTGACTGTCTGTTGAGTGACAGAAAAACCAGCACCAACACCATCAGTTTGGGGCAGCACCATATCGAGCCTTATCCTCAAATAGTTGTCACTTCACAGAACAAAGGGGATAAAACGAGGGCTACAGCTCATAAGATTCGATAACCCCTTCACAGGGTATAAGGATACAAGCAATGAACTTTTTAAAATGCATTTATTCTTTCACAGGGTGTGGGCATTGCTGGCTAGACAAGCATTAATTGCCCTTGATGGGCAATGATGAGCTGCCTTCTTGAACCACTTCAGTGGTAGGCACACCCACAGTGCTGTTAGGAAGGGAGTTTGAGGATTTTGATCCTGCAACAGTGAAGGAATAGCCAAGTTAGGATGGTGTGTGGCTTGGAGGGGAACTTGCAGGTGGTGGTATTTCCATGGATCTGCAAGGTGTGAAGACCTGAGAAGTGTTCTGCAGAAAAAGGCCGAGGAAGTCAGAATGAGGGAGTTGAAATCAAATGATGCATGAATGTGGAATATCACCCACCTTGCATTCCCTGATGAGGCAACTGAACCTCTTAAAGCACTCTACATATGGACAAGGAAACACACTCCTGCTACTCACTTCCTCAGCCATGCCTGCTTGGTTTTGGAGCAGGCTGCTGAGAACACTTGCCAGTTGTAGAATTTTTCCATTCTATCCCTTGCTGGAATCCTGTTGCAGACAGAGGCCTCAACAGTCAGGCACGGCCTGTGATCGCAATCACCTGCTCCCAATTGATGGGGAAACCCAGAGGCAGGATACTTAGTTAAAGAGACACGGAAAAGGTTTTTCCATGAACATACGTGTTCCTACCCTGCTGCCGGCTTAACCCAATGCAAGTTGGTCCAAAAGTAGAAATTCAGCATCAAAGTATCAAAATATGGTGTGAAATGCAGGGATAGCAGGCAAGCTTCATTACTGACACCAGTGGGGGAATAAAACAGAAAACCGGAAAAACTCCTCTCAATTGTAATCAATAAATGGTGTTAGGAGATATGAAAGCAAATGGAATTGTTGTTTGTGACTGTCGAGCTCAGAGATGCTGTAAAGTGTTGGAAGTTTACTCATGGTTTATACTGATATGTGAAACATATGAACAGCTTTCCTCTCGCACTGACAAGTATTCAGATGGATGCACCTTCTTTATTACAAAACTAAAGATCAAACCTAGTATCCCTCTTCAGCACCATAACAAACATACCAGGTATGGATGCCTAAGTTGAACATTGTAAACCTGGGCATAACGTCTTCCTTTCAAAAATCATCCAAGAAAATGGATGGTAAGCACTGAGGGAGGCAGAGCAAACAAGAAACTAACCTTATCACAGTAAATTAAGAGATGTCTTCAGAAAATTGGGGAGTATTTCATCGTATTTTGATTTGTGCCTTGAAGCTGGCAGAGACAGGCTTTGGGGAGTCTGCAGGTGAAGTACTCTCTGAAGCATTCCCAGCCTCTAACCTCTCATAGCCAAAGTATATGGCTGGTCCGGTGTAGTTCCTAATCAAAGGTAACCCCCAGGTTGTTTATAGCAGGGCATTCTGTGATAGTAATGGCATTGAATGTCAAGGGGCAATTAGTAGATTCTCTTCTTGGAGATGGTTATTGCCTGGCCCTAATGTTGCATGAATGCTGTGTGCCATTTATGAAGCCAAGCCTGAATGCTGGTCCAAATCTTGCCTGAGAAATTGCCCCAACCACAAAAAGCAAGACAAATTCAATCTTGTCAATTATTGCTCTGTTCACTCTCTTTCATCGGCGAAGTGATGGAAGATGTCGTTCACAGTGAAATTAAGCAGCACTTACACAGCAATATCCTGCCCACTGATGCTCAGTTTGGGTTGATATGGAAAGGGTTTGCTTCAGTAACTGAGAAGTCACAAAGGTTACTGATTATTGTTCAATCATTAGCAAACATCCCCATTTCTGATCTTTTATGATGCTGGATACATCAGGAGGAGGCCAAAATTGATCAGTTACTCATCTCTTCTGGCTGAAGACGGTTACAAATGCTCCAGCTTTGTCTTTTGCACTCATATGCTGGACTCCCCTATCACTGAAGCTGAAAGTGTTTGTGAAGCCTAGTCCTCCAAAATGGTTTAATTGCCTATCGCCTTTTACGATTGGATGTGGGAGCATGGTAGCATTGTGGATAGCACAAATGCTTCACAGCTCCAGGGTCCCAGGTTCGATTCCAGCTTCAGTCACTGTCTGTGCGGAGTCTGCACATCCTCCCCGTGCGTGCGTGGGTTTCTCCGGGTGCCCCGGTTTCCTCCTACAGTCCAAAGATGTGCAGGTTAGGTGGATTGGCCATGATAAATTGCTCTTAGTGTTGGGTGGGGTCGCTGGGTTATGGGGATAGGGTGGAGGTGTTGACCTTGGGTAGGGTGCTCTTTCCAAGAGCCGGTGCAGACTCGATGGACCGAATGGCCTCCTTCTGCACTGTAAATTCTATGAATCTATGACTGCAGAGCTTTGATCTGATCTGTTGGTTATGAGATTGTAGACTTCTCCTGATTGACATGCCTCTTGTGTTGTAGCTTTAACAGGTTGGTACTTGGTCTGGCTTTTAGGCATACCAAGTGATGCTCATGACATGCTCTCCTGGACTTTTTATTTGGGGTTTAGGGTGAGTCATTTGATAATGGAGGGTGAGGGATATGCCAGATCATGAGGTTACAGATTGGGTTCAAAACAGTTCTGCTGCTATTAATAGCCTACAGTCCTTCATTGATGCCCAATTTTGAGCTACTAGATCTGTTCTGAAACTATCCAATTCAGCACAGTGATAGTGTAACATAATACAATGGAGGGTGTGCTGAATGAGAAGACGGGGCTTCGTCTCCGTATGGACTGTGTGGTGGTTACTCCTACCAATACTGTTCTGGACATCTACAACAGGTAGCTGGGTGAGAGGGAGGTCAGGGAGGTTTTTTGCTCTTGTTGGTTCCTCACCACCTGCCACAGACCATTTCTGATAGATTTCTCCTTCAGGATTTGATGAGGCTTTGTCAGTAATGGTTCAAGCGAGCCACAGCTGGTGATGGGTATTCAACTCTCCCACACGGGTGACACATTCTGTGCCTTTTCTACCTTCAACACTTCTTCCAAGTAGTGTTCAACATGGAAGAGTACTGGTTCATCAGCTGAGGGAGGGTGGTAGGTGCAGTCAGCAGGATGTTTACTTGCCCATGTTTGACATTATGCCATGAGACTTTATTGGGCCCCGAATCAATGTTAAGGACTCCCAGGGCAACTCCATCCGAATGTAAACAGCTGTGTGGCCACATCATCATTGGCAAAAATGTATGGTTTGGTGAGTATGGGCAGGATCTCCCGACCCTGCCTGCTGCCGGGATTGTCTGGTCTTGCCAAAAGGCAACGGTAATTTAGCTGGCCGTCATATCCCCCATGACTAGTCCTGGCACAATGGAGCCAGAAAACCCCAGCTTATGAAAATGTTACGCTGTAGCTTGATCAGTCTGTGGAATAGCTCGCCCAGTATTGGCGCATACCCACATATGGTAGTAGGGTGGACGTCGCAAGTTAGCCAGGGCTGGATGTGCCAGTGTGGTTTCCGGTGCCAGTCAATGTCAGGTGGCCTGTCCTATTTTATTCCTTTTTGGCCACTTAGGTCACCATAGAGGGTAGTTAAGAGTCAACCAAATTGTTGTGGGTCTGGAATGACATGGAGACCAAACAGGTAATTAAGGCAGATTTTCTTCCCTGAAGGGGGATTAGTGAATCAGATGAATTCTTGCAACAATCTGATATCTACATGGTCACCATTACTGAAATGAGCTTTTAATTCCAGATTTATTCATTCATTGAATTTAAATTCCACGAGATACTGCAGTCAGATTTGATTCCATGGACATGATTCAGCCACCTAAATTGGGCTACGCGCTGAGCCGATTGCGAGTCACCCAAATCGCTATGGCCAGCATGATCTGGATCACGCCCATGCTGGCTGTAATCCAGGTAATGATATTTAAATGAGCCATTGGGAGTCACCAGCTGCACCAGCAAGGACTCAACCGGCTGCCGATTATTAGGCCTCACAAGCGGATACCAGTCGTTTTGGCCATTTGTGCATCACGGAGGCCAGGGGTATTCAGGGACAGGGCATGGCAGTACCTTGGAACTTCCCTGGCACATGCCCCAAGAAGTGCCCGATGCCTGGTTGGCACTACCAGGATGCTCTTGTGCTATGTTGGATGCCCGTTTGCCAAGTTGGCACTGTAAAGGGTCAAGGTCTGAGGGGGGGCCATGCCAATGAAAGGGGTAGTGAAGGGGGGTATGAATGGTGGGGGGGGGGGGGGTGAAGGGGGTTATGAAGGGGCCGCATGGGGGGGCATTGCCCGTGGGTGAGGGGGGCCATCAAGCTCACTTAGAGATCAGGGTGCCCTTTCAAAATGGAAGCCAGATCTATGGGAAGCCGATCTCGCAGGAGAGTTCAGCTCTCCATTGCAGAAACAAATATCTAATTGTTGTCTAGACTGGACAGAGACTCCCCAAACGCCAAAAAAATGTCTAAGTTTGGGTGAAGCCAGGTCTAGGTATCACCTAAAAATCCAGTGGGAGCACCCGCCAAACTTGCCCAAATGACACTTAGAAATGTTTTGATTGAATCTTGCTCCATGTCTCTAAACCATTAGCCCGGGCCTCTGGATTACTAGTCCTATAGAGTCATAGTCATAGATGTTTACAGCATGGAAACAGACCCTTCGGCCCAGTGGGCCATGCCACCCAGTTTCTATCACTAAGTTAGTCCCACTTGCCTGCATTTGGCTCATATCCCTCTATACCCACCCTGCCCAAGTAACTGTCTAACTGCTTTTTAAAGGACAGAATTGTACTTGCCTCTGGCAGCCCCTTCCAGATGCTCACCACCCTCTGTGTGAAGAAATTTCCCCTTTGGTCTCTTTTGTATCTCTCCCCTCTCACCTTAAGCCTAGTTCTAAACTCCTCTACCTTTGGAAAAGATGTTGACTACCTACCTCATCGATGCTCTTCATTATTTTATAGACCTCTGTTAGATCACCCCTAAGCCTCCTATGCTCCAGGGAAAAAAGTCCCAGCCTATCCGGCATCACCTTACAACTCAGACCATTAAGTTCTGGCAACAACCTCGTAAATCTCTTCTGCAGAATCGCCGAACAAAAACTTATAGTCAAGTTCCGCACACATGAGTAAGCCCTCAACCGGGACCTTGGATTCATGTCGCATTACATTCACCCCCCAACATCTGGTCTGGGCTTGCGAAATCCTACCAACTGTCCTGGCTTGAGATCATTCACACCTCTTTAACCTGGGATCACCCCTCTCTCTGGATCTGTAACCATTTAATGACCTGCAAATGCTCGCATTCAAAGCATCGTCTTGCATCTTTGACTTTGTCTATATATATGTTTCTGGAACCTACCTCTTCATTCACCTGAGGAAGGAGCAGTTCTCCGAAAGCTGGTGATTTGAAACAAACCTGTTGGACTTTAACCTGGTGTTGTAAGACTTCTTACTGTGCTCACCCCAGTCCAACGCCAGAATCTCCACATCATGGCACTCTTTCTAGTTTAACAATATCCTTCCTATAATAGGGTGACCAGAACTGAACACAGTATTCCATGTGTGATCTTACCAGTGTCTTGTACAACATCAACAAGATGTCCCAACTCCTGTATTCAATATTCTGACCAATAAAACCTAGCATGCCGAATGCCTTCTTCACCACCCCGTCCACCTGTGACTCCACCTTCAAGGAGCTATGAATCTGTATCCCTGGATCTCTTTGTCCTGCAACTCTCCCCAACTCCCGACCATTAACTATGTAGGTCCTGCCCTGATTTGATCTACCAAAATGCATCACCTCACATTTATCCAAATAACATTACCAACATGAATTTATTCCCTTTCAAACAACCTGAATTGTATTGTTTTCCTCTTGTCTTTGATAACTAGTACCCCACCACCGATGTCCTGAACTTACTCTTTTAAAGAGTTGGAAATGGACTCCAACCAGAATTTCACTATTTTTGCATGAGTATTTTGTCTATGTATTTTTAAAGGTAATGCAATTATTGTGGCTCAGATAGAAAGGTTGATGATGTGTATCTAGTGTGGTATTGGTTTGGCATCATAGCTTTGAGACTTAATATATGTAAATGTTCAAGTTCACGACAAACATTTAGGGGGTGACTTTTGACAGCTCCTTCAGGTGCTAAAGAATCATAGGATTTGCAGTGCAGAAGGAGGCCATTTGGCCTATCACAGCTGCACCGGTCCTTGGAAAGAGCACTCTTCCCAAGCCCACACATCCACCCTATTCCCGTAAGCTAGTAACCCCTCCTAACCTTTTTGGACACTAAAGGCAATTTAGCATGGCCAGTGCACCTAACCTGCACATCTTTGGAATGTGGGAGGAAACCGGAGCACCTGGAGGAAACCCACGTTGACATTGGTAGAACGTGCAGACTCCAGACAGACAGTAATCCAAGACGAGAATCGAACCTGGGACCCTGGAGCTGCGAAGCAACAATGCTAACCACTATGCTACCGTGCCACCCAAGACAGCCTGGATTGGGTCTTGGGTTGAAATGCTGGTTCATCACATACTTAGCACAAGACATCGAAGCAAAACTATTTGGAGTTTTCACGATGAACAACTGCTCAGAGGATTGTTAATGGACTGCTTGCTACTTCATTCCTGAGCTGTCCTGAAATCTGCTGCTACATGTCAGTGAAAAGGTATCTACAGATTCAGTGGAAGTGGGTGCGAAGAGCCCAAATATATTGCTGTTTGAAATTTTAATTTTATCAGCATTTGAGAGCTAAACTCAACCACAACGAATCATTTATAAATTCATAAGATATAGGAGCAGAATTAGGCCATTTGGCCCATCGCGCCTGCTCCGCCATTTGATTATGGCTGACCTCATCCTGGCCTGATCTGTTAAAATTAAAATTAAAACTCTTCCTTAAATTTACTCACTGCCCCAGCATCCACCACACTCTGGAGTCGCGAATTTCACAGCATTACACAGATATTCCACAGGATTTAATTGACAATCCGTCGACTACAGCTTGACTCTTACAATTGAGTAATAGAATTTTTTTTAAAGAGTGGTAAAACACAAGAGGATGACGATTAAATCGTGTTTATCATTTTGGCAAGGAAGTAAAACCACAAACATGATTCAAATATTCTGAAAAATTATTGCAGTTGAATCTGAAATAATGCCATTTACATTTCAGAAGTATCTCAAAAAAGTATATTCATTCTATACATATGTATGACGCATTCCCATGATAACTAATTTCAGAACTGCAGCTGATCAAATCATTCTGACGACTTACGTGAAGCACTGTGCAGTATTTGTTTCTGAAATATTTTAGTGCTGTGCTAGGAATGAGGAATATGCAGATTATACTTGCAGCAACATTATGGTAAACCTTTTTTTAACAACGCATTTCAGTGCTAGAGCATCTGAAATCATCCTATTGAATATGATAAGTCTGAGTTTGTTTCTCAAAGGGGAATTCCCTCGCATTGCACTACGACCAGAAGCAGGTGTGAAAATCAATATTTTTCCTGCTGGAGATTTTCGTGCTGTATTGTCCACTCCCCACATCATTAATTATACAGGCAAAAGAAACACATCGGATCGCTGGTGGGTGGCCCTTGATTCACCTGTCAGATCAGCACCTCTTCACTCTGGGTGCCATATTTAAATTGCACCCACCAGAGGTGGATTAACAGTTTGGGTGGCCCTGGGTTCAGCTTTATGTTTGGGGCCCACACCACCTTGGAATCTGAAGACCCCCCACCCCTCATGTACACTCTCCCGTCTCCCCACCCCTCACACACATTCTCTCTTCCTCCTCACCCCAAGCACACACCATCTCTTTGCCCCACCCCTTGTCACACTATCCCTCGCCTCCATCCCATCACACTCTGTCCCCATCCCCACGACCACCACCAGGGGGGAGCCGGCGGTGGTGCCGTGGTATTGTCACTGGACTAGTAAACCGGAGTCTCAGATTCATGTTCTGGGGACCCAGGTTCAAATCTCACCACTGCAGATGGTGAAATTTGAATTTTAAAAAAATCTGGAATTAGAAGTCTAATGATGACCATGAAACCATTGGCGAATGTCATAAACCCATCTGGTTCACCAATGTCCTTTAGGGAAGAAAATTTGCTATTGTTACCTGGTCTGGCCTATATGTGACTCCAGATCCACAGCAATGTGGTTGACTCTGAACTTCGCCCTCAAGGGCAATATAAATGCTGGCACGGCCAAAGACGGCCACATCCCATGAACGAATAAAGAAAAACAATTGTGGTGCAGGAGCTCCAAGAAAGAGTGTATAAAGAGAGAGCTATATAAGTTCACAATATTCCATTATGTTATTTTCCTTTGTATTAACCATTGGAGCCCCCAAACATCAGCATGACTGTGCATTTTAAATGAAAAATATTACTGTCCATTGACAGTTCAAACCAGTAATTATTGAATCATCTTTAACATCGCTAGAAATGCATTACTCAACAGTTAAATTATGCTGGTAGCACAGTGTTGCTTCACAGCTCCAGGTACCCAGGTTCGATTCCCAGCTTGGTCACTGTCTGTGTGGAGTCTGCACGTTCTCCCGGTGTGAGTTTCATCCGGGTGCTCCGGTTTCTTCCCACAAGTCCCAAAAGATGTGCTATTAGGTGAATTGGACATTCTGAATTCTCCCTCTGCGTACCCGAACAGGCAGCGGAATGTGGCGACCAGCGGCTTTTCACAGTAACTTCATTGCAGTGATAATGTAAGCCTACTTGTGACAGTAAAGAACAATTCATACCTATTAAAGACATGAATTACAAGGCTTTACCAACAAGATATGGAACAAAACTGTGTAAATAGAGTTAAGGTACAGATCAGCAATAATGGCAGAACAAGCTTAAGGGCTGAATTGCCTGCTCTTATTCTGTATTCCTGTCTAGATATTAATGAAAAACGAAAATCACTTATTGTCACGAATAGGCTTCAATGAAGTTACTGTGAAAAGCCCCTAGTCGCCACATTCCGGCGCCTGTCCGGGGAGGCTGGTACGGGAATCAAACTGTGTTGCTGGCCTGCTTGGTCTGCTTTAAAAGCCAGTGATTTAGCCGAGTGAGCTAAATGGGGCTTGGCACATGTGTTCAAGCATTCGTACAGCAAGCTCTTCCTTCAGTAAATTAAAACTAGTCCAGTTCTCAAAGAACTATTAGTCAGCTAAATTCATTGATTGTGTCGTTCCTCTCCAATTTTCTACAGCATTCGAAGTTAAGTATTATCGGGTCTAGCAACCTGATCAGTCTTCAGTGCCTCAAATACAGCTAAGGCCATTTATGGACTTACATTCAAGGAGTCAATATCTAAAGCATTTATACCTAATGCTGATTCTACTTCAATAGTGAAAATTAATATAAAACATATGTATTTACGTTTCAGCCATTTCTTACTCCTCAATCATCACCACCATGTTAATTCTTTCAAAGGACCTACGTGGCTTTTCTGGTTACTAACAGAACTTGTAGGACATTATCATCAGAATGCCACCTGATCAGCTGTCTTTTCCAATGCATTTTAAATATTCAATTGTGGCTTTAGTTAACTTCTGCTGTATCTATACCTGTACATGCAATTCTTGTCAATGTTTTATACTTTGTGAAATATTTATTTTTGAGGCTATTTCCTGACCATTTATGTAAATATTTTTCTTTTTTGTAACTTATTTCCATAAACGAATACACCCTAATCTCCATTTTTGAACCTGTTATTACAGCAAGTAGAACTTGGCAGCAATAATTTCCTCAACCAAAAGAAAAAATGATGAAACAATTACAGAAAATACTGGACAACCTCAATAGGTCTGACAGCGTCTGTGAAGAGAAAAGGGAGCTAACCTTTCGAGCCTGGATGACTCTTTGTTAAAGCTTTGCCAAAGCAGCTTTGACAAAAAGCCATCCACACTCGAAACATTAGCTCCCTTTTCTCTCAACTGATGTTCTCTCAACCAGACCTGCTGACATACCCAAACAGGTGCCAGAATGTGGCGACTAGGGGCTTTTCACAGTAACTTCATTGCAGTGCTAATGTAAGCCTACTTGTGACAATAATAAAGATTATTATTATTATTGTCCAGAATTTTCTGTTTTTGTTTCAGATTCCAGCATCCACAGTAATTTGATTTTATCTATGTTGATACAATGACTACTGATATGAATTGAGGGTTTTTTAGGACATGAAATGTTACCACTAGGAACAGTTACAGGAATAGACTCCATCATATGTTCAAATTTTTTAAAAATAGAGATAGATGGAAAATAGGATGATGTGGATAGTTCTTTCTGAGCTGTACAGTGACAGATTTGTGCCACAGAGCTCATGTCTGTGCTGTGAAATTCCATGGTTACCACATGGAAATCGGGTATCACTCAGAAGTACTGCTATTGATAAATCCATTACTTCCCAACATGTTGAGTGAGGAAGAAATTCTTGCCAACATCCTCAACTAACTTTCTTCTGCTATATTATCTATTGAATAAGGTAGCACACCCTAATTTCTGACCAATTATTATCATTTCGTAGTACACATAGCTAATTTTAGGAATTGTTATTAAGCTTAAATAGGATAATGAAGTGATTGACAAAACGTCTGGGACATAAAGAAGCCTCTATATTCATAGAATTTGACTTTACATGACCAAAGTCTTGATCCTTATAAAATATTTATTAGGTTGGGAAGCTTAACGAGGCCCTGGAGCTGAGATTCTATAATAGAAGCCATTGTCTTGATTCGCTCTTGCTTGCAATAACATAAAGGAAGGACAGTAACCAAAAAGCAGAATATATTGTCTTTCTGAGGGAATGCAGACTTAAAATGGACTGAGTTGGCCTTGCATCAGTGATAGAGTGAGCGATTTACCTGCAGAATGTGCTTCGCTTCCCCCGTGAGCTAATGGGGCACTTCTGTGCACCTCATCTACTGTAGTTGCAGCTGCCCCTAAAACACTTACAGCAGCCAACTGCATCACAATTCCAGGCGGTACCTTCCCAGGTGAAGGCCACTGTCAGATCTCTTCCCTCCTGAAGGACCTGGAGACAACCAGGTCACACACACATGCAAACACACACTCACTTACTTCCACGCAATCAGCATTTTCCAACTGGGGGATGGGGGATGTGAAGGAGGGGGGAATGTGGAGGGTGAGGAAGGATGAGGGGGTGAGGATGGGTGGGTGAGGGGGAATGGGAATAAGGGAGTGGATAGATGGGTTGAAACAGTTGCGATCCTGGTTCCCGCTGCCTGTACCATCTCCAATTAAAGCCCAATCCATGTAATAGTCGCTTGGGCAGGCGTTTTCTCAAATTCAAACCCCCAAATGCAGGGAACTAACCATTGCCGCGCACATCAGAACTAGAATTTCCATCATGAGCCACAGGCTGGGTCTCGCCCTCCAGAGGATGCCTACCAAGATCATGAAAGATAATAGGGCGCTACAGTCAGCAGGCTGCTTCCACCTCCGCTGTGGATGTCGGGCAAACACCAAGACAAAGTAGTGGGAAAGTTAGAAAGGTTTAGAAGCACAATGGTGGCACGGGTGTTCATAACATGTCTATAATGTACACAAATGTAAATAGAATTGCAACCATTTCAGGTGCCCGCTTGTGTATGCCTCCTTTTTATGATGAGCTGTGTTTCTGCCAGTCAAGTGTGCTGCCATGGTCAGTTGCCCCAGCTATCATACATGCCTCTATCATAGATAGGCCTCTCTATCCAGTGTGCTTCCATATCACCACATCAGTGATGTCTTTATCTTAACTTTACCTGTGCTTATGGAAACAACCTTGTTCACATGATTTGCAGGTTCATGTCATATTTATTCTTGACTGTGTAAGATTGAGGTAGAGGTGTTCTCCTATCTCATCTGCATTTTTGAAAAGTGAAGACTTAGTGCACAAGGAGAGATGTGTTCATGTACGGAGAAGGGCCATATACCATGCAACTGCATGTGCTCTCTGTCTCTGGCAGAGTTTTTAATATCATGAGCCTATACTCAGAACACATGTTGCTGCTGACAGCCCACTGCATTTTCAGCTTTCAGAGAGAACTTAGCAAGCTGCAGAGCTGGCCATGAGGACACAATTTCTCTGTTAAAGAGGAGGTACTTTAATGTGTGGCAGGCAAGTCATGCTCAGCATTGACATGCTCAGGTGGTCCCCATCCATATTAAGAACAAAGAAGAGTACAGCACAGGAACAGCCAAATTGGCCCTCCAAGCCTGTGCTGATCAAGATGCCGGTCTAAACTAAAACCTTCTGCACTTGCGGGGTCCGTATCCCTCTTTTCTCATCCTATTCATGTATTTCTCAAGATGCATCTTAAACGTCGCTATCGGACCTGCTTCCACCACCTCCCCCTGCACCGGGTTCCAGGCATTCACCACACTCCGTATAAAATCTTGCCTCGCATATCTCCTCTAAACTTTGCCCCTCGCACCTTAAACTTATGTCCTCTATTAATTGACTTTTCCACCTGGGAACAAGCTTCTGACTATCCACTCTGTCCATGCCGCTAATAATTTTGTCAATTTTTATCAGGTCGCCACTCAAAGCTAATTCATAGAATCATAAAATTCCTACAGTGCAGAAGGAGGCCATTCGGCCCATCGAGTCTGCACTGATCCTCTGAAAGAGCACCCTACCTAAGGCCCAATTCCCCGCCCTAATCCCGTAACCCCACTTAACCTTTTGGACACTAAGGGGCAATTTATCACAGCCAATGACCCTAACTTGCACATCTTTGGACTGGGAAGAAAGTGGAGCACCAAGAGGAAACCATGCATACACGGGAAGAATGTGCAAACTTCACACTGACAATCCCCAGAAGTCCGCATCGATCCCGGGTCCCTGGCGCTGTGAGGCAGTAGTGCTAACTACTGTGTCACCGTGCCATCCTAAAGCTGAGGATAAATGCTGTCCAGGATCCCTTACTGAGTGTTCTGGATGTCAGTGTGATTTGGAAGAAAGCATCACAGACGACTGAGTCATCTCAAAATGAATTCACAACAGAAGAACATCATCGACTGTCTTGCTCCAAGTGTGAATTATCTGATTCACCATTGATGCTAGACAGAGTGTGTAGTTCCATTGCATTGGATGGATCTTCTTCAGGAGCCTCATTACATTGAAGTCATACATAAGAGACCACTGAGGATTGACTAACAGCTCATGGGTTTTGTAGGATGCCATTGCAACTAGGATGCTAGAGGGACACTTAAAGAGGCAGCGGGCTGGATTCTCCAATTTTGCCGCTAAGTTCCGACGCCAGCGTGGGATCAGTGGCGTTTTGCGATTCCATAATTGACGCCAAACCCTCACTAATTCCAGGACCAGTGTGGGGCTAGCAACGGCACTGGGTAAAACTCCTGGCTCCCGCACCAAAAACAGCTGGAGAATGGCTGGGACGACCTGCAGCGATCGCACCTTACAACATGGCGCGCGCATCTGGCCTGCCAGATAGTGACCCCTGGAGCTCACCTCGCTACCCCCAGACTACCCCCCACCAGTCCCCTCAGCCCAAGGCGAAGCCCCCATCCCTCCAAAGCCTTCGGCAGGGCTCCCTCTCCCCCTCCCCTCTGACTGTGGCGGCGCTGGACACAGTCTGCTGCCGCCACGAAGGTTGACGAAAACTGAGAGTACAAGTGATCCGCGCCATCGTGAACTTGGCCCATCGGGGGTGGAGCATCAGGGGAGAGTCTTCAGGTGATGCCCTGAAGCCGTCCCAATGACGTGCGGCATACTCCCAGATGACGCTGTTTTGGAATGGGTAGAGCATCCGAAAACAGGCGCCGCCACCAATTCAGTCGTAAAAAGGGATTCCCTGCCCAATCGCCGATTATGATATAGGCGTCGGGCAACGGAGACACCCACCCCGCATCTTTGTACTAATCTTACTACATCCTGATGCTCGGATGCCTTCCTCCAGTTAGCACAACATCACAGAAAGGACACATGCTGCCAAGGGTTCATCATCCTGAAAAGAATCAGGACAATGTGCGCTTGACATGTAACTGTTCACTCTCATATTGAAGTGCATGGAAGAAATGAAAGAAATTGCAATCATAATTCTCATGCTGGCCCATGAGGGGCTGGTTTAGGGCACCAGGCTAAATCGCTGGCTTTTAAAGCAGACCAAATCAGGCCAGCAGCACGGTTCGATTCCCGTACCAGCCTCCCCGGACAGGCGCCGGAATGTGGCGACTAGGGGCTTTTCACAGTAACTTCATTTGAAGCCTACTCGTGATAATAAGCGATTTTCATTTCATTTCATTTTCATGATGCAGAGCTCTTGTCCAAGAGAGTACGCACTGCAATTCGTTATCATCCTAGAATCATAGAATCCCACCAGTATGGAAGGAGGCTATTTGGTCCATCCAGTCTGCATTGACCCTCTGAAAGAGCACCCGACCTAGTCCCAATACCCCACAATCCGGTAACCCCCAAACTTTTTGGCACTAAGGTGTAATTTAACATGGCCAATCCACTTAACCTGCATTATTTGGACTGTGGGAGGAAACGGAGCACCCACAGACATGGGGAGGATGTGCAAACTCCACACAGACAATCATCCAAGGTCGGAATTGAACCCGAGTCACTGGCGCTGTGAGGCAGCAATGCTAACCACTATGCCACTGTGCAGCCCCTGGTGAAATCTGGTGGCTATCAGGACCTCAAATTCACACCTGCCTCATCTGGTCTATGCTATGGCCTCTTTCCCTGCAGCCTTATCTTCCTTGAACTTATCACCTTTGATGTCCTCTAGCATAGGTATTGCGCATCTGCTCCACTTCTACATCTGGCAAGTCTGCCAATGCCAGGTTGTGCAGTATGCAGCAAGCCATGATGGTCCATGAGATACTCTAGGACTGTACAGGAGTGCTCTGCCAGATGAACAGCTATCAAAATCACATTATAGGATCCTTATGGTCTGCTCCACAAATGTTCGGGTAATGTCATGGACCTTGTTGTGCCTTCTCTCTGCCAGGGTCTGAGACTGCCAGACAGTTGTCATCAGCCACATCCTTAGTGGACACCCTTTGTCCCAAGTTGCCAGGCCTAGATCCTGTTTTCCTCTTGGTCACCCGAGGATGTCTGAGATCTGTGGTCCACTCAAGCTGTATGACTTGTGGCAATCCCTGGGTATCTGCCGCAAACCTGCATGATCAGTTTCTTGTAGTCGCAGACCAGCTGTACATTGAGCGAGTGGCAGCCTTTCTGGATGATGCATTTTGCCAGGGATCTTTTTTAGCTGCATGAGGGCAATCAATATCACCCTGCAGCTGTGGAAATCAGGAATCTCCGCAAAACCCAGTGCCCTGGCATCCTGGCTTGCTCTGTCAAAATTGAAATAATTGGCTTTTATAAAAAATCCTCTTTGATCTCATGAATGCATTTGTGCATGGACACTTGAGAAAACCCGCAGAGGTCCCCAGCAGAGCGCTGGAAGGAACCAGTAGCATGGAAGTTCAGAGAGACTGAGACTTTCAAGCCACTAGCAATAGATGTCTTCCCAGTACCCACAGCACAAATTCTCAGAGAATGTGGCAAATCTGAGTCCCTAGATCCCTGGACATACGGAGCCTTCGGTGACACTGATTCTCACTCATCTACAGATAAAACATGCGAGTTGTGTAGACCCTCGGTCCTGTGAGCCACCTACGTGAGATGTGTCTATGGGCCTCATCCCCGCGTCTGAAGGAGGGCCTGTTGGCCCTCGGTCTTGAGGCTCTTTCTTAAAAATGACACAGTAATCTCTCGGTCACTTTTTTTCCAATATTACCTTGTAAGTCAATTGTCTCTGTCAATAGACATCTGTTGGGTGACTCTGATCAGTCTCCAGGGCTTGATTGTCTCCCATACAACATGGTGACAAGAGCTAGATGAACATTCAAGATGCAGTCTGCTGAGAGTACAGCACAGAAATAACATCATTTGTTTCAGTGTTGAATCTTAGCTATGAATTCACTTTTGTTTTGATTGCTACTTCTTGTAATTGGGCATGTTGAGAGTTGAGCTCACCGAATGTCATTTAACTTTATCTTCAGCTTTTTGAACACTTCAAGAAAATAAGTGTCACTTTTTCTTGTCTACGTGTTATACGTTATACTGATCAATAAAAAATTTAACTTCACATTGATCTGTCTACTTGCAAATATTGTGCAACTTATTTTGATGTTTGCCCAGATAGCCATATCTGGTGCATTTTGATTGCTATGGGAGGATCTTTTACAGCCAGTTTCTTTTATTCAGCATTTATCAAGGGTATGTTCCGTTAAGATAATTGCATTTCCAACTCAGACTATAATCACATGAGGTATTATAGAATCCCGACAGTGCTGAAGGAGGCCATTTGGCCCATCGAGCTTGCACCGACCCTCCAAAATCCTACATCGGATCACTCCCTCCGCCGAATCCCCATAACACAGCATGCACATCTTTGGACACCAAGGGGAAATTCAGCATGGCCAATAAACCTATCAATAACCATAGAAACGAAGGAGTAGTCCGAATTGAAGGCTTTAATCTACAAGATGTTTCCCCAGCAGCTTGAGTACAGAAAGAACGATGGCTGCTGGGAAACATGGGTTCTTATACTCCTCCTCATTGGGTGGTGCTACCTTCGTCTTGACAAATGAGAAAGCAACACTTGAGCCAATGAGCAGCGAGCCTTCTCCACCAACAGCAGCTCACACTCCCAGGTACCGTAGTACCTCTAGTCATACTACCACAGTCACCCCTTGTTGAGAAAGAAACCGGGGAGGGGGGGGGGGTGTGCTTGTTGAGAAGCTGGTGGGGGGGTGGGGGGGCGTCCAGCCAGTACTGGTGGTCCGGTGCGGGTGGGACAATTTACTGGTAGTATGACTAGTGATATGGGATTATACCTCTCCAAAGGCGGCTGCCCACTGGCCCGTAACTATATTCAGAGATGTGTTATCACACGGCAAATTATTTACAGAGTCAGAAAAAAAGGGTCCATTAAGAGTTCATATCAACTCAATCAGACGATCGGGGGCCTTGGACGTCCTCTGCGACCGGCAGAGCTTCATCGGAGATGTTGGAGTTGCGGGCGTCCATGACTCTGGGAGCGATGATCCGGTCCTCATGGAGGTTTCCACACCCCTAGATGAGGCTGGTGAGGGCCGGGCCGTAGGGGGGGGGGGGGGGGGGAGTGGCGTCTGGTCCTGTAGGCGGCGTGGGTGAGGGGGTTGGCGGGCCAAGGAAAGGGAGCGCCTGCGGGGAGCATTGCGGTTGGAGGAGGGTGGGTGGGGCAGGTGCCAGGGGCGAGGGCGGGGATCCGGCGGTCGCCAGGTCCCGTAGAGAGACCGTGTCCTGTCGGTCGTCGGGGCACTCCACATACGCACATTGCGGGTTAGCGTAGAGCAGCTGGACCCACTCGACCAATGGGTCTGATTTGTGCGCCCGCACGTGTTTCCAGAGCAGGATGGGCCCGGGGGCAGCCAGCCAGGTCGGGAGCGGGGTCCCTGAGGAAGACTTCCTGGGGAAGAGAAGAAGGCTTCATGAGGTGTTTGATTTGTAGATGTACAAAGTAGCGACCGGATGGAGTGGAGGATGTCTGGGAGGACCTCCTGCCAGCGGGAGACTGGGAGATTTCTGGACCGTAGAACCAGTAGGACGGTCTTCCAGACCGTGCCGTTCTCCCTCTCGACCTGTCCGTTACCCCGGGGGTTATAACTGGTCATCCTCCTTGAGGCAATGCCCTTGTTGAGCAGGAAATTACGCAATTCGTCACTCATAAAGGAGGACCACCTATCGTTGTGTATGTAAGCGGGGAATCCGAACAGGGATAAAATGCTGTGGAGGGCTTTTATGATGGTGGTTGTGGTCATGTCGGGGCAGGGGATGGCGAACGGGAAACGGGAGTACTCGTCAATCATGTTGAGGAAGTACGTGTTGCGGTTGGTGGAGGGGAGGGGACCTATGAAGTCCTTGCTGAGGCGTTCAAAGGGACGGGAAGCCTTTATCAGATGCGCTTCTTTGAGGCGGTAGAAGTGCGGCTTGCACTCCGCGCAGATGTGGCAGTTCCTAGTGACTGTCCTGACCTCGATGGAGTAGGGCAGGCTGCGGGTCTTTACAAAATGAAAGAAGCGGGTGACCCCCGGGTGGCAGAGGTCCACGTGGAGGGCTCGGAGGGAGTCCACTTGTCGTGGGACAGGGCATCGGGAGGCTCGTTTAGCTTCCCAGGACTATACAAGATGTCATAGTTGTAGGTGGATAACTCGATCCTCCACCGCAAGTTCTTGTCGTTTTTGATCTTGCCCCTCTGTGCATTGTCAAACATGAAAGCCACCGACCATTGGTCTGTGAGGAGGGTGAACCTCCTGCCGGCCAGATAATGCCTCCAATGTCGCACAGCTTCTACTATGGCCTATGCTTCCTTCTCGACCAAGGAGTGGCGGATTTCGGAAGCATGGAGTGTACGGGAGAAGAAGGCCACGGGTCTGCCTGCTTGGTTGAGGGTGGCTGCCAGAGCTACGTCGGATGCGTCGCTCTCGACGTGGAAGGGGAGGGACTCATTGATAGCGCGCATCGTGGCCTTTGTGATATCCGCTTCGGTGCGGCTGAAGGCCTGGCGGACCTCCGTCGACAGGGGGAAAGTGGCTGTTTGGATGAGGGGGACGGGCTTTGTCTGCGTAGTTGGGGACCCACTGAGCGTAATACGAGAAGAAATCGAGGCAGTGCTTCAAGGCCTTGGAACAGTGGGGGAGGGGGAGCTCCATCAGGGGGCGCATGCGTTCCGGGTCGGGGCCTATCACTCCATTTCGCACTACATAGCTGAGGATGGCTAGGCGGTCGGTGCTGAACACGCATTTGTCTTTGTTATAAGTCAAATTTAGGAGTTTTGCGGTCTGGAGGAATTTGCGGAGATTGGTGTCGTGGTCCTGCTGATTGTGGCCGCAGATGGTGCCATTATCGAGATACGGGAAGGTTGCCCGTAAACCATATCGGTCGACCATTCGGTCCATCTCTCTTTGGAAGACCGAGACCCCGTTTGTGACACCGAAGGGAACCCTTAAAAAGTGGGAGAGCCGTCGGTCCTCTTCGAACGCAATGTACTTGTGATCGCTCACGCGGATGGGTGGCTGGTGATAGGCGGACTTGAGGTCCACCGTGGAGAAGACCTTGTACTGTGCGATCCTGTTGACCAGGTCGGATATACGGGGGAGAGGGTATGTGTCCAGCTGCGTAAACCTGTTGATGGTCTGACTGTAGTCTATGACCATCCTGTTCTTCTCTCCGGTCTTTACCACCAGAACTTGTGCTCGCCAGGGGCTGTTACTAGCCTCGATGACCCCTTCCTTCAGAAGCCGTTGGACCTCGGACCTGATGAAGGTCCGGTCCTGGGTACTGTATCGTCTGCTCCTGGTGGCGACAGGTTTGCAATCCAGGGTGAGGTTTGCAAACAAGGAAGGGAGATCGACCTTGAGGGTCGCGAGGCTGCAGACAATGAGGTTACATTGGAAGTCTAACCCCAGGAGTGCGGCTGCACAGAGGTGGGGGAGAACGTAGAGTCTGTAATTTTTAAACTCCCTCCCCTGGACCGTGAAGTCCGCTATACAATACCCCGTGATCTCCACTGAATGGGAGCCTGAGGCCAGGGCGATTTTTTGCTTGACGGGATAAACAGGGAGAGTGCAACGTCTTACCGTAGTAGGGTGTATGAAACTCTCTGTGCTCCCGGAGTCCAGTAGGCAGGTCGTTTCGTGGCCGTTGAGCAGGACCTTCGTTGTTGCCGTAGAGAGGGTGCGGGGTCGAGACTGGTCCAGAGTGACTGAAGCGAGTCGTGGCAGATAGTCGGAGTCGTCATCGGGCGGTGCGTAGTCACCCGCGGGGTCCTCGGAGCCGATCCAAGATGGCGATGCCCATCGGTCGCACATGGCTGGGGGTGGACAAAATGGCGGCGCCCATCCCCCGCACGTGCCGTCGGAAGCACAAAACGGCGGCGCTCGGAGGCCGCACGTGGTGTTGGAGGATGGAGGCAGAGAGATTCCCGGGCCGCACGGAGCCCTTGGAGAGAGAGGAGGGGGAGTCCTACGGTCGCTGCCTGGGATCGCAGCGACCGCCTTGGCCTGGCAGATGGACAAAAAGTGGTCTTTCTTCCCGCAGCCCTTGCAATTTGCCAATCGGGCTAGGCAACGTTGTCGGTGGTGTTTCGCCTGGTCGCAAAAATATCAGCGGGGCCCAGCGGGTTTTTCGGGGCGTCCTGCAGCGCAGGCCTGGGGTGAGTCCGAGTCCGTGGGGGAGAGGGAGGCTGATTTCCACACTGCCCAGGGGGCCACCGCACGGTCGGGGGCGTATGAGCGGGCGTTTCTGTTCGCGACATCTAGGGAGGTAGCGAGGGCCCGTGCCTCCGTGAGGCTCAAGGTTTCTCTTTCTAATAGTCTCTGGCGGATCTGTGGGGCTGCATGCCCGCAACAAAGGCGTCTCGGATGAGGAGTTCCGTGTGCTCACTAGCCGACAATTGTGGGCAGCCGCAGTTCCTCCCCAGTACGAGGAATACACGGTAAAAATCGTCCAATGACTCACCAGGGATCTGCTGCCTCGTAGCAGTAAGTGCCGAGCGTAAACTTGATTTACCGGCCTGATGAAGTGTCCTTTGAGCAGTTCCATGGCTGCGTCGTAGTCGGTCGTGTCCTCCATGAGCGGTGCCGACGCACGAGTGGAGGATGTGTAGCTTCTGCTCCCTCGTCGTACGTTTTCCGCCGTACTGTGGTAGCTGTTAAAACAAGCCAGCCAGTGCTTGAATGTAGCTGCTGCATTAGCTGCATGGGGGCTGAGGCGTAGACACTCCGGCTGGATGCGGAGCTCCATCCTTTAAAATCTTGCTGATTAAATTGATGAGCGATCAATAACCACAGAAACGAAGGAGTAGTCCGAATTGAATGCTTTAATCTACAAGATGTTTCCCCAGCAGCTTGAGTACAGAAAGAACGATGGCTGCTGGGAAAACGGGTTCTTGTACTCCGCCTCGTGGGTGGAGCTGCCTTCGTCTTGACCAATGAGAAAGCAGCACTTGGGCCAATGAGCAGCGAGCCTTCTCCATCAATAGCAGCTCATGCTCCCAGGTACCGTAGTACCTCTAGTCATACTACCACAGTAGTTGTCAGGGTGTTTTTTTTAATTTGGTGTTGTTTGCCCAGATAGCCATATCTGGTGCCTTTTGATTGGTATGGGAGGATCTTTTACAGCCAGTTTCTTTTATTCAGCATTTATCAGGGGTATGTTCCGTTAAGATAATTGCGTTTCCAACTCAGACTGTAATCACATGAGGTGTCATAGAATCCCTACAGTGCTGAAGGAGGCCATTTGGCCCATCGAGCTTGCACCGACCCTCCAAAATCCTACATCGGATCACTCCCTCCGCCGAATCCCCACAACACAGCATGCACATCTTTGGACACCAAGGGGAAATTTAGCTTGGCCAATAAACCTAACATCTTTTGACTGTGTGAGGAAACCGGAGCATCCGGAGGAAACCCACACAGACACAGGAAGAACGTGCAAACTCCACAGTCACCCAAGTTTGGAATCAAACCTGGGTCACTGGTGCTGCGAGGCAGCAGTGCTAACCACTGTGCCACTGTGCCATCCTTGATGGAATCTGGTGGCTATCATGACCTCAGATGCACACCTGCCATATCTGGCCTATGCTATGGCCTCTTCCCCTGCAGCCTCAACTCCCTTGAACTTATCACCTTTGAGGTCCTTTATCGTAGGCAATCTGCAGCTTCTCTATTTCTTCACCTGGCACATCTGCCAGCGTCAGATTGTACAGCATGATGGTCCATGAGTTCCTCTGAGACTGTACAGGACTGTTCCACCAGATCTGACCAGGTATTAAAATCACATTATAGGATCCCTATGGTGTGCTCCACAAATGTTCGGACCGTGCCAACAGCCTCATTGTGCCTTCTCTCTGCCAGGGTCTGAGACTGCCACACAATCGTCATCAGCCACATCCTTCATGGATATCCTTTGCCACCAAGGATCATTGCCTTTACAATCTTCATCCCTAATAGGCTAACAAAACATCAGTCTCAGTAACTTTGTGATCAAACTGGGTACAGATATCTAGGGTTCATACTTACTCATTATGAACTAAAGTACAACCGACAAGAGTAATTGCCTATTGCCGAGTTCAATTGCCAATAACATTTGTCTAAGACTCAATGGTGGGTGGGGGAAGGTGGCAAAGTGAGTTAGGATGGAGGAGGAGTCCTGTAGGGGATCTAGTTTGAGGGCTATGGTGATGGCTCTGCCGCAGTTAGCTCTAAGGAAGTGTACAGGGAGCCAATAGTTCAGGTGTGGAATCAGCTGCGGAGAACTTTAAGTTGGAGGGGATGTCGGTGTTGACACCACAGTGCGGAAAACACAGGTTTAAGCTGAGGGAGATGGATGGGATGTATGGGAAGTGGAGGGAGAGAGGTGGGACTGGTGAGAGTGAGGGACTTGTTTGCAGGAAGGGCAGTTTGCAGGTCTGGATGAGTTGCCAAGGGGCAGTCAATTTAGGTAAATGCAGGCGAGGAACTTTGCAAAAAAGGGGTGGAGGACATTTCCCAGTTTGCCGGGGTATACCCTATGGATCAACTGCTGCTCTTGGATAAGTCAAGGGAGGGTAGCATTGTGGACGTATATGGGAGATTGGCGGTGTGCAGGGGGGGGTTGCAATTGGTGAGGATCAAGAGCAAATGAAAGAGAAGTTGGGGGGGAAATAGGCTGGGGATTGTTGTGCGAGGCGATGCATAGGTGAATTCAACTTCCTCTTGTGCAAATATAAGCTTGATTCAGTTCAAGGTAGTGCATAGAGTGTATTTGACTCAGGCCAGGGTAAGTGGGTTCTTTCAAGGGGTGGCCGATGAATGCGAGAAGTGTGGGTAAGTGTCGGCAAATCATGCGCACATGTTTTGGGGTTGCAAGAAACTGGAGAGGTACTGGGAAGTGGCATTTGGGACGTTATCTAAAATTGTCTGGGTGGAAATCAGGCCGGACCCTCAATGGTGGCGATCTTTGGAGTATTGGAGATACTGGAGCTGCTGGAGGGGAAGGGAGCCAATGTCATTGCCTTCACCTCTCTCATTGTCCGGCAAAGGATTTTGCTGAATTGGAGGTCGGATATGTTGCCTGGCTGGGGGACCTGTATGACTTTCTTTGGTTGGAAAAGATCAAATTTGAGTTGAGGGGGTCAGCGGAGGGCTTCGAGACACGATGGATATTGTTCATGACAATGTTTGAGAAACTATTCGTCGTGGGGAATGGGGACTTCGGGTGGGTAGGGGGTAAAAAGGGGGGAAATTGTACAAACTGTGAACTGTGAGGTTGTGCAGTGTGTTGTTGCATGTGCTACTGATATTTTTACACATGTTTGGAATAAAACAGATTTTTAAAAAAGGAAGTAGAAAATACAACGTGAAAGTAAGCTAGCGGGGAACATAAAAACTGAGTGTAAAAGTTTCTATAGGTATATAAAGAGAAAAAGATTGCTAAAAGCTAATGTAGGCGCCTTACAATCAGAAATAGAGGAATTCATAACAGAGAAATGGCTGAGGAACTAAATTTGTACTTTGCTTCTGTCTTCACAAAGGAAGACATGAAAAATGTACCAGAAATTCGGAGTAACACAAGTTTTACTGAGGAGCTGAAGGAAATTAGTATTAGCAGAGAAATGCTTTGGGGGAAATTAATGGGGTCGAAGGCAGATAAATCTCCAGGGCCTGATAATCTTCATCCAAGAGTACTTAAGGATGTGGCCCGACAAATAATAGATCTATTGGTGGTCATCTTCAAAATTCTTTGGACTCTGGAATAGTTCCTACAGATTGAAGGATAGCTAATATAGTCCCACTATTCAAAAAGGGAGGTAAAGAGAAAACAAGATACGATAGACCAGTGAGCCTAACGTCGGAAGTAGGGAAGTTGCCAGAGTTTATTATCAAGGCTTTCATAGCACAGCATTTAGAATATATGGATTTATGAAAGGGAAATCATGCTTGAGAAATTTATGAAAATTCTTTGAAGATTTAAGACTCGGGAGAACCAGTGGATGTTGTTTATTTAGACTTTCAGAAGGCTTTCGACACGGTTGCACAGAGCAGATTACTATGTAAAGTTAAAGCGCATGGGATCGTTGATGGTATCTTGGGTTGGCAGACAGGAAGCTGGAATAAAAAGTTGGAATAAATAGGTATTTTTCCGCTTGGCAAGCAGTGACTAGTGGGGTACCACGAGGACCGTAACTGCTCACATTATATATTAATGATTTGGATGAGGGAACTGAATGTATTTTCTCCAAATTTGCAGATGATACAAAGTTGGGTGGAGGGTGAGCTGTGAGGAGGATGCAGAAATGCTTCAGTAGGATTTGGACAGACTGAGTGAGTGGGCATATGCATGGCAGTATAATGTGGATAAATGTGAGGTTAGCCACTTTGGTAGCAAAAGTAGGACGGCAGATTATTATTATTTTTTATAAATGTAGAGTACCCAATTCATTTTTTCCAATTAAGGAGCAATTTAGCGTGGCCAATCCACCTACCCTGCACATCTTTGGGTTGTGGGGGTGAGACCCACATAGACATGGGGAGAATGTACAAACTCCACACAGATAGTGACCCAGAGCCGGGATCGGACCTGGGACCTCGGCGCCATGAGGCTGCAGTGCTAACCACTGCCCCATCGTGCTGCCCTCTGAACGGCAGATTATTATATGAATGGGTGTAAATAGAGAGAGGTGGATACTCAGCGAGATCTTGGTGTCTTGTGCATCAGTCGCTGAAAATAAGCGCGCAGGTACAGCAGGCAGTAAAGAAGGCTAATGGTATGTTGCCTTTCATAGCAAGAGAATTTGTGTATAGGAATAGAGATGTTTTACTGCAATTGTACAGGGCATTGGTGAGGCCACACCTGGACTATTGTGTGCAGTTTTGGCATCTTTATCTGAGGAAGGATGTTCTTGCTATAGAGGGAGTGCGGCGAGGGTTTACCAGGATGATTCCTGGGATGGCGGGACAGTCATATGAGGAAAGACTAAGTTGGTTAGTATTATAATTATTGGAGTTTAGAAGAGTGAGAAACTTATAAAATTCCAATAGGAGTAGACAGGGTAGATTCAGAGAGAATGTTCCCGATGGTGGAGGAGTCTAGAAATAGGGGTCATAGTTTGAGGCGGGAACCTTTTATGACTGAGGTGAGGAGTAATTTCTTCACCCAGAGAGTGATGAATCTGTGGAATTCACTCCCACAGAAAGTAGTTGAGGCCAAAACGGTGTGTAATTTCAAAAAAGAATTAGATATAGCTCTTGAGGCTAAAGGGATCAAGGGATATGGAGGGAAGGCGGGATCAGGGTATTGATGATCAGCCATGACCATAATGAATGGCGGAGAAGGCTCAAAGGCCGAATAGCCTCCTCCTGCTTCTACTTTCTATGTATGTTATCCATGATGTGGAGATGCCGGCGTTGGACTGGGGTGAGCACAGTAAGAAGTCTTACAACACCAGGTTAAAGTCCAACAGGTTTGATTCAAACACGAGCTTTCGGAGCGCAGCTCCTTCCTCACCTGAGGAAGGAGCTGCGCTCCGAAAGCTCGTGTTTGAATCAAACCTGTTGGACTTTAACCTGGTGTTGTAAGACTTCTTACTATGTATGTTATGTGAAGGTTATCCTGCAATTTATTGCAGTTAATATCTGTGAATTCTTCAGTGAACTACTCTGTCCAACTGCCTGAATATTTGTTAGATCTCCTTTGGGCAATACCCATATTTGTCAGAGAACATTTTTTTTCAGAATAAAATATTATAAGGAAAGGATCACTGTATAATTTTAAGTAAAGGTTAATGCCCTCCAAAATAAATGGGAGGAGATGAACAGTGTGATGTGCTCCTGAAATCTGGTCTCAAGGACTATGCAACATTGCCAAAAATATTGAATATCCTCATGTGGGTGTTCAAGGTCAGTGAATGCATCTACAAAGGACATCTCATACTTGTCATACCTCCACCCTCTCATGCTGCATAATGGTCCACACCCCATCAGTAGTTTCTCGCACTCAGGGCTCATACCTAAAATTGGTACACTCCACCTCACCCTCACACAACTTCCAATGTTACTGCCTCACATACCTCCAGATATTCAGCTGTGGTAAGTACATCAACCAAACACAATCATTAGTATTCTGCCCTCTTTCTTGCAAGACAATGTTGCCCACAATAGACAGGAGACCAGTCGAACTGGTAGGAAACAAGCATTCCTTCAGCCCATCAGCCTAAAGGAGTTGGTGCTCCACCTCATGGGACCAGGCGTGACAGAGCCGGTAGCATACGGCATCCGCCATCAGTATCCAGGATGACAGTGTGTTTATTGCATTATGTCCTTTCTCAATTCTCACCTCCCTCTCATTCTGCTATCTGGCATGATGTGCAAGCTGGTGATGGCGTAATCACAAACCTCCTGTTTTATCACTCCAAATCACACCCCACCTCATAGCAACTGTCCACTTGATTTTCTTCTTTCAAGTACTCATGAGCTGCCAGCTGTCTAGCCATAATAGTCCCAGGAGAAAGGAGAGAGATCAACACCACATCAGTGATGAGGAAGCACCACCACTTAATCTGACACACAGTCAATAGCTCAGATACTGGCACTGCGTGAATTTTAGAGGGTGCTATAAAGTCAGGATCGGCATGTGGTGAATCAGTAGGCATGAGTAGCCTGTGGGCAGACCATCAGGAAAGGGTGGCTCATGTGCCAGCTCACTATCCCAGAGGAGTTCCACGACCCAGGACCCAGATGAATACTTCAAAGTGCAACAAGAGAGTTCTGCTGTTGGTTTATGTGTAAGCCTACCAGACCAGCTTTTACTTTGTAAATTCATGGGATGTGAGCGTGCTGGCCTGGCGACATTTATCATTCATTTCAAAATGAATTAAGAAGGTGATGGTGAGACACCATTTTGAACTGTTGCAGTCTTATCGAGTGGAGGTACACCCACAGTTCCACTGACTGCATGCACGTTGCTTAATGGAGGCCGCTTATCATCTCTGCCATGTATTGGAATCAAAAAGGATTCTACTTCCCCAATAGAAAGTAGACTACTTCCTCAATATGCACCTAATTTGTAACCATAAGAACATACATGAAACATAATCAGTCTTATTGACCTCCACATTCATGTGATCATGCCATGAGTCTCTCTCTGGGGGCAGACATTTTAAGAGCAGTTCAATAAGTCTCTCACAGAAACACACTAATGAAGGCTGCTCCTATCCTTGCAACATTACATAAGAATATAAGAAATAGGAGCAAGAGTAGGCCATCAGCCCCTCAAGCCTTCTCCACGATTCGACAAGATCGTGGCTGACTGATTGATTGCCTTAACTCCACTTTTCTGCTTGCCCTCAATATCTTTGAGCATATGCAGCATGTTATATGGGCAAATGTCTGATATCATGGCAGCAGGCATGATGCTTTCATTCTGTGATAATCCACTGTGCCAGTTATATTTCAGCCACCACAAATAAACCAAAGGATGGCAAGATCTATCTACTGACAACTCATTTCAAGGTTCCAGTGTGTAACACATGCACACATGCATGGCATGGACACAATTGTGTTCTGTTTTATGATGTACACAGGACATCTAGTTCTTGAAATATGATTTATTAATAAACATGTAGAAAGATTACTAACGAACTATAATACAAATGGTTAACTAATAAATGAATACAGTGAATTCTCCTGGAGCTACTTCCAGTGTGACTGTCCTCCGGTATCACTTACTACCAATTGCCGAATCTCTCCAGTTACATGGTGGATCTCTATCACCACCTGCTGGTTGGAGATCGAACCAATAACTATGTACATTGATGTGCACATGCATATCACCACAAAAATGAGAGCTGTGCTGCTACAGGAAATGTTCTAGAGCAAACCATTGCCTTGCAGAGGATATAGATTTAAAATGATTGGCAATAAACATGAGGAAAAGCTGTTTTTACACAGCAAGTGTTTATGATCTGGAATGCACTAAGTGAAAGGGTGGTGCACACAGAGTCAATTTTAGTTTTCAAAAGGGAATGAGATAGGCACTTGAAGCGAGCAAAATGGAAGATGTACAGAAAAAGGATAGGGAAATGTGATGAACTGGATTGGTTCTTACAGATAGCCGGTATGAACGCATAGAGGAGGGCGGCACGGCAGCACCAGGGTCCCAGGTTCGATTCCCGGCTTGGGTCAATGTTTGTGCGGAGTCTGCATGTTCTCCCTGTGTCTGTGTGGGTTTCCTCCGGGTGCTCTGGTTTCCTCCCACAAGACATGCTTTAAGGTAATTTGGACGTTCTGAATTCTCCCTCTGTGCACTCGAACAGACAGCGGAATATGGCGACTAGGGGCTTTTCACAGTAACTTCATTGCAGTGTTAATGTACACCTACATGTGACACTAAAGATTAGTATTATTAGTTTCCTGCTACGTCACAATCATTCTATGATTCTATAGAAGGGAAAAGGGAGCAAGAAATGGTGGCGCAGTGATTAGCACTGCTGCCTCACAGCACTCAGTTCCCAGGTTTGATCCCAGCTCTGGGTCACTGTCCGTGTGGAGTTTGCACATTCTCCCCGTGTTTGCGTGAGTTTCACTCCCACTACCCAAAGATGTGCTGGCTAGGTTGATTGGCACGCTAAATTGCTCCTTAAGTGGAAAAAATGAATTGGGTACTCTAAATTTAGAAAAAAGGAGGAAAATAAGTTTATTTTGAGGGGAAAGTAAAAAGTGCACACTAACATCATCTCCAGCTTATAGATCAAAAGAGATTGACGGATAAGAAGGAGATGGGATCTGAGAAGGAAAAAGAAAGGAAAGAACTTCTCCGCAAATGCGGCGAGTCGTAAAGGCTGCCGTGAAACAGGCCGTGTTACACGGCAGCCTCCACGCCCCCTCCCAGGACCCGATTCTCCCTCCCCCCCCGGCCGGGGCTTGCAGCGGGGCCCCGTGAAGTACGGCATCGCGGGCTTAGCGACCGTCGCTAAGTCCACGCGGCAAGCGTCATGTCGGCTGACGCGCACAATGACGTCATCATGCAGACGCGTCAAACCCGCGCATGCGCGGGCCGTCATGCCCCTCAGCCACCCCGCGGACTGATTGATCCTGCGGGGCGGCGGAAGAACAAATAGTGCGCAGGTATCGGACCCGCTGCCCGCGATCGGTGCCCACCGATCGCAGGCCCACGCTACCCTTAGCACGGCCGTGCTGCGGCCGTGCCAATCGGTTGCATGGTTGTCCGGGACGGGCACTTTGCGGCCGTTTTCACGAACAGTGAGAGCAGGTGTGATCGCGTTCGTGAAAACCGCTGTAAAGGCCTGGGAACTCGGCCCATCGGCCTGGGGAGAATCGCTGTTCGCCATAAAAAACGGCGAGCAGCGATTCGTGTCGTGGGGCGGCCGTGGGGGGGGGGGGGGGGGGGGAGAATAGCGGGAGGGCATGAAAATTGTCGGGAAGGTCCTCCCACTATTCTCCGACCCGTCGTGGGCAGCGGAGAATCGTGCCCTACAGTCTCAGAAGATTGTGAGTTCAAGGCTGGGATTCTCCAGGGCTGCTCTCTAGCCACGGGATTCATGATGGCCTGCTGAATCCCCTGTCTGGCTAAAATCAGGATTCGCACCAGGCATCAGACCCGTTGTGAGTCTCCCAGCCCGCCCCGCCAACCATTACAGATTTCCCGTCCCATGCTGGCGAAAACCTGCAAAGAGCTCATCAGCATTCATTTGAAGGCTGTTATCGGGTTGGAAGCCCGATTCAAGTGCCTCGTGGCCTCTTGTATTGCTCCCAGACCCCTGCCTCTCCGCCCAGACAGGAGTCACACAGGTGTGATTTGGTGCAAGTATTTAAAACGAAGCTCCTGATGGCTTTCAGTCTGAGGGATGGCACGGGGGGGGGGGGGTAACCTCCTTACAATTGTCTCCAGGATGCAAAGAGGGTTCTTCATGGGAGATGGGTGTCAGGAGGGCGATGTGTGCTGTGCTGGAAGGGCACAGGTTGGGGGTCTTTTCTGGGATGGGAGTTGTTTGGCTTCTCTTCCCATCAGGTGAGGGCAGCATCTGCTCTTTCTAGGAAGCACTTGAGAACAAAGAGGTAGCCTCATAAAAAAAACCTTCAGGTTGGAAAACCACCTGTTCCCATGGGTCAATGGATCCCAGCAGAGCTATATAAATAAATAATCTTAACATCCCCTTTGAAACTGCCTTGACCTGTCAATTAAAAATCTTTTGAGAGCCACTGGTGCATGAAATGAAGTGTCAACAATTCCGTTTAAAGCTTTTCACCTTCTATGTCTTCAATATTTAAAAGGGCAATGAAATTGGCTTTGAGAACACCACTTCCAAGGTTTCCACCACATTAAAGAGATTACTTTTACTTTCATCTCACAAATGTTTGAACTTGGCATACTGACGGACTTTTTAATGGTTTAGGCATCCAGTTGGGAACACTTCCAATTCATTTATAGAGAACTTTAATTTCTAGACATTGACACCTGCTTAAAGTGTCTAAGGCTGCAAGATGGGAACATTTTCACTTTATTATTTAATTTCTAGATCCTGACTGATTGTTTAAACTAGGGTTTAGAGACTACACATGGGAAGAGTAGCCAAACAATCCCATCCCAGGAAAGACCCCCAAGCTGAGCACCTCCAGCCCACCACACATCATTGCCCCCCCCGACCCCCACCTCCCATGAAGGACCCCCTCGGCACACTTGAGGCAACTGTAAGGAAGATACACATCCCTTTGCCATCCATCAGACTGCAAGATGCAGGTTGGCAGTGCCAAGGACACGGTCTGAAGGGGACTACCATTTTGAAAGGATACCCCAATCTCTAAGTGAGTTTGAGGATCCCCCCACAACCCACCACCCACAGGCAATGTCACCCTGCCCTCCCCTGCATGTTATCCCACCTCCCCCCCCCCCCCCCCCCCACAAGTGAGAACACCCGCGATGGGGTCGCTGATCCATCCCCCACTTTGCAAGCCTCCTCAACACCCTTTCAGGTCCCCCCTTTTCAGGACACCCGCCCTTAACACCCCCCCCCCCCCAATCTTTATGAGGCCCCTCCATACTCTCCCTTCACCCTTCCAAACTTTCATAACCATCTCCAGCTATGCAGAGTTCTCCAATAGCCTGGGAAACCCCCCTCCCCCAGGTGCCATTTCGACCTGGTCCATGTTTGTGTGCATCAGCACTAAATGGCACCTGGAACAGGCCTTGTTGGGGAGGCCGTTAGTTCCCAGGCCCTGGGAAAATCCGGCACAACCATATTTAAATGAGCCAAATGGATGATCCAAATATCTGGATCTTACCCAGCAAGGTTCAGATGAATCTCGTGAGACGTTTGAAGCATCACGCGAGAATCCTCTAAGGAGATTCACCAGTCTCATTGCATCACCAAGCCCTGCGCAACAAAGCCGGTAAATCATGGCCAGTCTCTCAGCGAATACCCTATAATACCCCTTCAGAATTTTGTAGGTTTCAATGAGACCGCCTATCATTCTTCTAAACTCCAGAAGGATATGAGCCCAATTTACTTAGCCTATTATAGGACCATCCGCTATCACAGGGACCAATTTAGTGAACCTTCGCTCTGCTGCAAATGTAAGTATATCCTTTCTTAAATGTGGAGGCCAAAACTGCAATAAGTATTCCAGATGGGAGCTTGCTGTGCACAATTAGCTGTAGTATTATCTAACTTATGAAAGTGACTACACTTTAAAAGTACTTTAAAAGGCTGTAAGACACTTTGGGATATCTTGAGGTTGTGAAAGGCAGCATAAAAATGTAAGTTTATCAGGCTAACTTTAAGCAATGCAAGCAAATAATGATAGTGAGTTCCTAATTATGTTTATAGCTATTCAACAGTGCTGATAATGGAGACGGCACACAGCAATCATTACAAGAAATGAGCAGCTTGGGGATGACTTACCCACTGCATTACTTCCAGAGGGTAATTTTGCATTGCAATTCACATGCCTGGTTTGGGGGGATATTCAAATTAGCCCCCAATCTGTATTTAACGATGTTGTTTCAGGAAAGAATGTTGGCCAGGACACTGGAACTGTGGAACTTTAAAAGTGTCATGTTGTATCTTCTGAGCTTCATCCAAAATTAATCATATCCAATAGTGCTTTCCTCCCTCATTACTGTAATGAAGTGTCAATCTGAATTATGTTCTCAAGCCTGGAATGGAGCTCAAGCCTAATACCTCTCAGACTCACAGATGGGAATATTGCTATTGAACCATGGCTAATATCTGGAAAGGGAAATAAATGAGAGGGAGGTAATCTCAGTTCAGTCTGTTCTATATAAGACTGAATACAATAAATTGATCTCAAATGTTGGAATCAGGTGGCCTTTTAATCTCTTACACATGTCATTTGCATTTGTTCTAAATTCACAGAGCTAAAGTTAATCCTTAACCTATAATCTATAACTACAAGTTTTTTTCCTCAATATGGCTTCATTTGGAGCTTTACTTTTTGCTGTATTTGGCTGCCCAACTTCCCTCACCTACAAAAATATTAAACCAGGGCTATTCTTAATGTTCAGCTCCTTGGCTCTGATGTGATGCTCTACAGGGTTAGATGTGATTTAGTTAATGAGAATTTAAATTCAGTTCAGATCATTTGAGGTAGATAGAATGTAAATTGGAGTAAACCATTTTTTTGTTCAGTATTCCGTTCAATATACTTGGGCTGCAAAGCCAGTGTTGTATTAATATTTTTTCAATGCTTGCTGGTATGTAAAGCAAGAACTTTCTGAAGCCCTTTTGGAGGCAGAGGGCAGGGAAAATTGCGTGTCTGCTTCCATGGACTTTTACTGGGGCCAGTACCAGTGTTGATGGCTGTCTGCCTTGCAATCGAGAGAGGTGATTAGCTAATCAAGCTGAATTTTTCCACACCATTCCAATTTTCCAAGAGGCAACCAGGATGCCTACAGTGTGTCTGGCTCATCCCCAATTAGTTGGTGAGTAGGTTACCTCCAGTAAAATTAAGCCACCTAGTCTGCTGCTAAAACATGTGTTTGGATCCAGAAAAGGTCCTGATGTCGGATTCGCAACGCTCAAGGCAAAATTTGGGCCATAGTTCCAGCTAGACAGCAAAATGGCTGGGCAATTCTGATTGTGACTACAAAGGGAGTGTAGCACAGCTATGCTCATGCCTCAGTGGTATCCCTAATCCATCCTTCTGTTGCTGCCTTTCATTTAACTTCATAACAATAAATGACATGATGAGAAGAGAATTCGCACTGGCATATGCAGCAATATTTGCCACTCTCTTTTGACTTTGAGTAGGTTTGTTTAATGCTAATTTATTTAGTATTCTGATGTTCAGCCAGAAATGGTTGAGTAACAGCAACTTCAGGTTCAGAATTTAAGCCTTTAGACCATCATCTGGCCTGTCAATATATTTTGTTATCAGTATGAAGCCTTACTTAGCAATTGCTAAACATTGCCAGACAAGTAAGCTACTATCAGACCCTTAGGATTTATATTATGGTGATATTGAAGACTCATCTGGGGACGTTTAAATCTTAAATTGCACTATAAAAGCAGTCAGGAAATCACAGCAAATTGATACCAATCTAATATCAGTATACAAACTGTATCCTGGAATAGTAAAGTGTATGACCATTTTGTTATGGAATTGCCAGATTTCTTTCAAAATAATGTGTAACTGTTAAATGAATTTTCCGTTTCACTATTTCACTAAACAATTGAAACTCAATTGTTGAAACGGCCATTTCTGCCTCAGGAGAGAAATAAATCATGCACGCTTCAGGATTGGCTGCTGATTATCCAAACATGCTGGTTGCACTATGAAACTTCCAGAAATCTAAAAGCAAGCACAGAATACATTGCATAACAAAAAGAGACCTGTAACCCATAACCACCAGGCTGCAGGGTAGTGAAATTGCACCATTTGCCACATGAATGCAAAAAAGAATGGTAACTGTTATTGTGAAATCAAACTGTAACATACATTGAAAATATTAAAACAGCAGGGCACCTTTATTAATGCACAGAAGGGAAATGACAAGAATGTCAGTGGAATAATGGGGAATCCAGTACATATGAAAATCTTCTCTGCAGTTCATTAACTGCCAACCCCAGGGATTTTATGTAAGAAGTCCTTCAATGAGCACCCTTAAAAGTCCAACCGTGTTGGTTGGATGAGGTTAAAAATAGATTTGTCAGCCTAAGAAAATCTGTTGAGATAAGACTAGATGGGCAAAGCATGAATATCGTAAGAGTGCTCCTCTATCCTATTGACCATGATTACACTAAATTTACTCAAGAACATATTCCAGACTGCAGAATGTACATTTATTATTATTGATTCCATTTTCTGCAAACTTCCAATGTCTCATTACTACTTCTTTGCATGTCGAACAAGGCAAAAAATAACAGGAGTAAGCAAATCCACCTAAAAGGAGGAAGTAAGTTCAATGCCTTGAGTGCATTGAAAAGGTTCAATGTACAAGAGTGGCATCAGCACCATGGGACAGCCAATTGAGGAACTTAACTGCCCAATTCAGAGCCTCCTTCCACCTGCACCAGCATTTTGACCCTGTTTGGGAGGGCCTGTTGATGCATCAGGGCACTACCAGGTAAACCCTGGAGGCCTTCCAGTGGACCCCCAAGGAAATTCCGGCAGAAATGGCTGCTCTGTGGCAATGATGCCAGCAGTGGACCACAATCCGCCCCCCATCCGTTCACCACAGCCTGCCTGCCAAGCCCCTGATTATTCAAAAATTATTTATCTGCTCTTCAAGACTGAGGGGCGTGATGCTCCGCACCTGGGAGAAATCGTGAGGCTGGCGCCAAAAACGGGCGGGTTTGACGCCAGCCTCCGCCCCCCCCCCCCCCCCCCCCCGGCCGGGAACCGATTCTGGTCCCCGGTCGGGGCTAGCATCCCGCGGCCATGAACTCCGGCATCGCGGGCTTAACGAATTTCGTTAAGCCCGCTAGCCAGAGTTTGCGACGGCTGACGCGTCAGATGACGTCAGCCGCGCATGCGCGGATTGGACGACTCCAACCCGCGTATGCGCGGATGACGTCATCACGCATTTGCGTGAAACCCGCGCATGCGCGGGCCGGTATGCCCCTCAGCCGCCCTGCGAATGGATACAGCGGGGCGGCGAAAGGATAAAGAGTGCGCAGGGTAAGTACCCGCTGCCCGTGATTGGTGGGCACCGATCGCGGGCCCATGGCACCCTTGGCACGGCCGTGGTACTGCCGTGCCAATCGGTGCCATGGTTCCCCAGATCGGGACTTTACGGCCGTTTTTACGAACGGTCAGACCAGGTGTGTTTGACGTTCATAAAAACGGTCGTAAAGGCCTTGGAATTCGGCCCATCGGCCAGCTGAGAATTGCTGCTCGCCGTAAAAAAACGGCGGGCAGCGATTCGTGTCGGGAAGCGGGCGTGGGGGGTGAGAATAGCGGGAGGGCGTCAGACCAGCGTGGCCGTAAAAAGTTATGCCGCCCGCTATTCTCCGCACCGTCGTGAGTGCGGAGAATTGCGCCCGAGGTGTCTCACTCATTCTGCAGCCTCGGCAGTGGTCATCGTTACGCACATTAGTTTGAAAGAAATCTGGCAATTGTAGAACAAAATGATTATACACTTTACTATTCTAGGCCAGATTTCACACATTGATTGGATAGTGGCCTTGGCTGCGGACTGCTAATTGACAGCTGACCGCAAAATACAAACGGAGGAGGGCCGGCTCCCACTTTCGGTCTTAGCAGCAGTGTCTGAAATTCTATCACACCAACAAAGTTGTCAAAGTGCTGAGCCTATTTGACCATTTTCCAGTAGATCCAGTCACAATTTCTTGAACAAATGAGCACAGGTGCAATTCCCCTTCAGCATCAGTTTGTTTCGGTTGGCAAAACTCCTGTCTCCGAATCAGAAGATTGTGCGTTTAAGCCTTATGATGGACTTGAGCTCATAATATAAACTGACAGTTCAAGCAGTACTGAAGGATTTCTGCACTATTAGAGGTGCCATCATTAGCAAATGATGTGAAACTCATTCAAGTGAAAGTAAAAGATTCAGTTGTACTGCCCAAAGAATAGTGGCGGAGCCTTCCTGATTAACCCGACATTCTTCACTCCGATCACATCATCAATAAACCATACAGTCGAACTGATGATTTATTTTGCGTGCTGTTTCTCGGATCTAGCTATGTACTAGATTGACTGTTGTATTTGTCTACATAGCAACAGTGACTGCATTTGTGAAGTAATTTGTTTGCTGTGAAGTGGTTCATGTTCACAAGCAAAACTATCAAAATATATCAGGATGCCATAAATAAACTCCCTAAAATTCAGAAAGAAACCATCAGATTGAAGACATGGTAAGATGCTACACAAATGTTGGTTTCGTTCTTTTATCTGCAGTTTAAGCAATTTCACAGGAAGTATTTCATCCTTTTTTTAAATGTTCTTTAAAATTGGTCAATAGGAAGTTAATTAAAAATTTAAACCAGGACATTGAATGAGGCAGCGTTAACTAGCTGCCATTTCATCTCTAATATTTTGACTACAATTCAACCATTTCAGCTATTCTGAATCTCCTGTATTGAACATTATAAAAATAATTTTCAACACCTCAATTTGATCACCCCTTAAACTACTAAAACCAAGAAAATACATCCCCAGTTTATGAACATAGTCTCAAAATGTAACCCTTTTAGCTTGTATAATTAGGAGTACATTCTATGACAATATATGCTTCCTAAGATGGGTAGCATGGTGGTTAGCATAAATGCTTCACAGCTCCAGGGTCCCAGGTTTGATTCCCGGCTGGGTCACTGTCTGTGTGGAGTCTGCACGTCCTCCCCCTGTGTGCGTGGGTTTCCTCCGGGTGCTCCGGTTTCCTCCCACAGTCCAAAGATGTGCGGGTTAGGCGGATTGGCCATGCTAAATTGCCCGTAGTGTCCTAATAAAAGTAAGGTTGTTGGGTTACGGGTATAGGGTGGATACGTGGGTTTGAGTAGGGTGATCATGGCTTGGCACAACATTGAGGGCCGAAGGGCCTGTTCTGTGCTGTACTGTTCTATGTAAGATGTATGCCCAGCATTGAATGTAATTCTCCAGATGAGGTCTAACCACAGTTCTGCCCATTTCAGCATTAAATCCATTGAGGTCCTCCCCTTATTTGCAGGTTCTATCTCAAGTTTGTTTACAATTAACAGTGGCATAAAGTAGCACCCAATTGGTTGTTTGCTTCTTGTGCCTCCAAACTCTCTCAGAACCCATTAGAAAAAGGTGATTTATTTTGTAAAATACTGACAAGAGATCAAATACCGATTGTCAGCTGACAAATTTGGTCAAATACAATAAAACTGGCATTAAATTGAGTTTTCTTTAGTAACAGGGAAGGTTCGAGGAACTATGAAATCTTCTCCTGCTGCTTTTTCTTACGTCCTTATGTCAACTTTACCCCAAAATACCATGTTCTGCAAATGGAAAGCTTATCATTTCTAGGAAGCATGGAGTACTGGTACGTTATTTGACAGAGGAGAAGGCTTTAATCTTCACCTAGGATTGCATTATGCTGATATGGACCGGGATTCTCCCCTACCCGCCGGTATGGGGGGTCCCGGCGTGATGAAGTGGCGTGAACCACTCCGACGTCGGGCCGCCCCAAAGGTGCGGAAGTCTCCGCACCTTTAGGGGCCAAGCCCTAACATTGAGGGGCTAGGCCCGCGCCGGAGTTGTTGGCGCTCTGCCGGCTGGTGTGGAAGGCCTTTGGTGCCACGCCAGCCGGGGCCAAAGGGACTTCGCCGTCCGGCAGGAGTCCGCGCATGCGCAGGAGTGTCAGCGGTTGCTGACGTCATCCCCGTGCATGCGCAGGGGAGGGGGTCACTTCCCGGGGCCAGATCACCCCGCGCCCCCCCCCCCCCCCCCCCCCAGGACCACGGAGCCTGCTCGCGCAGCCTTGTCCTGCTGACTGGCGTGGCGCGATTCCCGCCCCCACCGAACCTCCAGTGCCGGAGACTTCGGAACACGGCGGGGGTGGGATTGATGCCGGCCCCCGGCAATTCCCTGACCCGGCGGGGGGTCGGAGAATCCAGCCCATGGTTTCCAAAGTGGACTATATTCCACCCCAACACTAACATCTCTCACTTCAACAAACATCCAAAATAATCTCAATCGCCTTGAATTTTCTTACTCATTTCGGCAAATGTAACAATCACAGTCTGAAATCACTTTCTTAAATAATTAACAAGATGCCCGTCTAATGCATTTTACTAAATATATACGACTATGGCTATTTTTCAAGCTGTTTCATTGTCTCTGATGCAGATTAGAAAGCTCTAAGTCACGTAGATCCACATCCTTTGTTTTTATTTGTCTATTTCAATTTCTCATGGAAGGGGAATGGTGGCTGGGAGAAGAGTGACAATTGGACTGTCTAGTGGTGATGCTCATGGGGAAAGCCAGATGTGGCTTACTATTGTAATGTTAAGGGCTCCTCCTGGCTTCACCTTCAGGTAAGTATTTTTAAGAAGCTTAATATTTTGTTTAGCATCTGCAGGTCACTGAAACAGGCCTTACATCTGTTTCATACATGGGCCAAACAAAGTTTTATGCTTAATGGCCACTTAAAGACCTTTTCTCGACCATCATCAATTTTTAGGCTGGCGGGTGGGGATAGATCAAGGGGAAACTTAAATGAACAATGTTCATCAGGTTTACACCTCATTTTTAAAAATAAATTTAGAGTACCCAATTTTTTTTTTTCCCAATTAAGGGGCAATTTAACATGGCTAATCTACCTAACCTGCACATCTTTGGGTTGTGGGGGTGAAACCCACGCAGACACGGGGAGAATGTGCAAACTCCACAAGGACAGTGATCCAGGGCCGGGATTCGAACCCAGGTCCTCAGCACCGCAGTCCCAGTGCTATCAGAGGCTCCAGACGGGGGCCACCATGCTAGCTGGTTGCACTAGTTAACGGGAGTGAAGTGGGGGGTTGCCAAGAGGTGGGAGTGGGGGAATTGGTTGGCTTTTTATGGGGATGGGGTGAGCTGCAGATATATCAGGACCTGGGAGTGGAGTAGGCCAAGCAAAGTGTGCAGACAGGGTTGCTGACATGGGTGTGGTTGGTGTGGTGCAATTGGGTAAGGAGGGATGGCGGCGGACATCTTGGGGCAGGCCTGGAAAAGTGTGTGCCATCGAATTTTCTGGTGGCACAGGGGGAGGCCCAGTGCCTGCAGTGGAGGTTGGATGTGGGTTTGTTGGCAGGTGAAGGTGTGTTCAAGAGAGGGCAGGCATTCGAGGGTATGTAGAGCAGAATTACATGGCAGGTCTCAGCCTCCATGCTGTGGGAGGCACTTAAGGCAGCAGTCAGGGGTGGCAATTCTTGACGAATGAGCCTAGGCTGCTTAATGTCATTATGATGCCCTTGGAGGGGCAGGAGGTAGACATAGCGCTGGAAATGGATGTGGAGAAGGCTTTAGATCGGGTGGAGTGGGCATGTCTGTTGGAGGTGCAGGGTCGGTTCGGGCTTGGCCAGGGATTCATGGATTGGGTTTGGCTGTTGTGCAGGGCACGGATGGCTAGTGTCTGGATGAATAGGATGAGCTTGGGGTACTTGTAGCTGCTTTGGGGGAACGAGAGAGGGGTGCCCACTCTCCTGGTTGCTTTTTGCTTTGACGATAGAGCCACTGGCAATGGCATTTAGGGCGTTGAAGAGTTAGAGAGGGATTGAGCGGGGTTGGTCTGAGCACAGAGTCAAATTGCATGTGGACGATCCTCTGTTATATATTTCGGACCCGGTGGGCAGATTCGAATGGTTCATGGAGATCTTGAGGGATTTTGGCCAGTTCCCAGGGTGTAAATTGAACCTGGGGAAAAGTGAGGTGTTTCCGATTAAAGAGGGCAGGAGAGGAGGCTGGGGGAGTTGACGTTCCGGGTGGTGGGGATGAGTGTTTGGTATCTAGGAATTTAGGTAGCACGGAGCTAGGTGCAGCTGCATAAATTTAACTTTGCACAACTGGTGGGGGAATTAAGGTGGATTTTAGAAGTGGGGTGCTCTCACTGACTGGGCGTGTGCAGATTTAAAATTAGGGTACTGCCCAAGTTCTTGTTCGTGTCCCAAAATCTCCCCATCTTTGTTCCCAAGAACTTTTTCAGGAAGGTGAATGGGATAATATTTGAAGTTTGTGTGGGCAGGGTGAGGACTGTGCTTTTGGAGAGGTGGGGGTGGTGGTGGGGGAGGAGGGGGTAGGGCTGGCTTTGCCGCGTTTAATGAACAATTATTGGGCAGCCAATATTGCAATGGTGAGGAAATGGGCAGCACGGTAGCACAGTGGGTAGCACTATTGCTTCACAGCTCCAGGGTCCCAGGTTTGAGTCCCGGCTTGGGTCACTGTCTGTGTGGAGTCTGCACGTGTTTCCCCCCCCCCCCCTCCCTCCCCCGTGTCTGCATGGGTTTCCTCCGGGTGCTACAGTTTCCTCCCACAAGTCCTGAAGGATGTGCTGTTAGGTAATTTGGACATTCTGAATTCATCCTCTATGTACCCAAACAAGCGCAAGAATGTGGTGACTAGGGGCTTTTCACAGTAACTTTATTGCAGTGTTAATGTAAGCCTACTTGTGACAATAAAGATTATTATAAATGGGGAGGGATCGATGTGGGGTGGATGATGGCAGCGCCGTGTAGGGGGACGTGTTTGGGGCACTCTTGTGGTGCCCCTTCCATTCTCGCCAATCCATTACTCTTTGAGCCCAGTGGTGGTTTCCGCCCTGTGAGTTTGGAACCGGTGCAGGCAAAACTTTGTGTTGGAGAGCATGTCGTTGTGGGCGCCGATATTTGACAACCAAAGGTTTGTGCCAGCGGGGTTACGGGGGTGATGGCAGGTGGCGATTTAATACTTTAGGGACTTGTTTATGGGGGACAAGTTTGCCATCCTGGAAGAGTTGGAGGAAATGTATGAGTTGCCTGAGGGAATGGTTTCAGATACCTGCAGGTGATGATTTTCTGTGGAGAGAGGTGCCACCCTTCCCGGGTTGCCATCACCGGTTCTGCAAAACAAACTGTTGTTGGAGGATGATATTGGGGAGGGGAGTGTCAGATATTTATGGCGAGTTGATGGAGAGGGAAGGCACTCCAGTGGAGGAGATCAAGTCCAGATGGGAGGAGGAGTTTGGTGGGAAGGTGAGAGCCAGGATGTTCGCCCTGCAGAGCGCGAATGCATCCTTGTCGCGTGTGAGGTTAAGCCTCAACCTTAAGGTGGTGCATAGGGCCCACATGACGGTTGCGAGAATAAGCCGGTTCTTTGCAGGAGTGGACGATAGGTGTGGATGGTGTGCAGGGGACCCGCGAATCACGTCACATTTTTCTGAGCTTGTCCAAGGTTGAGGGGGTTCTAGCAGGGGTTGTCTGCTGTCATGTCCGAGATTCTGGGGGTAGAGGTGGCTCCGAGTCCAGCGGTGACGATATTTAGCATCTCAGAAGATCTGGGAGTCCAGGTGGGGAGAGAAGTCGATGTCTTCACCTCTGCTTCACTGATAGCACGGAGACGCATCTTGTTGTGCTGACGGGACTCGGAGCCGCCGATGGGGGCGGGAGGGGGGAGGGGGGGGGGGGTGTGATTGACCTGGCAGAATTCCTGCACTTGAAGAAGATCAAGTTCACCTTACGGGGGACGGACGAGGGCTTCACCCAAAGGTGGAAGCCATTAATCGATTTCTTCAAGGTGAATTGAGGAGTCACTGGGGGGTGGGGGTGGGGAGATAAAGGGGGAACATTTAAGAGCGCGGGATGAGTTGAGTTTGTATTGGGGAAGCTGTGGGCCTGTCTTCTTTGTTCCTGTTGATGTCTAGTCTTTTTTTTTACACAATTATTTTGAAGCAATAAAAAATGAATTTATAGATCAAGTTTGAAATATAATTTTATTTTACTTGCACATAATTGACTCTTCTATTGTCTTCAAGGACACATGTCCCCAAACCCAATGTTTAGCGGGAATCTTGTTGAGGCTTTGTGGGGGGTTGGGGAGGTGGCGGGGGGGGGGGGGGGGGGGGGGGGGCGGTGTCAGGTATCCTAACTGGAGGGCCAGCAAGAGATCTTCACTGTCTTTTTTTGGGAATGCCCGCTGAACTGCAAACCGATCAGGCAGTAGTGAGGCCAGCAGTCCCTAGGAATGGAAGTCTTATCAACTGACAGCTGCCAGCCAGTCAGAGGCCGGCAGCTCTTGTGCTAAGCTGTGTTACTGGTGGCTGCTGAAGGACAAGAGTCCCAGCTTCATGGAATGACCCAGGCCACTGGTAAGTAATAAAAGCAAATTACTGCGGATGCTGGAATCTGAAATGTAAGGGAAAATGCTGGTAAATCTCAGCAAGTCTGGCAGCAACTGTAGGGAGAGAAAAGAGCTAACGTTTTGAGTCTGATGTCCGATTTGACAAAGAGTCATCGGACTCGAAACGTCAGCTCTTTTTTCTCCCTACAGATGCTGCCAGACTTGCTGAAATTTTTCAGCATTTTCCCTTTCGCCACTGGTACGTAATGTGGCCAACCGGGGGTGTATTTGTGCTTGCAGGATAAGGTCATGCAGAGAGGGATAAAGGGGGATTGGTAGCAAGGATAAGAGAGTGCCTCTCAGCAGACCCCTCCTTCCACTGTCAGGTCCCTTGGAACCCCCCCCCGGCTGAGGGTAACAAAGCTTTGGACAATGGTCGTCAAGGTAGCACAGTGGTTAGCACTGTAGCCTCACAGTGCCAACGATCCAGGTTTGATTCCAGCCTTGTGTGACTGTGTGGAGTTTGCACATTCTCACTGTGTCTGCATGGGTTTCCTATGGGTGCTCCGGTTTCTTCCCACAGTCCAAAGATGTGCAAGTGAAGTGGATTGCCAATATTAAGTTGCCCCTTAGTGTCCAGGGATGTGACGGTTAGGTTACGGGGATAGTGTGGGGTGGATGGTGGAGTGGGCCTAGCAGGTGTGTTTTCTCTGGTGGTCGGTGTTGATTCAATGAGCCGAATGGCCTCCTTCTTCACTGTAGGGATTCCGTGATTACATGACATGATTTTCCCAGTTTTACTGGTGTTTAATTTTTAAGTACAAAAGACCACTTCAGACCAGTATAGTTATTTCTCCGCCGCATGTGACAAGCTGGCCGCAGGATTTCAGCTGCCATCATGCCTCATGGCAACTTGACCGCCAGCCACTGGGTTAATATCAGTGGTGGTGGGATGAGGCCCTTAATGGACTTCAATTGGCATTTAAGGGCCTCAATTGGTAGCAGGGTGTGAAACTCAACCAGAGATCTTTCCATCCAGAACTTACTTCTGACAGGGTCGGGACACTGGCTCAGTCCTGTTATGCCACCATTCCATCTGATTACATGCACTTCCTGCCTCCAAGCCTGCTACCAGTGAAAGCAGAAGATTTTGTTCCTTTTCATCGAGCATTTTATTGCTATAAACTAATAAGATTCCACATATTTCCTTTCTTTTGTTCCACTTTATTCATTCAGCATGAAAGCTTAGTGACAGTTAAAGCGAATGACCATTGAGAACTGAGTACGCATTCTCAAAATTTCTATAGGTGTGAATTGCAGATTGCGGAAAAGAGGCTTTTAAATCCCATATTCCCACCATTTTTTTTTTTAATGATTATGTTGACCAGCCAGTGAACAGAGTGAGCAATATTATTTTATTGGCAATAAAAAGCTGAATGCATGTCATCAACTAAAAGCTGAGAAATTACTATTATTGAAGGCCCTTTTTAAAATGTTCCCAGAAACCATGTAACTAGTAAAATTGCATTAATTAAATTGATTTCCATGGTATTCTGATGGATTTTTTTTTTGTAAAATCACCAGTCGTTGTAAGTTGATTGGTGTAAGACCAAAGATGGAGAAAAAGCTACATTCTGCTTTTAAATATTTACAAAAGTAACTATGCTTTTGAAAACAGACTAAATGGTACAAAATGAAATACTTCTTGCTGTTTCTTGCCGAGAAATTCCCAAAAATAGGCTCTAGCCCCTGGTACCTCATGGCACATTTATACCTCACTATTTTGTGCCTGCATCCGTCATGAGTGCAAATGGCAATGTGGTCACAAAATCTCACGAGACTCAAAAAACAGGAGTCTTGACAGTGAGATTTCGGGCACGATTTTACTGCCGCGCTCTCGCTCAAGCGCGACGCGGCCATTGGATCGCAGGAGAGGCCAAAATGAGGACCACATCGGGCACCGATCAGTTTGCAATCTAACCAGCCCACTCCCGTTGGTGAAATCGGGATACTGCCACAGCATGGTGTGAAACCAATAATCACCACTTAAAGCCAATCTCCATACAATTAACGGAAATTACCCCCCCCCCCATCTAATGGCCTCCCGTGATTTAATCACCTCCCCACGAAGGCCCCAATTAGTACACTTTTCTCAAAAGCGAAGCTGATGGAATGGCTACCATGGATATTTAAGGAAGTGAGTAGCCATCTTCACTCCCAGGCAATGATCCTAGGGGCACTGGGACTGCTGCCCCAGTGCTCGAGGGGAGGGAGGGGAATGGTGAGGGGTCTACCATTTTGGAGGGGGGGGGGGCCTCAGTTAGGGGAGAGTGGGCCACAATTGGTCGGAGGTGGGGGAGGCGGCCCTGGGCAGGGGGAGGTGGGTGCCTAAGTGCCCGCGGGTCCGCCATGCCACCCCTGGATTGTGTGTACCCATAACGTTGATGCAACAGTCAAGAAAGCCCAACATCGTTGCTACTTCCTGCAGAAGCTAAAGAAATGTGGCATGTCTGCATCAACTCTCACAAACTTCTACAGGGCAGCACGGCAGCTCAAGTGGCTAGCACTGTGGCTTCACAGCGCCAGGGTCCCAGGTTTGATTCTCCGCTGGGTCACTGTCTGTGCGGAGTCTGCACGTTCTCCCCTTGCTGCATGGGTTTCTTCCGGGTGTCCCGGTTTCCTCCCACAGTCCAAAGACGTGCAGGTTAGGTGGATTGGCTGCGCTAAATTTCCCAAAAAAGGTAGGAGGGGTTATTGGGTTACGGGGATAGGGTGGAAGTGAGGGCATAAATGGGTTGGTGCAGACTCAATGGGCCGAATGGCCTTCTCTGCACTCTATGTTCTGTGTTATAACAGGGGCAAACCCAGTCCCTATCATGGAGGAATCCGGAACACCCGGAGGAAACCAACGCAGACACGGGGAGAAAGTGCAAACTCCTCACAGACAGTTACCCCAGGCTGAAATTGAACCCAAGTCCCTGGAGCTGTGAGGCAGCAGTGCTAACCATGTGCCACCATGCCCCCTGCTCGAAATCAGGACTGTGATTCTCTCCGTAAATCATATTTGTTTTAACTCAGGAGGTGATTCATACACTTTGAAAGGGCACTGTGAGCATTACCCACTGAAATTTTATAAATAAAAAATGTAAAAGCTGCTCTTGTGCAGATTCAGACCCTAATCCCAAATTCCTATTAATTATGGAAAACTGGTAAACAGCAATGATAAAAACTCAACTGTCGATTCATCCCAAAATCTTCAATTACACCATCCTACATGAAGCACATAAATCAATAATAAACTATGTCAGAACCAAGCTACAATCCAATCCATTTCATTGTGGTGCATTGAAAAAGTAGATTTAAACACTTCAAAGATTCTTTGTGCAGATTGAATGCAAAATGTTCAATGTGTTTTTGAGTGTGTGTGCATTTTAAAGAAGTGTTCAAAAGGATAATAGATGTTTCTGAGTATATGATTATTGCTAGACTATTCTTACAGCTCAATCATTTAGAACAGATAATGCCCTATTAAAATTATTTTACAAGAAAGCAACTGTAAAAGAAAAAGCATTGCATATGTGAATTTCTAGTATATCTGTAAGAGTTGAGAAGTTAATGGTAGGAGTTTTCAACCCCCATGAACAGAGAATTGGGGGCAGGGGAGGAGGTACAAATGTCATTAAAAATCTGAAACTCGATCATAACCAGCCGTTTACCAGCCTGTTGCTCATTTTAATGGCAGTAAATCAGGTGGCAGGGTAATCGGCCTGGTCCCAGGAGGCAAGTCGTTCATTAAAATATTTTAAGAGGGTGGCAGAGCCTCCCTTCTTGCAGACAAAGAAAGCGGGAGATATGTGCATTTACTTCTTTCCTTTTGCATCAGGAAGTGCATGTGTATCCTCTAGGTCCAAAAGGCTTTGCTGCATATGAGTGGACCGCACAAGGTGGGCTGCAACCTCCACAGAATGATATCTGACACCGTCTTCACGGTGACTTCACTACCAGATAGCTGTCTGTAGCAAAAAGTACTGAAACTGAATTAAATGAAGCATAGATAACAGTAATAACAACGTGTCGGTGAAGGAACAATAGGGACATTTGACATAGTGTCTCATTTCATTAAAAGTGTTTCTTTGTGAGCTGATAGTGTAAGGGTCCTTCCTGTTTGTTACTGTTTATTCCCTTATTTGCCTTTCTTTTATTTTTGATCCATGGACGATTTATGAACATGTGCCGGGATTCTCCGTCCCGCCGGGGCAGATGGCTGGTGCAGTGCCACCCGCGCGATTCTCCGTCTTGCCAGCCAGCCAATGGGATTTCCCATTGTGGACAGACCCAGTCCGTCGGGAAATCGCCGGACCGCCGGCGCAATAAAGAATCCCGACAGTTGAGAATCCAGACCATGGTCTTTAAGTGAGCCTGTATCTTAAATTCAAGCAGATGGAAGCAGTGGCCTGCACCTTTAATTCAAATCAAAGATTCCAGAAGACTCCGCTGTTTTAGACTGGTGATTGCAGACTGGCCAACATCAGCGATAACTCAGTTTTATTGAGTTGGCTGGTGGCCAATAAATTGGCCCAAAAGGTTGAGCTTTGTCCAGTAACAGGTGGTGATTGGATCTGATCCCATTGGAATGTTTTCAGAGACACAAAGCTCCAGTTTGGTTTCACCTTTAATTCTGCAGACTGGACAAAGAGGTCTAACTAACTTGCTCCAAAAAACTAACTAATTCCACCCAGAAAACCAATGTGAGGGCCGACTCTCTCTTCAGCTAGTCTGTGTGTCACGCTCTTGAGACTGCAGAGGTCTGAAGTCAAACCACAAGCTGAAAGCAAGGTTTGATTCAAAATAAAGTGTCTTTACAGGAAGATATAGGCCTGAAGGTGAACCTCGAGCTGAGGGCCCAAACTGATAAGAAATAAAGTGTCTCCCCAGAAAACCTTTTGCTTATCAGACAGAAGTTGCTAACCTGCAGTGACCCTGAATGAATGACTCTGCGAGGTAGATCATTACCAGCTGTAAACCAGAGACTTTGATCAACCAGCATGCTGTGGAAGGTGTGCTCAAGAACTTCCATTTGAAGCAAAGACTCTTATCTTTTGACTTTCATTCTTATTATCTTTACTCCTTTCCACCCTCTATGTTTGTCTGTCATGTGGGTGTGAGTAGAGGATGGGACAGTTAAAGGGGGTCGTAGATATTAGCTTGCTGCTATGCAGTTTTATAAATAAACAGTAATTGTGTTTCAACTTACAAACCTGATGACCGTAATTATTAGATCTCCGAGGGTCAAAGGCTTAAGGAATTTTTATAAGAATCATTGGTTGATTCACTTGTGTTGTGACTTTGGGACACGTGGGGCTGGAATTGACCGCACACTTGCCCAGGGTGTTGTAACAATAGGTCCTGAAAAAGTAGAATCGTTCTTTAATTTATGGTGTTTATTTAATTTCTAAAAAATTAAGCAACAAAATAACACAGGTGAAATCTATATTTGTCTAAAAAGCAAGGATTTAAAACAGACTTGGAGCAAGGCAGCAAGTGCAACGGTGAGTGGGATAGCGAGCAGGGCGATGGGCAAAGCAATGAACAGCGTAGCTGGTGAAATGCAGTTCATAGTGGTGGGCAATGTGGAAAGCACATCAGCGGGTAAGGCAGACAAATGGATGGCACAATATTGACCTCAGTGGCCCCATGCATTCACCTTTGGAACAAATGGGTGTTGATTTCCTGTTAGTGCACAATGATGACCAAGAATTGAGTGTACAGAAGTGCATGAAATAAAACTGATACTGTTGAGAATCCTGTCAACTATGGAAGACAGAAGAAATAATGGTGATGGAGGAACTGGGAGAAAGGAATAGAATTATTACAAGAAGTGGGATGTGAAGAAATATAGTCATGGCTTATCGTGAATAATGTTAATAACCTATCACTCCCCTGCCCCCAATCCCTAACCTTGCGGATCTGCAGTCATATATAGGTCAGAGCAGGTGAGGACAGCAGACTTCCTTCCCTAAAGGGTATTAGCGAACCAGATGGGTGTTTATGTCAATGATTTCATGGTCATCATAAGACTTTTAGTTTTTTAATGAATGAATTAATTAACCCGGGTCCCCAGAGCATTACTCTGGGTCGATGGATTACCAGCCCAGTGACAATACCGCTACGCCACTACATCCCCACATAGCAATGGCAGGAAATGCACCAATACAGTCATCAATGCACTGGAATAAGAGCTCTCCTATCTCTGCTTCACCAAGGTGAATCTTCACATGTACTTTTAATACAAGTCCTCTTCACTCAACACCATTGACGGCATGGTGGCACAGTGGTAAGCACTGCTGCCTCACAGCACCAGGGACTCGTGTACAATTCCCATCTTGGGTCATTGTCTGTGTGGGGTTTGTACATTCTCCCCGTGTCTGCGTGGGTTTCCTCCGGGTGCTCTGGTCTTCTCCCACAGTCCAAAGATGCGCAAGTTAGGCAAATTGGCTATGGCAAACTACCCCTTAGTGTTCAAAAGGTTAGGTGGGGTTATTGGGTTATGGGATAGGTTGGGTTGTGGTCCTAGGTATTGTGTACTTTGGGAAGGTCGGTGCAGACTCAATATGCTGAATGGACTCCTTCTGTAGCCAGAGGAAATAGCATCCCTGAATCCAGTCTGTCCAGCCCTGTCAGAATTTTATATGTTTAAATGAGATGCCCCTCATTCTTCTAAACTACACGGAATACAGGTTAAGGCGACTCAGTCTCACCTCATATGACATTCCTGCCATTGCAGGGATCAGTCTGGTGAACCTTCATTATACTCCCTCCATGGCAAGCATATCCTTTCTTAGGTAAGGAGACCAAAACTGCACAGTACTCCAGGTATGATCTCACCAAAGCCCTATACTGCTGCAATAAGTTATCCTTCTCATGTACTTGAGTCCACTTGCAATGAAGACATTTGCCTTCCTAACCACTTGCTGTACTTGCATGCTTGCTTTCAATGACTTGTGTACTCGGATAAGCAGGTTCCTTTGCATGTCAGCATTTCTCAATCTAGCACCAATGAACTGATACCCTGCCATTGTGTTTCTCTGTTCAAAGTGGATAACACGTTATATTGCATCTGTCATGAATTTGCCCACTCAATCAACTTGTTTAAATCACCTAGAAATTTCTTAAAATCTTGCTCATCACCCACATTCCCAAAATGTTTTATGTCACCAGAAAACTGGGAAATATGACATTTGGTTCCCTTATCTAAATCATTGGTGTATACTGTGAATAGCCAGGACCCAAGTACTGATCCCTGTGAGACCCCTTAATCACCACCTGCCGCTCCAAAAAAAAACATTTATTCCTACTCTCTGTTTCCTGTCTGCTATAATTCTCAATCTTTGCTCAAGTATTACTTTGCTCTAACAGGTAAGGCAAAGTTCAGATTTATATCAAAAGGTAAAGACCCTGACATTTTCTTTTCAGCTATTTACATTATTTTGCTGGGAGTTCTGCCAGTTCCGGAGCGGGTGAGTGGGAGAATCATTGTAGAATCTTAGAGTTAAATCACCATGTCACTATATAATCAGGAATTGGGAGTGCTGGTGTGGGCCTCAAGTCACGCATAATTGCACATGGCAGTGGCATTTATGAACTATAGTCTATTTAATCAAATAGTATAAACCTACTAAATATCCACAATGTCATTTGAGTACTGGAAAACTGCTGCAGTTTCTCGTTATTTCTTTCTTTGTGCTTAAAAGATATGCAACAAATGTACTATGAGGACCTTGAAACCATCCTTTTGTGGCAAGGAAGTCAAAGGATGTGTCGCCTAATAAAACAGCTGATGCGTTTCAGCTAAAAAAAAACACACATTGTACCTAAAAAGCAGCAAATAGAGAAACCAAATGTTAGTAAGTCTCTCACTTGACAAAATGTGGCACCAGGAAGTACCAGCATGTTACCTGAAAGTACTGTAAATTGAAGCCAATGTGCTTGGTATCCTCTGTAATAATATATCAATATGGGAAAAATAACATTTAAGGTCCTGCTACATGCTGAGAGAAATGGGAACAGTTTCTGCTCTAAGTGCAATCAGCGGCCTCGGCAAAGATTGCACCCAATATTTAATCAGCTTTAAAAAGTGTGTTTTTCTCAAACTTTTAGTGAAACACAGCAGTCGCAATATTTATCATGACCCAGCATTTTAAACTGTAAATTTAAAAGTAATATATATTTTAAATTTCTGAATATATTCAAGAGTTGATGAAAATGTTTTTTTTAATGTTTCCAATAAAGGGGCAATTTAGTGTGGCCAGTCCAGCTACCCTGCACATCTTTAGGTTGTGGGGATGAGACCCACGCAGACACGGGGAGAATGGGAAAACTCCACATGGATAGTGATCCGGGGCGGGGATCAAACCCGGGTCCTTGGTGCCATGAAGCAGCAGTGCTAATCACTGTGTCAGTGTGCCGCCCACAAGAGTTGATGAAAATAGATTAACACTGCTGAAAATTAACTTATCATAAAAAATAGAATTTTTACTAACAGTGTCCATGCATCACCTATGAGTAACCCAATCTTATATAACTGAAAATAGCTTTTAATGGATGTACAAAATCATTTCTAGATAGAATGGGGTACATTCATCAGTTTCTTCGCAAAGTAAGAAAGCAATTGCATCCAAATGTTTTCAACCATGGGCTGGATTGTCCGCACCCTCGTGCCTAAATTGCGGCGGGTGCAGAGAATCCATTTTCCCACAAGAAATAAGGACCGGTGCCGGTTCCCCGATTCTGCAGGCCACCTGGGACCTACCTGGGGCCATTGCCAGAGGCCCCCTCAGCCATTCTCCGCCCCCGACCGGCCAAATTCCCGATGGTGTGGACTAATGTGCTCCCGGCGGTCGGATACTAGCCTGGCAAAGAAAGAGCAAAGAACAGTACAGCACAGGAACAGTCCTTTCAGCCCTCCAAGCCTGCACCAATCTCGTGTCCTAGCTAGACCAACCGCCTGTATCCTTCTATACCCCGTATGTTCATGTGCCTATCCAGATAAGTCTTAAAGGTCGCTAACGTATGTGTCTCAACCACCTCACTTGGCAGTGCATTCCAGGCAACCACCACCCACTGTGTAAAAAACCTTCCTGCGCACATTTCCTCTGAACCTTTCCCCTCTCACCTTGAACTTGTGCCCCCTTGTAATTGTCATTTCCGCCCTGGGAAAATGCCTTCAATTGTTCACCCTATCTATACCGTTAATAATTTTATAAACTTCTATCAGGTCGTCGCTCAACCTCCATCTCTCTGGGGAGAAAACCCAGTTTATTCAATCTCTCCTCAGAGCTAACACGCTCCATACCAGGCAGTTTCCTGGTAAACCTTTTCGGTATTCTCTCCAAAGCCTCCACGTCCATCTGGTAGTGCGGTGACCAGAATTGGACACAGTATTCCAAATGTGGCCTAACCAACGTTCTATATAACTGTAATGAGTATAAACGCTCAAAAATAATGTTACAGTTAATTACAGAATTGTTACAGAAACATTCCCTCATCAATCAGTTTTATCACCTCCTCAAAAAATTCAATCAAATTAGTGAGACATGACCTCCTTCATACAAGACCATGCTGTCTGTCGCAAATAAGACCATTCACTTCCAAATGTGCATAGGTCCTATCTCTGAGAATCTTTTCCAACAATTTCAATATCACTGACGTCAGGCTCACTGGCCTATAATTACCCAGATTATCCTTGCAACCCTAATTAAATAATGGTACAACATTGGCTATTCTCCAATCATCTGGGATCTCACCTGTGGCCAACGAGGACACGAAGATTCCTGTTAGAGGCCCAGCGATTTAATCTCTTGTCTCCCTCAGAAATCTGGGGTAGATGCCATCTGGGCCTGGGGATTTGTCTACCTTAATGCTTTTTAACACATCTAACACTTCCTCCCTCGTATAATGACATGTTCTAAAATGTTTAAACATCCCTCTCAGACACCATCAGTCAACGTTGAAGTGTTGGCTAGTGTAGACTTGATAGATGAACAGACACTTCCAACACTGATGAAGGTTCAACTCAATTTTATTAACTACTTCTAACTAACTAACACACGATGACTGTGGGTCTAAATGATGCTAACTTAAACTAGAGACCTAAGCCTTGTCCGAACCAGTTGATTCTCTCAGCATGTGGTGTGAGTCTGTGCTGGGCTGGATGAGTTCTTGTTACACTCAGAGGCAGCACCCAGAATGAGCGGGAACCGTGGTGCCCTCTGCCTTTATAGTGTGTGTATTCTAACTGGTAATTGGCTGCGGTGTTTGTACATGTTGATTGGTCCCTTTGTGTGTCCATCAGTGTGTGTCTGCACCGTGATATACTGGTGTATACTATGACATCCCCCCTTTTATAAAAAATGTTGATATAGGCATGTGATAATAAATAGTGTGGGTGTGTGGAGAATGTACCTAGCTACGTGTGAGGTGCGAAGACATAAGTACAAAGCTATATACAGGGAACAAGACTATTTACAGAGGAAGGTGCCTGGTGCAGATGACTACCATGAACTGGAACAACCAACAAATCTATTTACAAATAACTGGATAACGAATGCAACAATGAAGGATATAGAAAAAAAAACATTTCAGAAAGTCCACATGTGTACATAGTTCATAAGTTCAGTCTCTCAGGTGGGCGACGAACTCTGGTTGACCGCCTCAAGGGTGGGGCAATGGCTGGCGCATCAGGAGCCGGGAGGGCTGCAGCGTCATCAGGGGCAGGCAGAGTGACTGGAAGCGCCACACAGTCCACGGCGGGATCAGTAGAAGAGCTGATCGGAGGATCCCGTGACGACCATGGAACCAGGCGAAGAGCACGCCTGTTGTGGCGTTGAATGGATCCATCCGGTAAGCAGACCAGGAAGGAGCGGGGGGCCACCTACCTTAGAACGACAACAGGAACAGACCAGCCACCATCCGGGAGGTGGATGCGAACCTTGTCGCGTGGATGGATGTCGGGAAGGCCAGCAGCCCGTGAGTCGTAGGAAGTTTTCTGTTGCAGTTGAGACATGTGCATGCGGTGGTGCACGAGGACATAATCGAGGTTGGGAGTGAGAATCGATGGCACCGTCGTCCTGAGGGTGCGGTTCATTAGCAGCTGAGCAGGCGACAGGCCGGTGGAGAGCGGGGCGGAGCGATAGGCCAGCAGAGCAAAATGGAAATCTGAGCTGGCGTCGGCGGCTTTGCTGAGGAGCTGCTTAACTATGTGGATCCCCTTTTCCCCCTTCCCATTGGATTGGAGGTATAGGGGACTGGACATTACGTGCTCAAAGTTGTGGTGTCGGGCGAAGCTGGCCCATTCCTGGCTTGCAAAACAGGGGCCATTGTCTGACATGACCGTCAGCGGAATGCCATGTCAGGCAAATATCTCCTTACAAGCCCTGATCACAGCCGAGGATGTGAGATCGTGCAGCCTGATGACCTCCGGGTAACTCGAGAAGTAGTCGATGATGATGACGTAGTCCCTGCCCAATGCGTGGAACAAGCTGCTGTCCACTTTGGTCCAAGGCGATGTGACGAGCTCATGGGGCATCAGGGTCTCCCGTGGTTGGGCGGGCTGAAAATGCTGTCAGGTAGAGCAGTTGAGCACCACATTGGCAATGTCATCATTGATGCCCGGCCAGTAGACGGCTTCTCTGGCCCTGCGGCGGCATTTCGCGATTCATAAATGGCCTTCATGGAGTTGCTCCAACACTAGCTGGCGCATGCTTTGTGGAATGACGATGTAATCCAATTTCAGGAGCACCCCGTCGACAACCGCTAGGTTATCGCGGACGTTGTAAAATTGCGGGCATTGGCCCTTGAGCCATCCGTCTGACATTAGACGCATCACCCACTGCAGAAGTAGATCAGCCGCTGTCTCGCAGCAAATTTGCATCAGTCGTGCATCCGAAGCTGGCAAATGTGAGGCTACAAGCTGAACTTGAGCATCTATTTGGCAAATGAAGCCGTCATGATCACACGGAGTTGTGATCGTCCTTGAGAGGGCATCGGCAACAGCAAGGTCCTTGCCGGGGGTATAGATCAGTTGAAAGTCGTACCTGCGCAGCTTGAGTAGGATACGCTGGAGGCGAGGCGTCATGTCATTCAAGTCCTTTTTGTTAATATTTACAAGCGGGCGGTGGTCGGTTTTGACCGTGAACTGCGGAAGTCCATAGACGTAGTCGTAGAACTTCACGACTCCAGTGAGAAGGCCGAGACACACTTTCTCAATTTGTGCAAAGCGCTGCTCTGTGGGGGTCATCGCCCGTGACGCATACGCAACGGAGGGCCATGACGAGGCCTCGTCTCGTTGCAGGAGCATGGCACCAATCCCTGACTGACTGGCATCAGTAGACATTTTGGTCTCTTTGGTGGGGTCGAAAAATGCCAACACTGGGGCCGTGGAAAGCTTGGCCTTCAGCTCCTGCCATTCACGCTCGTGAGCGGGGAGCCAGTGGAAATCTGTGGTTTTGCAAATCAGGTCTCTGAGGGCCGTGGTGTGTGAGGCGAGATTCAGGATGAACTTCCTGAGGAAATTCACCATACCCAGGAACCGGAGGACCACTTTCTTGTCCTCGGGCATCTTCATGGACGTGATTGCTGCAATCTTGTACTCGTCCGGACGCGCCCCCTGTTGGGAGATGTGATCCCCCAGAAACTTGATACTCGACTGTCCGAAGGAGCATTTGGCCCTATTGAGGCGGAGGCCGTGTTCGTGGATGTGACTTAAAATGCGCTTAAGGCGGGCAATGTGTTCCTGCTGGGTGGTTGACCAGATAATAACGTTGTCAGCATATACCCGGACGCCGTAGATCCCCTCCATCATCTGCTCCATGATCCAATGGAAAACGTTGGACGCAGAAATTATGCCGAATGGCATCCGGTTGTAGCAGAACGTGCCAAAGGGTGTGTTGAACGTACACAGCTTCCTGCTTGAGTCATCTGGTTGGATCTGCCAGAAACCCTTCGAGGCATCCAGTTTTAAGAATAGTTTGGCGTGGGCCATCTCGGACGTGAGCTCCTCCCATTTCGGAATCGGGTAGTGCTCCCGCATGATATTCTGATTCAGATCTTTAGGATCAATACAGATCCGCAGCTTGCTGGACGGTTTCTTGACGCAGACCATGGAGCTTACCCAGTCTGTGGGTTCTGTGACCCTAAAGATGACTCCTTGGTCCTGGAGGTCCTGGAGCTGATGCTTGAGGCGGTCCTTGAGGGGTGCTGGGTCTCTGCGAGGTGCGTAAATGACAGGCGTGGCGTTGGGCTTGAGTAAGATTTTGTACGTGTATGGGAGCGTGCCCATGCTTTCGAAGACATCATGGTATTGCTGGATGACGGAGTCGAGTTGCGCCCTGAAGTCTGTGTCAGAAGATGCAGACATATCGCTTGAGGAGAGAGAGTGTACTCTCTGCACGAAGTGGAGCAGCTTGCATGCCTGCGCACCAAGCAAGGAGGCTTTTGAGGCAGCAACAATTTCAAACGGGAGAATGACTGTGTGAGCACGATGTGTCACCTCAAGGCGGCAGGAGCCGCTGGCGGCGATGGCATTGCCATTGTAGTCCAGCAATTTACACGCAGATGGCAGGACAGCAAGCTGTACGCAGAGCTTGCAAAAATCAGACGACGCAAAGAGATTGGCAGAAGCGCCAGTTTTCAGGCTGAACCTGACAGGGGACCGGTTGGTCGTAAGGGTGGCACACCACTCATCATCCTGGCTGACGCTGTGGACGTGGACAGGTTCAGTGCCACGCTTGGGGGACATCCTGTTTGTGGTAACAACGCCGATTTGGAACGGGACCTGAGGGTCATCGGGCACAGTCGAAAGCAAGGTCTGGAGTAGGTTAATTGGTGGCAGGCTGGATAGCCCTGACGTCTCTGTGGGGCTGGGTGGACCTTCGAAAAACAGCAGGCATGGAGGATCTGCACATTGCAGCATAGTGGCCTTGTTTGCCAGACTGCAGGCAGCGTCGGGACTTTGCGGGACATTGCCGCTTTAAGTGGGCGGAGCCACAGTTGCCGCACGCCGGAGCATCGGGACGTTCGTCGCGCCACCGCGCATGCACGGGGTGATCCAGCATGGCATGCACCTGTGCGAAGCGGTCCGTGACACCAGCACGCTCGCTGCGTGTAAGCGCGGGAGTCCGCGGAAAGCGCGCAAAATGGCCACCATCGTTCAGATCCAGAGCCTGAAAAGGTTTAATCATTTGGACCCGTTCTGCCTCGTAAGGGACTTGCCGCGCCGTTTCAGCGGCCTGGATGCAGGAGTAGCGCGTGGAGGCAGGTCTCAGTGGCCGTAGAGAGAGTGAGTTGCTTTACTTTCAGTAGCAACTGGCGCAGGGGCTCAGATTGAACACCAAAAACAATCTGGTCATGGAGCATGGAGTCAGAGGTGGACCCGTAGTTGCAGGACTGCGCAAGGACGCGGAGGTGGGTAATAAAGGACTAGAAAGGCTCGTCCTTACCCTGAATTCACTGCTGAAATATGTATCTCTCGAAGCTCTCGTTGATCTCAACCGCACAGTGGCTGTCGAACTTTAGAATTACGGTCTCTAACTTCGATTTGTCCTCCCCTTCATCGAAAGTGAGCGAGTTGAAAATGTGCACAATGTGGTCCACGGCTGTGAAGAGGAAGAGAGCTATCTTCCGTGCATCCGAGGCAGTTTCCAGGTTCCTGGCTTCGAGGTACAGCTGGAAGCGCTGTTTTAAAAGTTTCCAGTTTGAGCCCAGATACCCGGCAATGCGGAGAGGCGGCGACGGGCGAACGGAGTCCATTCTGTAGGATGGCGCGAGGCAGTGGAAGGCAGAGCACTGAAAGGTAGGTCTCAGAAGTGCGAGCATCCCTCAACTTCTGGTACCATGAAGTGTTGGCTAGTGTAGACTTGAGAAATGAACAGACACTTCCAAGTTGAAGGTTCAACTCAATTTTATTAACTAATTCTAACTAACTAACACACGATGACTGTGGGTCTAAATTATGCTAACTTAAACTAGAGACCTAAGCCTTGTCCGAACCAGTTGATTCTCTCAGCACGTGGTGTGAGTCTGTGCTGGGCTGGATGAGTTCTTGTTACACTGAGAGGCAGTGTATATTATGACAAACGTGTCCCTCAACTTTGTGAATACCGTGCAAAATATTCATTAAGGACCTCACATACGTCCTCTGATTCTACACATAATCTATGTGATTTGTATCTTCTTGAATAACCAAGTGCCTCTGAATATAGTCAGTTAATTTTCTACTCATTCCTTGTTCACAGTAAATTCAATAGTTCTACCCTGTTCCTCATCATTCAGATATTAAGAGTAAAAGTAGTAGTGATACACCTGTGGAACTGCAAAATATTTTATTTACCTCTACCCTCTGCTTGCCCCGGTTCATTGTCCATGTGGAGTTTGCACATTCTCCCCATGTCTGCTTGGGTCTCACCCCCACAACCCAAAGAAGTGCAGGATAGGTGGATTTGCCTCTAAATTGCCTCTTAATTGGAAAAAAAATGAATCGGATACTGTAGATCGAAAAAAAAATCTCTACCCTTTGCTCTTTGTTTCTCAGCCAATTCTCAATTCATCTGAATAAGCATTAACATCAATATACTTGAAGAACTTTATTAACTGCCTTTCAAAATCCAAATAAACAATATTTAGTAGATTATGCTTGCCTATTAGCTCATTACCTCAAAAGTAGATATTTATGGTATGACTATGGCTTTGAAAATCCTGCCTCCTTATGATAGCCATGCTCTTCAGGTGTTGATGTGCCATGGCCTGAGGTGTTTGTATTAGGTCTCGTACCTCACTCTGCCTTGGCATTATCATTGTATTTGGCACAGTCAGCGAATTTACAGGAGTTGGACATGAGTTTGCAGTGGAGCAGATGGTGAATCATTTGCAGCTCACCACCACGGTCGCACATCACTGAGATATTGTCACTGTAACTCAATTCTTGCATCATTGCTTTTCAACCACCAGTATCACTGCATACATCTTTGAGCTACTGCCATATTTGCCATGGTTCAGATGCCCCATCTGGAATCTGTACATTGGGTTCAACATTCAGACAATGCTACTTAGACTGTAGATATGTTCTTCAGGTTTCAATTCTATAACATTATACTGTCAAATAATGGTGGTTGATGGAGTGTATGAGGCTGTGTCGCAACTTCAGTCTGTTCTGAGCCGCATGGTGCTGGAACTATCTATGGTGAATAGAGGAGAAGAGCCTGAAGAGGAGAAACATCATAAGAAGCAATCAGCTAGGTTTTTGAAGTTTCATGCATTTTTAACCATTACGAATGTCAGGTTAACCGGCATGTAACTGTCAGCCTCATGGCATACTTCATCTTTTGCGTATTCCATGTCCTCAAGTACAGCCCTATTAATTATTGAACTCTGAAAAATATCCATAAGTTCCTTTTAATTCTATGAGGGTAAAGTCTCAGGCAAGCGACCATTCGGATGCCACGATTGTAAAAAAAATAAAATTAATTTCACTTACCGTATATATTTACACCCCCTACTGCCCCGAAGAGCCCACACTTGGGCCGGGCTATTTATGTCCCTCAAGTTCCTGGGTAAAGGGGCTAGCTCTGCCCCCCTCATCTGGGTAGATCGTAATCAGGTGAGGCCATGGGGCCTCTGAGGTTGCAGACCCCTGGGCCTCCTGTCGGGTTATAACAATGAGGATTCAGTAGCACGGTGGCGCAATGGGTTAGCCCTGCAGCCTGACGGCACCAAGGTCCCAGGTTCGATCCTGGCTCTGGGTCACTGTCCGTGTGGAGTTTGCCCATTCTCCCCGTGTTTGCGTGGGTTTCACCCCCACAACCCAAAGATGTGCAGGCTAGGTGGATTGGCCATGCTAAATTGCCCCATAATTGGAAAAAATGAATTGGGTACTCTAAATTTGTAAAAAAAAAAATAACAATGAGGATTCTACAATGTGTCCCAACAATCCCTAGTGACTTTCAGTTTATTTTTCGAAGCTACCTGGGGGATGTGATCATTGCTGGCAAAGCCAGCATTTGTTTGCCATATCTAATTATCTTTGAGAAAGTGGTGGTGAGATGCCTTCTTGACTCATTGTAATCTATATGGTACTGCCACAATGCTATTAAACAAGAGGAAATTCCAGGATTTTGGCCCAGTAAAAAGGGAACAGCATTTTTTTTCCAAGTCATGATGGTGTGTGATTTTAGCAAAATTTGTAGGTGTTGCTGTTTCCAGGCACCTGCTGTTCTGGTTCTTCAAAGTGGTAGAGTTCATGGATTTTGGAGGTCCTGTTGAAAGAACCTTGGTATGTTGCTACTGGACATCTTGTGGACAGTGCACACTGCAGCAAGAGCACTGATGGTGGAATGAGTGAATGTTTAAGGTGATGGATGGACTGGCAAGCAAGGAAGCTACTTTAAACTGGATGGTGTTGATCTTCTTGAATGGTGTACAGTAAGAGGTCTTACAACACCAGGTTAAAGTCTAAGTTTATTTCGAATCACTAGCTTTCGGAGCAGTGCTCCTTCCTCAGGTGAGTACGGTGGTGTTGTAAGACTTCTTATTGGGCTCACCCCAGTCCAACGCCGGCATCTCCACTTCTTGAATGTTGTTGGAGCTGCACGCATCCAGATAAGTCGACTTTATTCCATCACACTACTGCCTTGTAGATAATGGACAAGATCAGCAGTCACGAGGTGAATTATCTGTCACCAAATTTGTTCTTGTAGCCATAGTATGTGTGTAATTTTATCCAGGATGCAATTCTGTGAAAATATTTCTAAGTGTGGTAGTGAGCGTGAACTGCCGGCAGTCGGCCAGGTGAGGCCGTTAATGCTATTTAGCGTTAAGTGGACTGCTTAACAAGGACTCGCAGGTTTCTCGATACAAATTAAGTATCACCAGCCGATTAGCTGGCACCGCGCTTGCCAGACCCCACTGACTTGCTCAACCAACCCCAGCTGGCTCGCAACAATGGCACCAAGGAGACCGGCCCCAAGATTCAGCGATGCAGATTAGAAGAGGCTGCGAGACGCAGTGGAGGCCATGAGAGATATCTTGTACCTCCGAGCGTTCCTGAGGATCAGCAATTGGACAGCCAGTGTTGCCTGGGATCAGGTGGTGGCAGCTGTGAGCGCCGGGTGTGTAACCAGAAGGACTGGCATCCAGTGCAGTAAAATGACCTACACTGGGCAGTGCAAGTGAATAGACATTCTCGCCACCCCCCCCCCCCCCCCCACCCTCCCGAGACCTTTCCACCCCCACGTGAGCATCCATACGTCAACCCGCCAAGCGACCCCCAACCCATCTCCACCCCTCCTCTCATAAGACGTCTCAGGTCCTCCTCCCATTTCCAAAGGGTCCAGGTCTAGCTCCTCCTCCACTATTCTGGCTAAGAACGCAAACACTCCCGCCCGGAATCTTCCCAATTTTTCGCAACCCCAAAACGTGTGTATTGTTTGCTGGTCTCCGCCCACACCTCTCACACTCATCTGGTACCCCTTGAAAGAACCCACTCATTCATGCCCGAGTCATATGCACCCTGTGCACCACCTTAAACTGTATCAGGCTCATCCTTGTACAAGAGGAGGTCGTGTTTACTCTTCGCAGTGCCTCACTCCATACTCCCCAAATGATCTTCCCTCCCAACTCCGCTTCCCATTTCTCCTTGATCTTCACCACCCGCCCGCCTCCCTGCTCCCCCAGCCAGTTATATATATCCCCAATTCTTCCCTCCTCCCTCCCCTTCCACATCCGGAAACAGCAGTCACTTCAGCAGGGTGTATCCCGGCAACTTAGGGAACCTCCGCCAGACCTTTCACGCAAAGTCCCTAACCTGTAGATACCTGAACTCACTACCCCTTGGCAACTCTACCCTCTCCCTTAGCTCCTCCAGACTGTTGAACCCTTCCTCCAGATACAGATCCCTCACCTTGACCAGCCCCACTTCCCTCCACTTCCTGTATACACTATCCATTCCCTCCGGCTCAAACTCGTGATTCTCGCACACCGGCATTAGCACCGACGTCCCTTCCAAACTTTAATGCCTCCTCAACTGATTCCATATCTTCACTGTGGACTGCACCACCGGGCTTCCTGAATACCTCTCGGAGCCATTGGCAATGCTGCCATCACCATAGCCCTCAAACTAGACCCCTCAGAAGATTCCTCCTCCATCCTAACCCACTCTCCCCCTCCTCCTTCTCACCACCCGCCGCACTTTCTCCACATTTGGCGCCCAATAATAATGAAGCAAGTTCGGCAACGCCAACCCTACCTGCTGCCTCTGCCTCTGTAGTACGGTCCTCCCCAACCTTGGCACCTTCCCCATCTGTACAAAGTCAGAAATGATCGTGTCCACTTTCTGAAATAAAGGCCTTTGGTATAAAGATCGGGAGAGCTTGAAAGATAAACAAGAACCTCGGCAGAATATTCATTTTCACCACTTGGACCCTCCCCGCCAGCGTTACGTTCAGTGTATCCCACCTCTTAAGATCCTCCCTAGCCTTCTCCACCAACTTTGTTAAGTTCCATTTATGGAACCCCGTCCATTCCCTTGCTACCTGAATCCCCAAATACCTAAACCTATCCCTCGCTACAGTAAATGGCATCCCCCCTAAATTAGCCCACTGTGCCAGCTCATTCACTGGGTATACCTCGCTTTTCCCTACATTCAGCTTGTACCCTGAGAACCCTCCAAACCCCCAGCAGTCCTATAATCCTTCCCATACTCTCCAAAGGACATACAGCAAGAGGTCCTTGGCATAGAGCGACACCTGATGCTCCCTCTGACCTCTCATAATCCCCTGTCACTCTGCTGACCCCCTGAGAGCCATCGCCAATGGCTCTATGGCCAGTGCAAACAGCAGCGGCGACAGCGAGCACCCCTCCCTTGTACCCCTGTGTAAGTAAAAGCTTCATGAGCTCATATCATTCATCCTTGTTGCCACATACAGCAACAGCACCCATGCCACAAATCTTGGCCCAATCCCAAACCTTCCCAAAACCTCGAACAAGTACCGCTACTCCACCCAATCAAATGCCTTCTCCACGTCCATGGACACCAGCACCTACGGTACCAGAGCCCCCGATGGATTCATCACCACATTCAACAGCCGTCTTATATGACTTGCAAGCTGCCTGCCCTTCATGAAGCCTGTTTGATCTTCTGCTACCACCCCGGGGACACACTCCTCCATCCTCCCCGCCAACAACTTAACCAATACTTTCACATCCGTGTTCAATAGTGATATGGGCCTATATGACCCACATTTCACCGGGTCCTTCCCCTTTTTCGGAGTTAGTGATTACTGCCTGCACCATCGTCTCCGGCAACTCCCCCTTCTCCAATGCTTCATTAAGCGCCCCCAACAGATGTGGGCCAGGTCCGTCGCAAATTCCTTATAAAATTCCGCCGGATACCCATCCGGCCCAGGGGCCTTCCCCGACTTCATACCCCTGATACTATCCAGCACCTCTCTCAGCCCCAGGGGCTCCTCTAATGCCTGCCTCTTTGCTTCCTCCACCTGGGGAAATTCCAGCTCGTCCAGAAACCACCCCATGTCCCCATCCTCTCCTCCTGGGTTTGCCTCATAAAGTCCCTGTTATACTCTTTAAATGCCTCATTTATCTTCCCTGGCTCTGACACCACGGGCGGGATTCTCCAACCCCGGGCCGGGTCGGAGAATTGCCGGGGGGGGGGGGGGGGTGGCGGGGACACGATTCACGCGATGCCGCTCCGACGCTGATCCGGCGATTTTCCGGTGGCCGGGGAACTGGCGCATTGGCGCCGGCGCAGTCGGCGTTGCGCCGGTCGGGATCTGCCCTACGCGGCCCCCCCGGCGATTCTCCGCGTGCGATGCGCCGAGTGGCCGCCGAGATAGGCCGAGTCCTGCTGGGGCCATTCACATGTGGTCCTACCCTGGCGGGACCTCGGCGTTCATCCTGTGGGGGGGCGACCTGGTGGGGTGGAGGGGGGATTCGACCCCAGAGGGGGTCTCCACCATGGCCTGGCCTACTGATCGACGGGCCAGCTTGCCATGGTTGGGGCCCATGTTCCTCCGCGCCAGGCCCCTGCAACTCTCCGCCATGTTGCGTCGGAGCTGGCACGGAGAAGGAAACCCATGCACATGCACGATTTCACGCCGGCCGTAGCGCGCATGCGCGAACTCACGTTGGCCATAGTGTGCATGCGCAGACCTGCGGCGCCAGTTCTGATGCCAGTATTGCCAGCTGGAGCCCTGCTGGCCCCCTGTGCGGTGCAGGAACGCTGCTCCTCAGGGCCTGTTGACGCCGTCAGAGAATCCCGGCCCACATTCTCAGCCCCAGTCTGTTTCTTCAATATTTCCCTGGATGCAGCCTGCCTCCGCTGCTGGTGCGCCAGCATGCGGCTCGCCTTCTCCACATACTCATATTGCATCTGCTTTCCCTACGCAGTTGTCCTACCGTCCTCACTTGTCAGCCTATCAAACTTCCCCTGCAACTTTTTCCTCCTCGCCAATCCGATCACGGTGGGCACCCTCGAAAATTCTCTGTACACCTCCACTATCTTGCTCACAATACGGTCATGTTCCTCCCTCCTTTTCCTATCCGCACGAGCCTTAAACAAAATAATTTCTCCCTGGACCACTGCCTTCAGTGCTTCCCAAAAAATAGCCGCCGACACCTCCCCATTCTGATTCAACTCCACATCCTCCTTAATCGCCGTCCGCACCTTATCACAGAAACGTTCATCTTCCAACAATCTCGAGTCAAACCTCCACCCCGACCTCTCCTCTCGTCCCAATCTAGACTGAATCTCCAGTCAGTGGGGTGCATGGTCTGCCATAACTAACCCGCATACTCTGCACCCTCCACCCCAACCAAAATCTCCCGACTCACTACAAAGTAATCAATCCTCAAATACACCATATAGACGTGGAAAGAAGGAATACTCCTTTCCCTCTGGGTTCTGAAAATGCCATGGATACACCATACCCATCCTCTCCATATACTCCCCTAGCTCCCTCTCCATTCGTACCCTACCCATCGACCTGGGGCTCGATCTATCCACCCTTGGCCCTAGGACACAGTTAAAATCTCCTCCCATGGTTGATGCACAATCAATTACGACGAGACAAGAGTAGAATGTAATCAAGGCTTTATTACACAGAGATGTGTGGCCTCCTACAGCAGCTGGCGAAATGGCTGCTGTTCGGAGACCACACACATTTATACTCCGCCTACTTGGCAGAACCAGCAGGCAGGGATCGACCTCCGTATCTGTAGTACATGGGCCTTACCGTAATACCCTTGTATGCAGTATAGAATACAACAGTGGTGACCACCACATTCACCCCCTGTTACAAATCAGTTCCAGCGGGGATGGTGGAAACTATATACATACAGACTGGTTTTAAAATTACAGAGAAGGTTACAAATTTAGACGACCGGGCACCTTGATCTGTCGTTGAGAGCGCCGCAGTGCTGGTGGCGACTGATGGGTCGGCTTGGTCTTCGGTGACTCCGGGAGCGTCTCGAAATCTTCTTCATCCCCGGGTGGGAGCAAGGGCAGGACGGATTGTTCTGGAGTGGGGGCTGCGGTGGGGTGAGCTAGGGGGAGGGAGGGTGGCGCTGGGGCAGAGGGGGGGGGGGGGGGGGGGGGTGGGGACCCAGCTGGTGCCAGGTCTCTGAGGGAGACTGTGTCTTGGCGGCCGTCGGGGTACGCTACGTAGACGTACTGCGGGTTTGCGTGGAGTATCTGTACCCTCTCAACCAACAGGTCCGACTTGTGGAGCCGCACGTGCTTGCGGAGGAGAATGGGTCCTGGAGCTGCCAGCCATGTTGGGAGCGAAACCCCGGAGGTGGACTTCCTGGGGAAGGCAAAAAGACGTTCACTGGGGGCTTCGTTAGTCGCGGTGCACAGGAGCGACCGAATGGAGTGAAGTGCATCGGGGAGGACCACCTGCCAGCAGGAGACCGGGAGATTTCTGGACCGTGAGGCCAGCAGGATGGCCTTCCAGACCATCCCATTCTCCAGCTCCACCTGCCCTTTTCCCCTGGGGTTGTAGATGGTCATCCTGCTCGAAGCAATGCCCCTGTTGAGCAGGTACTGGCGCAGCTCATCGCTCATAAATGAGGATCCCCGGTCGCTGTGGACGTAGGCGGGGAAACCAAACAGAGCGAAGGTGGTGTTGAGGGCTTTGATGATGGTGGCTGACGTCATATCGGAGCATGTGACGGAGAAGGGGAATCGGGAATACACATCGACCACATTAAGAAAATACGTGTTGCGGTCGGTGGAGGGGAGGGGCCCTTTGAAGTCCATGCTAAGGTGTTCAAAGGGGCGGGAGGCCTTTACCAGGCACGCATGGTCTGGCCGGTAGAAGTGCAGTTTACACTCCGCGCAGACCTGGCAATCTCTGGTAATAGCCCTGACTTCCTCGATGGAGTAGGGCAGATTGCGGGCCTTAATGAAGTGGTAAATGTGGGTGACACCTGGGTGACAGAGATCGTCGTGCAGGATCCGGATTCGGTCCACTTGTACGCTGGCACATGTACCTCAGGACAGGGCATCGGGGGGCTCGTTGAGCTTACCGGGGCGATACAAAATCTCGTAATTGTAGGTGGAGAGCTCGATCCTCCACCGCAAGATCTTATCATTTTTGATCTTATCCTGCTGTGTGTTGTTAAACATGACGGCAACCGACCGTTGGTCAGTGAGGAGAGTGAATCTCCTGCCGGCCAGGTAATGCCTCCAATATCGCACAGCTTCAACAATCGCTTGGGCTTCCTTTTCAACAGAGGAGTGCCGAATTTCGGAGGCATGGAGGGTGGGGGAAAAGACTGCCACGGGCTTGCCCGCCTGGTTGAGGGTGGCGGCCAGAGCGACGTCTGCTGCATGGCTCTCGACCTGGAAGGGGAGCGTCTCGTCGACCGCGTGCATCATGGCCTTGGTGATGTCGGCCTTGATACGGTTGAAGGCCTGGTGAGCCTCGGACATCAGTGTGAAAGCGGCGGAGTGGATGAGTGGAAGGGCCTTGTCCGCATAGTTAGGGACCCACTGGGCATTGTACGAAAAGAACCCCAGGCATCGTTTGAGGGCCTTGGGGCAGTGGGGAAGGGGGAATTCCATGAGGGGGCGCATGTGATCGGGGTTGGGCCCTAGAATTCTGTTCTGAACCACATAGCGAGGATAATCAGTTTGTGCTGAACACACGCTTCTCCCTGTTGTAAGTTAGGTTGAGGAGTTTGGCGGTGTGGAAAAATTTGGAAAGGTTAGCGTCGTGGTCCTGCTGGTCATGGCCGCAGATGGTGACGTTATCCAGGTATGGGAAAGTGGCCCACAGCCCGTACCGGTCAACCATTCTCCCGTTGGAAGACCGAGACCCCGTTGGTGACGTTGAAGGGAACACTAAGGAAATGGTAACAGTGGCCATCTGCTTCAAATGCAGTGCATGGGTGGTCCGCCTTATGGACGGGGAGCTGGTGGTAGGCAGATGTCAGGTTCACTGTCGAGAATACCCGGTACTTTGCAATCTGATTGACCATAATAGATATGCGTGGGAGGGGGTACACGTCGAGCTGCATGTACCGATTGATGGTCTGACTGTAGTCAATGACCATCCTGTTTTTCTCCCCGGTTTTCACCACTACCTCTTGGGCTCTCCATGGGCTGTTGCTGACCTCGATGATGCCTTCCCGAAGCAGCCGCTGGTGGACCTCAGACCTGATGAAGGTCCTGTCCTGGGTGCTGTACTGTCTGCTCCTGGTGGCGACGGGTTTGCAATCCAAGGTTAGGTTTGCAAACAGGGAAGGTGGGTCGACCTTAAGGGTTGTGAGGCCGCAAACAGTAAGGGGTGGTAGGGGCCCGCCAAATTTCAGCGTTAGGGTCTTGAGATTGCACTGGAAGTCCAGGCCAAGTAGCAAGGCAGCGCAGAGGTTGGGGAGGACAGAGAGCCAGAAGCCACAGAACTCTATGCCCTGGATGGTGAGAGTGGCGATGCAGAACCCCCGGATCGCCACGGAGTGATGGGGTTAGCGGGGTGTACCGCGAGGGAGCAGCGCCTTACTGTATGAATCTCTCAGTGCTCCCCGAGTCCAGAAGGCCCGTGCCCGTCGACCTTCACCTTTGTCAACGCGGTTGCGAGGTTGTGCGGCCGTGACTGGTCGATCGTTACCGAGGCGAGACGTGGCTGGTCGGCGGCGGTTGCAGGCGATGAGCGGCCCGATGTGGTGCCCGAGGGGCAGGGGTCCTAAGGCGGGTAAGGTGGCAGCGCCCACAGGCCATACATGTCCTGGGACAGGCAAGATGGCGGCGCCCATTGGTTCTGAGGCAAGGAAGATGGCGGCGCCCACGGGTCACACGTGTCGTGGGTGGAGCAAGATGGCGGCACCCATGGGCCGCATGTGGTCTGAGGAGAGGAAGATGGTGGCACCCACTGGCCGCACGTGGGGGGTGCAGGGACAATAGTGACGATTGAGCGGGCCTGGCACACTGCAGTGAAATGTCCCTTTTTGCCACAGGCCTTGCAGAGCGCGGGCAGTGCTGCCGGGGCTGTTTTATCTGTCCATAGAAATAGCACTTGGGTCCCCCGGGGTTGGTTGGCTGCCGCGCGACGCAGGCATGGGGTTGGCTGGGGGCGGTCGCGTGATGGGGTCCACGATGGGGTGGCCGCTGGTGGGGTCCACGATGCACGGGGGGGTGGGGCCGTGCCGTCGGGGGCATAGGCATGTACGTTGCATGGGGCGACCGTGAGCAACAGCGCCCGTTTCTTGGTCGCCGCAAGGGCAAGCGTGGCCCCTTCTAGGCGCTGGCGGATATAGTCAAACCCTATGCCCGTAACAAACGCGTCTCTCATTAGCAGGTTCGAATGTTCAGTGGCCGAAACGGCCTGGCAGTCACAGTCTCTCATCTGGGCGAGCAGGGCACGCCAGAAATCTTCCACAAACTCATCGGGAAGTTGGTGCCGCATGGACAGGATGTGCCTGGCATAGATCTTGTTGGTCTACTGAGCGTAATTCTCCTTCAGTAGCACCATGGCTTCTGCATAGGTCGGCGCGTCCTGGACGAGGGGAAAGATGTTGGAGCTCAGAATCTGGAGCTTCTGTGCTTCTGAGATTGGGTCTGGCGCAGACCCGATGTGAGCTTCAAAGCAAGCTAGCCAATGTTCAAAGTCCTTTTTGGCGTTGTCTGCTTGAGGATGCAGCTGCAGGCGATCCGGCTTGATGCGGAGGTCCATCTCTGAAAAATCTCTGTGTAATAAATTGATGCGCTATCAATTACGACGAAACGAGAGTAGAATGTAATCAAGGCTTTATTACACAGAGATGTGTGGCTTCCTACAGCAGCTGGTGAAATTGCTGCTGTTCGGAAAGCACACATATTTATACTCCGCCTACTGGGCGGAGCCAGCAGGCAGGGATCTGCCCCTGTACCTGTAGTACAGGGGCCTTACTGCAATACAGTAGTCCCCCGTTACACCACGCTCCGCAATGGGGTGCTTATGGACCCCAACCTTTATCACAAAAAAAGTGGCGAAAGGTGGCGAAAGAGAGTGATGGGGTAAAGTGCAGCGTCCATGCCCTGTGCTGAATGTCAGTCCCTTTTCCCATTGTCCCCAGGCCAGGGCCGGCCTGCAGGTTGTTTGAAGATTCCGTATCCAGCAAGGAGAGGAATGTGCCCTTGTTTTACCCGCTCTGACAGCACACTGCAGCAGGCGGGAGAGGGAGAGAGAGAGGCCACATGCGTGGGTTTATTGCCGCCCCTCAGGGAGATTCAGACTCTTAAAACGAAAAAGGGAAAAGTAGAGCGAGTCGTGCAGTTGGCAGAACGGAGCCTGTCTTTTGCTGCAAAAGTTCGAACTCTAACTTTCGGAGGGGGCAGTCTGCCTTCAACTGGGAAACCAGTCGCTTTGTTTCCTGCCTTACTCCCAACCGGAACAGAGCTTCTTAATTCCAAATGACCCGAGTTTATACTCACACCGCTCACAAACCTTTTTATGTTGAAGTCAGGGTTTTTTCCCCCTGATTTTTCATCCGTCGGTGGTCAGGCGATGTCGCGCTTTAACATCGACAAGCGCAACACTAAAAGTGATGGATGTAAGTTTTTTTTTAGACCCGCGGCTCGGATGCAACGCGGGTGTCTGTCTTGGACCCCAACACCCGCGGTATAACGGGGGACTACTGTACTAATATATACAATATAATACAACAGTGGTGATATACCTTCAATTCACAGTAAGGCAGAGAGAGCAAGTGAACTGTAGACTTTATTAGTCATGAACTTGCCTAACCAGAGTCAGTAGTACAGAATGGATGCCGCCTCCAAGAGGCCGGCTAATGTATGCCCCGGCATGGGCGGAGCCAGAGGCAGAGCCATACCGGGGATACAGTACAGTACTTGGAAGCAGTTCATATCACCACTTCCAGGTCATAGGTCACAGGTTACAGTATCATGCATGCATTATGGTGAATACATTCACCACATTCACCTCCTGTTAAAAAAATCAAGTCCAGCGGGGATGACGTGGGATCATTACATATTCAGCCTATCTGGAGGCCGGATCATTCTCTTCGACCTCCCCAGCTCTGGCAGTGCGACAGTTGTCGCAGGTGGTAACTCCTGGGGCGTTGTGTCTGGAGCTTGACCCTCAGTCCGGGCCGTCGGAAACGGTTGGGGTGCGGGGATAGGGAGGGGGGTGATGGGTGGCAGCAGTGCCGGTGCGGGACAATACAGGAGACCCAGGGGAGCGTACGGGGCACTGTGGGTGGTGGCGGTCAGAGGGGAGGGTGGGTGTAGGCAGGGTGGGTGCATTGGCGGGGGAACCAGCTGCTGCCAGGTTCCGTAGGGAGACCGTATCTTGCCGTCCGTCCTGGAGTGCGATGTAAGCGTACTGGGGGTTGACGTGCAGCATCTGGATCCTCTCGACCAGGGGATTGGTGTTATGGCTCCTCTTGTGCCTCCGGAGAAGGGCTGGTCCCGGATTTTTCAGCCAAGATGGAAGCGAGACCCCGGAGATGGACTTCCTGGGGAAGATAAACAAATGATCGTGAGGGGTCTTGTTCGTGGCCGTGCAGAGGAGCGATCTGATGGAGTGGAGGGCATCAGGGAGAACCTCCTACCAGTGGCAGATGGGGAGACTTCTAGACCTCAGGGCCAGAAGAACTGCCTTCCATACTGTTGCGTTCTGTTGGGGCCGGCGGCCAAGATGGCGGCCCCATGAGTCGCACGTGTCGGTCGGTGTTGGGGCCGATGACTATGGTGGCGGCCGCCAGGAGTCGCACGTTGCCGATGACGCATCTGACGAGGGCGTTCCGGGCAGGCACGCAGCCGCATTGCAGGGTCTGTGGGGCTACGAGTTCATGGGTGGGGCCTGGTTTCTGGGCCTTAGGCCAGCCCAGACAGACCCTAGCAAAGTGCCCCTTTTTCCCCACAATCGCTACACGTTGCTGTGCGGGCAGGGCAGCGCTGCCGGGGGTGTTGGCCCTGGCCACAGAAGTAGCACTGCGGTTCCCCCGGCTGGGCTGGCAGGCGCGCGGCACAGGCCTGCGATGTAGTCGGGTCCGACGGGGGTCACGACGAGAAAGTCCATGAGGGGTTCTGCAGGCCCGCAGGGAATGCGCTGAGGTTCTGGTAGGCCACCTCCAGTGAGCTAGCTTTACAGTTTCCCACAGGTAGGAGGTCCCGTTTTCCAGCAGGCGCTGCCTACTATAGTTCAAGCGGACCCCCACCACATAGGTGTCCCGGATCTGTGAGTTCATATGTTCCTCCGCCGTCACATCTCGATAGCTGAAGTTCCTCGCAAGTACAGTCAGGGTTTTGAGATATTCGTCCAGCGATTCTCCGGCGTGTTGACGGCGAGTAGTGAGGAGGTGTCGGCCGGACACCTCATTTACGGGCTTCACGAAATGCGCCGTGAGAGTTGCGACTGCCGCCTCGTACGTTGCCGCTTTTTCAATCATTACCAAGATTCGATGGCTCACCTGGGCGTGGAGGAGTCGCAGCTTGAGAGTCTCTTTGGGAGGCGTTGAGGGAGAGTCGATGTAGGCCTCGAAGCATCAGAGCCAATGTTCGAATATTTCCTTGGCTTCGGACGCGCGGGCGTCGAGTTCGAGCCTGTCCGGCTTTAGAGCGGCTTCCATAGTAATGTCGATGACTAATAAATTGATATACCTTCAATTCACAGTGAGGCAGAGAGAGCAAGTGAACAGTAGGCTTCATGAACTTGCCTAGCTAGAGTCAGTAGTACAGAATGGATGCTGCCTACAAGAGGCCGACTTATATATGCCCCGGTGTGGGTGGAGCTAGAGGCGGAGCCATGCCGGGGTTACAGTACAGTACCTGGAAGCAGTTCATATCACTACTTCCAGGTCATAGGTCACAGGTTACAATATCATGCATTATGGGGAATACATGGCTACCACAACGATCAACTGGTGCGTGGCCAAATCCGGGATTGCTGCCAGCAACCCCCTCATAAAACCCACATCGTACCAATTTGGGGCGTACACATTTACCAGCACCACCAGTGCCCCTTCCAATACCTCACTCACAATCCCATATCTCCCACCCAGATCCCTCACCTCCTTCGCACTCACAAATCCCATTTTTTTGCTCATTAAAATCGCCACTCCCCTCAATTTCGCTTCTGGCCCATTCCTAATTGCACAATCTAATGACTTGCTAGGTCAGTTCAGAGGGCAGTTAAGAGTCATTGACATTTCTGTGGACCTGGAATCACATTCAGAGCAGATCAGGATAGGACATTCCTGAATGGACATGAATGAACCAGATGGGTTTTTATAACAATTTGTTACATTCATGGTTGCCACTACTGACTTTGGTTGTTTATTTTGGTGATCCACAAAATATATAGTCATGAATCGTTCACTTATTCTATACCCTATACAATTTTCTTTCTGGTGACTTCAATGCAAAAGAAAATTGAACTGGGTGGATAATGGGCGGCCAACCATTACTTTTCATTTTGGCCCCTTCCAAATGTATTCCTAGTGTCTCTGAAGACATTGAAAGTGTTAATTATTATATCATCAACATGTTTAATCTCCTTTCTTTAAAACATCCAGGTCGATAATGTCGAGGCAGTTTAAAAATAATGAAAACAATTAGACAGTAACATTTGGTAAAAGCACCATTATGTGGCTCTTTATTATTTTCTGGTGTACAGCCAGCACTTAGACAAGCAAAAGAGAACACCTACTCATTAGCATATCAGGTGCAGTAAATCATTTTGAAATGGTAAGAAAGTCTGACTTGATGAATGTTATCCGTGTTTACTTACTAGAAATGTTTAATGATGTTTCAGTGCTCTAGTCACTTGCCATATTAACAATTCCAGACATGTCTTGGTATCAATAGTGCACTCTTGATGTTTAATCAGCTGGAGTAAATTAATATGAAACAAGCTTTTTTGGTAGAAATTTGAAACAAACATTGTCACTATCTTGCTGCCAAAGTATTTCATTTTACTTAATTTTATATTTTATTCTCATCAGTCCTCTCCATCAAATTTTCTTCCTATCCCTTCTCTCATGTTGATATCGTTTCCTACTGGGGTACAGTTCAAAAGGTAGCAGACACCAATCTTCAGTCTGAATTAATGTAGTATGAAGACAGCATCGATAACCTATTGAAATGTGTGGGACATTATAACCAAATCAGAGGCTGTAATCACCCGATGTCCTTGAAAAATGTCAAATGTGGAAAAATACCAATTCAGCATGAAGATAACAATTCCATTACGATATAAGAGGCTTGGTTGATTTCTTATTCTGCTGGTATGTGGAATAGAGCACCTATCCATTAAAAAGACATTACTAAAAATTTTCCGATCTTACTTTCTCATAGATTGCCTCCGATCGCTATATTCCTCTAATAACAGATTTATCAATCGTGATATAAATTGTTCCGCAGTTTCAGAGGTCCTGTTTTATAGACATGGTCAATGACCGTGCTTCCTTTAAATAAAAATGATAGTGCAGCTATTGAAAGGAAAGATTGAATTATGATAACGTAAATTGCGAACGTTCTCACTGAAGAAAAGAGAGTTCAATATGTTTTTCTTTTTAAGATTCTAAAGGAACTGGATAGTGTAGCCCATGTAGACCATGGCAAGCTGTTTCACCTTGCCCAAAGCAGTAGAAACAGAGGACACCCCCAGCATTTGAAGATTTGCGAAGCCTAAAATAAATCTGCATGAACATAGCCTCAAATTAAATGGGGGAGAAGAGAATAGAAATCAAAGAGTGACATCACAGGAAAATCCACGAGAGTGCAGGGGGAAATTTGAGTGCTAGCTTGGAGTTTGGAGCTCCTGAGGTGACCTCAGGATTCAAAAGTGACGTGAGGAAGTGGAAGCGACTGGTTGGCTGAGTATGGGCGGGTAAATACTTCCTTTATCGCTTGTTGTTTGTGAGATTTTTATTTTGTGGTTAAGTAAAAACATAAATGGGAAGCGACGCAGCAGGTTATTACATGAAGATATGGGTTCTATGATGAGGAAAATTAGGAGAAAAGTTAAAGGGAAAAATAAGTTACTGATAGAGGTGTTAAGATTCAAAACGGAGGTATAATAGCTCATAGTATCTGGAATAAGGTAAATGAGTTGATGGGGCAAATCATCATGAATGACTATGATTTAGTGGCCATTACTGAAACATGGTTAAAGGATGGTCACGACTGGGAGTTAAATATCCAAGGGTGCCAAACTATTCGGAAGGACAGAGTGGTTGGTAAAGGAGGTGGTGTAGATCAGTTATTTAAGGATGACATCCGGGCAGTAGTGAAGGATGACATCGGTGCTAGGGAGGATAAGGTTGAATCCATTTGGGTGGGAATCAGGAATAGTAAGGCTAAAAGGTCATTCATAGGAGTAGTCTATAGGCCACCAAATAGTAACATTATGGTGGGGAGAGCAATAAACAATGAAATAACTGATACATGCAGAAATGGTCCAGCAGTTATCATGGGGAATTTTAATCTACATGTCGATTAGTTTAACCAGGTCAGTCAAGACTGGATACTATGTGTTTTTATACCTCCGTTTTGAACCTTAACACCTCTATCAGTAACCTCTCCGAAGTTATTTTTCCTTTTACCTTGAGGAGGCGTTTATAGAATGCATCTGCAATAGTTTCCTAGAACAGTATGTAATGGAACCTACGAGGGAACAAGCGGTCCGAGATCTGGTCCTGTGTAATGAGACAGGAGTGATTAATGATCTCACAGTTAGGGGTCCTCTTGGAAGGAGCGATCACAATATGGTGGAATTTAAAATACAGATGGAGATGAGAAGGTAAAATCAAAAACTACTGTTTTGTGCTTAAACAAATGGGGGACACAGGAATTGATTAAGAAGGGGAAAATAGAGTACCAAAGTAAGCCTGCATGGAACATTAAAGCTGACTGTAAAATCTTATTTTGGTATGTGAAGAGAAATAAATTGGCGAAGACAAATTTAAGCCCCTTACATTCAGAAACAGTGGAATTTATAATGGGGACCAAAGAAATGGCTTATCAACAAAATACATATTTTAGTTCTCTCTTCAACGCTGTCTTCTGGCACTGTGAATCCAGAAATGCTAACCACTGTGCTACCATGCCGCCCTTCACAGTAAATTAATTGCAGTGTTAATGTAAGCCTACTTTGTCATAATATAGACCAGTATATCATAGTGCAGACACATACACTGATTGACACACAGCAAGACCAATCAACGCACACAATACCGCAGCTAATCACCAGTTAGAGCACACTCACTATAAAGACAGAGGGCATCAGTTTTCCCGCTCATTCGGGATGCAGCCTTGCAGAAGCACAAGAGCTTATAGTTTACAGCGCAGATTCTCACCGTGTGCTGAGTGATTAGACTGGTTAGGATAGGCATAGGTCTTTAGTTAATCTAACATCGTGTTGACCCACAGTAAGAGTATGTTCAACAATCTCCCCCTAGTTTCAGTTTTGAGCCAATTGAAAGCACTGCCTAAAAATGAATATCAGCAGGCAAGTAGGTGTACGAGAATTTCAACCGCTGCTCATGCAATGTTTTGGTGATGAATTGGGGTTTGAAAGTTGAAAGCCTCCCCGCAGCGTTACAGACCATTTCACCATCGTATTATTCACAGGTATAACCATTTATTAATAAGGAAATGGTGTCACACTCATCAAAATTCGAAACCATACAATTAGCTTTTGTAACTAGAATATGTGCATTATGATCTTGCCTTACTGCACTATTACAGATGATGAGAGAATTTGTTCCCTCAGTAGTGCTGTATTATGCAAACACTGCATCGCTGCTAATGGGAGAGGTGTATTCAGAGATGATTTTAGGCCACCCACGGCAGATAAAGGGTGGTAGTATCCTGAAAATGGTAGGAAGAGATTTTCTTCCCCAGGTTCTACCATTGAGTGGCTGGATTCTCACCTGAGAAGGAATATAGGCTTTTTAAATGTTAAAATAAGGATTCCATGATGTACTAAGGACACCAATGTCAGTTTAAAATTCTCTATCCCATCTCTGAGTCCTAAATGGCCTCACCTCTCATTTTCTATGTATGTCCTGCAAATGTTCAATTGCTGCAACTCCCCAATGCCTCTTGTACATTCCAGTGCTAATTTGTATTCTTTCACCATTGGTGATCATATCCTCAAGTATCTAGAACATATCTGGAATTCCTTAACTGGACCTCTCTGCCTCTCTACCTCTCTTTCCTCCTTGAAGGCACACTTTTAAACTTATTTCTTTATTCAACCTTTTAGTCTTTATCTGTGGCTTAGTGTCAAGTTCTGACTAATTACTGTGCTGTGCAATGCCTTGGGAAGTTTTTACTATGCAAAAGTCTCTAAATAAATGCAAGTGCTGGAGAATATAATAATATTTATTATCATATATAATAGTAATCTTTATTGTTACAAATGGGCTTACGTTAATATTGCAATGAAGTTACTGAGAAAAGCCCCTAATTGCCACACTCCAGCACCTGTTTGGGTACATAGCTGGAGAATTTAGACTGTCCAAATCACCTAACACCACGTCTTTCGGGACTAGTGGGAGCAAACCAGAGCACCCGGAGGAAACCCACACAGGCACAGGGAGAAAGTGCAGATTCCGCAAAGACAGTGACCCAAGCAGGGAATCGAACCTGGGACGATGGAGCTGTGAAGCAACAGTGCTAACCGCTATGCTACCGCGCTGCCCAATTATTGCCACAAGTAGGCCCACATTATCACTGCAATGAAAGTACTGTGAAAATTCCCTAGTCGCTACACCCCGGCGCCTGTATAGGTACACTGAGAATTCAGAATGTCCAATTCACCAAATATATCATGCTTGCTTCAAAAAATTGCAGCTGGCAGTCTAGCCAAAGAGGAGCCAGAAGTTACATTTGATTTATTTATGCTGGGCCAGATGAAAAAGAGGAGAAGCCACCCTATGCCCACGCCCAGACCTTTTGCCATGCCCGAAGCTGGGCCTCCAAATACTACAGCTGTCCCAGAGCACTAATTTTCTGCCCATAGTCTACTGGCCCTTAAAATGTACCAGGCCGTCCTGCCGGTCTGTGAGGCAACTGGGCCAGCGACCTGCCCAAAATATGCACAGTGAGAAAATCTATCCCAAAGTTATTCCAGTTTTGTGACACAGTGGTAGAAATTACTGCAGAAACTGGAGAGTTCAATACTCACTTACCGTAGAAAATATAGAAAGCACTTATCAACACATCTGCTCCAACTCCGTAACACCCAGCTGTGATAACAGAAAGGAGAAAAGCAGACAAATAGTTGCTGGCTGCTGGCATCAAAATCAGTGAAGTATAGAGATTTTCAGATGCAACAAATTGCAGAAATTTTATGTTTTTAATAGCTAACAAACAGCATACTGCAATAAATAGTTGAGCTTTTTTAGAACCTTGATCATGAACCATGAAGAAGTTAGCCAAAATCCTTTTTAAACTTCTGGATTATTTATTTTGATTTTATCATGCTGCTGCAGAGCTTGCATTGTGCTGCTGAAACCTATCTTCCGATATGTTCTTTTTGGATAATAATTCTGTTATCAATGAATGAATGATTACCTCTTTCTAATTGTTGTCTCCACTTATGAATTCACGTCCATGTGGTATAACATTTGGGAGTAGAATTTTTGGGATTAAAATTTGGGCGCGATCGGGCGATCCAGATGCAAATTGTGCTCACGGCTGCACTAGTTTTCCAAAACGATTTAATGATTCAAGCTTCAGTTTAAACCCAGTTGCACAATCATAATGTAAAATCTTCCATGAACCAGTATAACCAGTCAGTGCTCCAGAAGGTAATTGACTTTTGTTTCATTGCATTAAAAATATTCCTTCATATTGTTAAGATCTGTGTAACTTTGTTTAATTAATAAAACTGAAAATGGTTTATCACAAGTAACTTAATTTCATGTAACTGAAAATAACTTTAAACATATATCTAAAACCATTTACTAATTTCATTGCTATACAGTAATCAGTTTCTTAGTAAATCAATGTTTTTTAATATTTGAAAGCTTTAAAAATGTGCCTATGTCATGCTTAAAAGTAGCTTCTTCTTAAGAGCCGTCTTGAAGGCTCACAAATGGGCACAGTTAATAGAAACTCTTACTACTTATTTATTCAATGTGGCCGAGTGGACAGTATTATGTACAAGGGCGACATCCAATGCAATAGTAATCAAACCGGCACATAAATTTGCAGGAGACCTCCGTTGGCAGCATGTAGGGAGTGGTGTCACAAAGTGGCTCTCAACTGGGTACTTTATTTTTAGCCCTTTTCAACCAATTTCTGGTGGGGTGGGGGGGGTGGTATGGTGTTTGGAATGAAACCTAAATAATTTGATTGGATAACATACAAGAGAAATGCCCAGAAAGTCTAGGTTGAAGAAGCCAGCGAGTAAAAAGTCGTTGACCAATTCGGAAACTTCTCTAGGCTCATCTGTTGAGATAAGGCCGTTGCCGCGACTAAGGTCATATCATTGATGATCAAGGTGCTTACGGACATCTTGGTGGAGCGACAGGCTGTCTCCAAGGTCCTCCATAAATCAACAGATAGCTCCCATTCGATCGGCGCTGGTGAAGATGGACAAAACTGCATGCCGCAGTGTTGCAGGGTGTGGAGGCGGCCCTATCAACGCAGAGGGATCAGATTGTCTTTTGACGGCTGAAATGACAATGTTGGCTGATAATAATAAAACACTGCGTGCCAAGGTGGATGACTTGGAGAATCACTCCAAGGGGCAGTATCTTAGAATTGTGGGACTGCCAGAGGGAGCGGAAGATCCAAATCCGACAAATTATATGTTTGGGAAATGATGGGGGAGAGTGGATTGTTGTCCCCACGTGAGCTGGATCGGGCACACCAGTTGTTCCATCAGAAGCCTCGAGCAGGAGAGCCACCACAGGCAATCATTGTAAGGTTCCAAAGCTACCAGGAGAAGGAACAAGTCTTGAGGTGGATGAAAGATCACCGTTACTACAAATGGGAGGGCTACGCCATCAGATTCTATCAAGATTTGGACACAGAGCTTGCAAAAAGGAAAGGACAAGGCTGTATTATATAAAAGTGTAGTTTGGTTTGGGGTGGTATACCCTGCATGCTTCCGAGTGACTTGTAACTCGAAGGACTATTATTTTTATGCGCCGGAAGGTTGTTGCTTTTGTGAGGAAGCACTTAATAATTAATTTTAATAATTGCTTATTGTCACAAGTAGGCTTCAATGAAGTTACTGTGAAAAGCCCCTCTTCAGCACATTCCAGCACCTATTCAGGGAGGCTGGTACAGGAATTGAACCCGCACTGCTGGCCTTGTTCTGCATTACAAGCCAGCTATTTAGCCCACTGTGCTAAACTAGCCCCACTGGCTGGGGGCAAAGGGTTTCGGGGACCTGTTCGGGTTTTTTATGCCAGTTTACATTTTATTTTATCTCTTGAATGGGATGGATATTTTCTTTCACTGAGCATGTTGATACTTCTGACATGTCTCACACACTAGAACTATGTCAGTTATGTCTCAATTTATTCCTGGCCAGTATACTGCTTGTCTCGCCCTTCACTTGCACTTCTCAATTCCGAGGTGACCCTCATGAATTTGATCAAGCATCATTGGTCTGTGACACAGTGGTTTGACTATCCAGTCGAGTCAAAGAAGTAGTCCATCCACGATCGTCAAATCTGCCTGTACGTTTCTAAATTGAGGACACTGCCCTTTCAGCCACCCATTATTGATATGGTGAATGATGTGTTGCAGCATAGCATCCTTCTTTGTCTCTGTTCGGATTAGGTTGATCTTTTCATCAGAGGCAGGTAGATTCCCTGCACATTGCTGGCTTGAGCTTCAACATCACGTATGAACTCGAACGGTTCACTTGCAAACGTTATGGAGCGTGCTAGCGCATCCGCTATGATCAGATCTTTTCCTGCTGTGTTGATGAGGTCGAAGTCGTACCTTCTTTGGAGTCGTGGAGTCATGGCGTTGAGATCCTTCTCAATTATATGCACCAATGGTCTGTGATCCATTTCAACAGTGAAAGTGGGGAGTCCATGGGTGCGATTCTCCGCAAATGCGGCGAGTCGTAAAGACTGCCGTGAAACTGGCCGTGTTTCACGGCAGCCTCCGCGCCCCCGCCCGCATGTGCGGGCCGTCATGCCCCTCAGCCGCCCCACGGACTGATCCTGCGGGGCGGCGGAGGAACAAATAGTGCGCGGGTATCGGACTCGCTGCCCACGATTGGTGCCCACCGATCACAGGCCCATGCCAATCGGTGCCATGGTTGTCCGGGATGGCACTTTGCGGCCGTTTTCACAAACGGTGAGAGCAGGTGTGATTGCGTTCATGAAAACGGCTGTAAAGGCCTGGTAACTCGGCCCATCGGCCTGGGGAGAATCGCTGTTCACCGTAAAAAACGGCGAGCAGCGATTCGTGTCGTGTGGCGGCCGTGGGGGGGGGGGGGGGGGGAGAATAGCGGGAGGGCGGGAAAAATGTCGGGAAGGCCCTCCCGCTATTCTCCGACCCGTCGTGGGCAGCGGAGAATCGCGCCCCATAGATATAGTCATGGAACTTTAATGTGCCTGTTAGTAGTCCAAGACATTCGTTCCACATTTGAGCATATTGACATTCTGGTGGTGTCATCCCTCTGGATGCATATGCAACAGGAACCCAAGACGAGCTGTTGTCTCTTTGCAACAGTACTATATTAAAAATGTTAATACGGCAGCACGGTAGCATAAATGCTTCACAGCTCCAGGTCCCAGGTTCGATTCCCGGCTGGGTCACTGTCTGTGCGGAGTCTGCACGTCCTCCCCGTGTGTGCGTGGGTTTCCTCCGGGTGCTCCGGTTTCCTCCCACAGTCCAAAGATGTGCGGGTTAGGTGGATTGGCCATGCTAAAATGCCCGTAGTGTCCTAAAAAGTAAGGTTAAGGGGTGGGGGGTTGTTGGGTTACGGGTATAGGGTGGATACGTGGGTTTGAGTAGGGTGACCATGGCTCGGCACAACATCGAGGGCCGAAGGGCCTGTTCTGTGCTGTACTGTTCTATGTTCTATGTTCTAGGTGCATCGTTAATTGTGCTTTTAGATCAAGCTACTCTTTGTTATGATGACCTGTCCACTCAAAAGAGGTTGATTTCTTGATCAAGTTTCTAAGAGCTGTTGTCCTGGTTGACAAATTAGGTATGAATTTTCCTAAGAAGTTGACAACGCCTAGAAATCTTAGCACTGCTTTTTTATCCTCGGGGACTTTCATGCCCTGAATGGCCGCAATCTTCTCATTGTCTAGTCACACACCATGTTCGGATATCTGGAGCGGGATTCTCTGACCACCTGCCGAATTCTCCGGCGCCGGGGGCGGGAATCGCGCCACACCGGTCGGCGGCCACTAGCAGCGCCCCCCAGCGATTATCCGGCCTGCAATGGGCTGAGTGGCCACCCGTTTGTTTTGCCGGTCCTGCCGGTGTAAATTGGAGTAGGTCCTTACCGGCGGGACCTGGCGGTGCGGGCGACCTCCGGAGTTCTTGGGGGTGGGCGCGGGAGGATCTGGCCCTGGGAGGTGCCCCCACGGTGACCTGGCCCGCGATCGGTGCCCACCGATCCGTGGACGTGCCTGTGCCGTGGGGGCATTCTATCTTTTCACACCGACGCTGTAGCGGTCCGCCATTGCTGGTGCGGAAACAAAGCCCTCTGCGCATACATGGGGATGACGCCAGCATACGCTGGCACTCCCGCGCATGCGCCAACTCGCACCGGCCGGCGGAAGCCATCCGGCGCCGGTTGGCGTGGCGCCAAGCCCTTTCCCCGCCGGCCGGTGGGGCGCAAACCACTCCGGGGCGGGCCTAGCCCCTGAAGGTGCGGAGGATTCCGCACTTTTGGGGCGACCGACGTCGAAGTGGCTCACGCCACTCTTCGCCACCGGGAACCCCCACTCCACTGGGTAGGGGAGAATCTCATCCCTGGTCTCCCAGGAACTTGAGCGTTGAAATGCCAAACGTACACTTGGATTGGTTTAACTTAAGACCATACTTATGTATGCGATATATGTGTTTCAGTCATTCAATATGTTCTTCTTTTGGTGATGACCATATCATGTCATTGATGTCGATACGAACACCCTCTATTCATTCCGTCATCTTTTCCCTGATGCGATGGTGGAATATTTCAGATGCAGAGAGTATTTCTGCTGGACTCATCCAGTTGCATTTGCTAGAAACCTTGTGATGCATCTCATTTTGTGAAGATGCGTGCATTTGCCATCTCTCTGGTGATCTACTCTCATTTTGGTATGGGGTGGTGTTCCCTCATGATGTTTTTGTTGAGATCCTTAGAATCTATACATATGTGTAGACAAGCCATCGAACTGATCTAGTCAGTCGGTTTAGTGACTCATGAAATAATACCTTCGTTCTGTAGTCACTCTAATTCTAGCTTCAATCTTTCTCTTAGCAGAGCTGGAATTCTCCTGGGAGGATATATCACAGGTTTGGCATCTGTCCTTAACAAGATTTTATACTTGAATGGAAGTGCACCCATGCCTTTAAAGACATCTGGATATTGATTTAAAATATTTTGGATATCATCATTCAGTATGGGTTGAAACGAAGTTGCAGTATAAATTCGCTGTATTAGGTGCAACTTATCTGCCTTGACAATCTCAAATCTTGGTGATGTCACAACATTCTTGTTGGAAACCTTCAAATAGCATGATCCAATCGATGAAATTGAATTGCCATTGTAGTCTTTCAATCTACAGGCTGCTGGAAGTATCTCAGGTGCTTGCTTGAGCTTGTTGAGATCCAGCTTTGACAGCAAGTTAGCTGAAGCACCAGTATCCAACTTGAATTGGACAGTTGTTAACTTTTAAAACAGTGTTCCATTCAGTGTCTGAATTTATAAAACTAATTAGTTGATGAGATGTTGTTACTTGAGTGGACTCTACACATTTCTCTATTATTCCAACAAAGAACATGTTTTCCAGTGAGTAACTAACTATCTGTGTCAGTGGAAAAATTATCTTCTGATTCTTCTTCTTTGGATTTAGCACTATGCACATTAATCTGTCTTGAAGCCTGTTGAGCAGATTTATATGCAAGTGATGATCTGCACTGTGTAACAAAATGGTTTAATTTGCCACACTGTGAGCATTGTTTTCCTCTGGCAGGGCATTATTTTTGTAAGTGTGAGGTTCCACACCTTGAACACATCATGACGTTGACGTCATTACGCATGACACTTTGCGCATGCGCAGATCAGCTTTCGTCCGTCTCGCATTTTTTCATGAAGTACGCATGTACAGGGTTTGAATGCGTGCACGCAAGATGGCTGCCATCCAAAAAGTGCATCTTCTTCATCTGCCTGAACACACTTAGCCCCGTGGTGGATTTTCACGCCCTTTTAATGGAGACAATACTCTTGGTACTGATTCTTAGATTGTTGATGAACAAGACATTTTTCGATCGCGATTTCTAGAGTTCGATCCTTGTGTCTAAGTAATCTTTCTCTGAGATGCCCATCAATAATACCAAACACTATTTGGTCCCGCATCATCAACTTCAGCAGTGCTGAAAAGTTACAGGATTGTCTTAGATCAGTAACAAAGCTGTTAAACGATTCACCCTTGTTTTGTAATCTCTTATGAAATACAAAACGTTCAAAAGTTTCATTAGACTGGATTTTACAGTAGTCATTGAAATTGTTAAGAATTATACCAGACTTTGTTTTGTCTTGACCCGCAGCATACTGAAAAGAATTGTAGATCTCTATTGCATGTTGACCAGCCACAGTTAATAGCAGAGCAATTTTGCAAGCATCGGTTGCATTATTTAAATGAGGTGTTTCCTGATAAATTTGAAATTGCTGTTTAAACAGATGCCAGTTTACGTTTAAGTTACCAGTTATCCTTAAGTGCCGAGGAGCTTAAGCTTTATCCATTGAGTCTGTTGTTTGCTGATGATGCTTCTCCAGTCAAATAGCTGATTGGATTTTTCTTTCTTTCTGATCTTTCCAGATTAGGCGAGCTAGTTTACTGAAGCCAATGACCTGGTACCATGTTATATTACTCTTTGGTAATATATCCTTATTCTTTGCTTTATATATCACAGATGGTGTGATTCTCAAGCAACCACCAACCTTCAACTTAAAGCAAAATAGATTTAATGAATAACGAATTGATTAATATTGAGTTTGCACACTCTACAGAACTAAAATTAGTAATCAAGTAATTTAGAATAAAGTATCAACTATTTTAAATTGCATGTGCTAACTATGCTGTGATCTATCTCTCTAACGCTCTGCTGTCTACTCACTCCTGATTCGAAGAGACCCAAGATCCTTTGAGTTCTCATATTTATACAGGAATCTAGTGTTACCATCTAGTGGTTGTGTTATACAAGATGTAGTCATTAACCCTTTATAAGCCTCTATATATGCATATCACTACAGGAACTGGACTCAATTAGTAGTTATCCTGCACATCAGCAGTAGTCCCCGTCCCATGTTCCTCCATTCCACTTTTTTCAATCACCTATTAAAGATATCCTTCAATTCTGACTGGTGTTGGCTCTAATCATTAACTCCCGTAATGCACGCCGCAGCTCATCTCCACAATCCTCCATTTAAAACATGTTCGCTGCCTTAAAATTATATTTAATCTTGTATCTATAGCCCCTCAACCTGTTTCCTGAAACACTGGATAAAGTTCATTTTCAATCACTCTCCTATCTATTCAGAACTTTAAACACCTTCATCAAATCACTCCTAAACTCTTCTGTTCAAAGAAAAACAGTCTTCTAAAATCAAAACAAATAATTTAATTATTCGGAGAATTCCAGGATTCACAATTAGATGTTGATGTCATGTGTTTGCTTCCATTGGGTGAGAAGCCCAAGGCCCCAGCAAAAACTCTTTAACTTACCTGGCCCAGGAGAACTGCAGCATGCTTTCCGGTGTTGGCCCAACTAGGCCCACACCGGAGTCCGACCAGGTGACCGCACCCTACAGACTCCGACCATGTGACCTGATCCAACCACATGGTATTCAGTCTGTCCATCATCCTGAGATACCTGAGGGAAGAAAAGGTAAAGACCGGACCCCCACCAAGAAAAATTTAGTGTGACTAGACCATGGGGCGGGAGGCCTCGCCAGCGAAGCGGGAATGCCCGAGCCGACCCCGGAGTGACAGATACCCGGCGGCCCCACCGGAAGATGAACCCAACCTCACCGCCCCTCAAGATCAGACTGGCCCACGCACAATGCCCTTCAGTGACCCTGACACCGCCACCATCATCCACAACCCCTCCGAACGCAATCACTTACCTTACGCAAAGCCAGCACTGCCATCCAAGACCTGCTGCGGTGAAAACGTGCCGGCCTGAAGATGAAACTTAAATTACACGGCGTCAAGACTCATCTCCCCAGCATACCCCTGACGAACGTCCAAGCGATTGAGAACAAGTTGGATGACTGCAACGCTAGACTTACCTCCCAGAGTGAAGTGAGAAACTGCTGTGTGCTCTGCCTTCACCGAGACAAGGCCACACCAGACTGCACCATCCAACCCAAAGGACTGCATGATGCTCTCAGGCAAGTCAAAGGGCGGGGGTGTTTGCCTCCTCATCAACACCTCTGGTGCTCGGATGTGGTGCCCCTAGCATGCCGCTGCTTCACAGACCTAGAATACCTAACTGTGAAGTGTCGCCCCTTCTACCTCCCATGTGAATTCACCTCTGTACTCATCACAGCAGTCTACATCACACCCCAGGCGTAAGTGAAGAAAGCACTTCACGAACTACATACCACCATCAACAACCAAGATACAAATCACCCCGAAACCCTGATAATCGTGGCTGGAGACTTCAACCAGGCCAACCTCAAGAAGGTCCTACCCAAACTTCATCAACTTATCTCCTGCCCCACCAGAGGTGCAAACGCCCTGGACCACTGCTCCACGAGCATCAAAGGTGCCTACCGCTCCATTCCCCGACCACACTTCGGCAAGTCCAACCACAAGTCGGTATTCCTATTTCCGGCTTACAAACAGCAACTCCAAGCGTGCTGAGCCAGTCAATAAAACCATGCAGTGCTGGTCCGAGGAATCTGAGGAGATCCTCTGCGACTGCTTGGAGACTGTGGACTGGTCCATATTCAAGCCCACAGCAGCTAACCTGGATGAGTACGCAAACACCTTCACAGACTTCATCAGTAAGTGTGTCGAGGAGAGGTTGAGTAGACTGGGACTGTACACGTTGGAATTTAGAAGGATGAGGGGGGGATCTTATAGAAACATTTAAAATTATGAAGGGAATAGATAGGATAGATGCGGGCAGGTTGTTTCCACTGGCGGGTGAAAGCAGAACTAGGGGACATAGCCTCAAAATACGGGGAAGTAGATTTAGGACTGAGTTTAGGAGGAACTTCTTCACCCAAAGGGTTGAGGATCTATGGAATTCCTTGCCCAGTGAAGCAGTTGAGGCTCCTTCATTAAATGTTTTTAAGGTAGAGATAGATAGTTTTTTCAAGAATAAAGGGATTAAGGGTTATGGTGTTCGGGCCGGAAAGTGGAGCTGAGTCCACAAAAGATCAGCCATGATCTCATTGAATGGCGGAGCAGGCTCGAGGGGCCAGATGGCCTACTCCTGCTCCTAGTTCTTATGTTCTTATGTACCAAGAAGACAATACGGCTGTTCCCCAATCGGAAATCTGGCTCAACCAAAGGGTTCACTCCCTGCTGGAGTCCCGGAAGGAGGCCTTCAAGTCTGACGACCCTGACCTAGACAAGAAATCCAGGTACAACGTACAAAAAGCCATCAGCGATGCAAAAAGACAATACCGCAACAAACTGGAATCCCAGGCCAACGACCCTAACCCACGACGACTATGGCAGGGCGTACACAAAATCATAGGCTACAAAGCAAGGCCAGGGGGAATATCTGGGGCTGGAGCATTGCTACCCGATGATCTGAACAAGTTCTGTGCCCGCTTTGAGCAGTCAGCCAGTGCATAAGTGCCAACCGCCCCAACAGCCCTGGACACACCCATATCCACTATTACAGCCTCAGTGGTAAAAGCTGCCTTCTTGAAAGTGAATCCGCGGAAAGCGACGGGCCCCGACTGAGTCCCTGGACGAGCACTCAGAGCCTGCCCAGACCAGATGGCGAGTGTATTCACAGATATCTTCAACACATTACTCCTCCACTCTGAGGTCCCCACCTCCTTCAAGAAGACTACCATAATACCAGTACCAAAGAAGAACAAGGTAGCCTGCCTCAACGACTACCAACCGGTGACCCTGACGTCTGTTATCATGAAATGCTTCGAGCGGCTAGCCAAGAGACAGATCAATGCCAGCCTCCCGGACGGTCTCGATCCGCTGCAGTTTGCCTATCATTGCAAACGGTCCACAGTAGATGCTATCTCCCTGGCTCTACAATCAAAATTCGAACACCTCGACAACAGCCCGTAACAGCCTCCCCGAACAGGTGCCGGAATGTGGCGACTAGGGGCTTTTCACAGTAACTTCATTGAAGCCTACTCGTGACAATAAACGATTTTCATTTCATCAACAAGGACACCTACGTCAGACTACATTCATAGACTACAGCTCCACCTTCAACATCATTTTCCCGGCAAGACTAATAACCAAACTCTGCAACTTTGGACATGACCCCTCCCTGTGCAGCTGGATCCTTGACTTCCTCACCAACAGACCGCAATCTGTCAGGATGGGCAAAAGCACCTCCTCCACAATAGTCCTAAACATCGGGTCCCTGCAAGGATGTGTGCTCAGTCCTCTACTGTAATCCCTATACACACATGACTGTGTGGCAAGATTTAACTCCAACTCAATCGATAAGTTTGCGGATAATACGACTGTGGTGGGCCATATCTCAAACAACGACGAATCAGACTACAGGAGGGAGATAAATCACTTGGTTGCATGGTGTACCAAAAACAACCTCTCTTTAAATGGCAGAAAGACCAAGGAACTGATCATCGACTTCAGGAAGCATAGCAGACACAGACTCCCGTCTATGGGAGACTCCCGTCTGACTCCCGTCAGAGCATCAATGACTCTGAAGTGGAGATGGTCGATAGCTTTAAGTTCCTGGGGGTCACCATCACCAACAGTCTGTCCTGGTCCTCTCACGTTGATGCAACAGTCAAGAAAGTCCAACAACGTCTCTACTTCCTATGGAAGCTAAAGAAATTTGGCATGTCTGCATTGACTCTCACAAACTTCTACAGGTGTGCGATAGAGAGCATTCTATCCGGCTGCATCACAGCCTGGTATGGCAACTGCTCAGTCCAAGATCGTAAGAAACTGCAGAGTGTGGTGAACTCTGCCCAGCGCATCACACAAGCTTGCCACCCCCACATTGATCCTGTTTACACCTCCCGCTGCCTCAGGAAGGCAGACAGAAAGGCAGCACAGTGGCATAGTGGGTTAGCCCTGCTGCCTCTGGCCCCGAGGTCCCAGGTTCGATCCCGGCTCTGGGTCACTGTCCTTGTGAAGTTTGCACATTCTCCCCATGTTTGCGTGGGTTTCGCCCCCACAACCCAAAAAGATGTGCGGACTAGGTGGATTGGCCATGCTAATCATTTCTTTTTAAAAAGGAAGGCAGACAGCATTATCAGAAGACTGAAGACCCGCACATCCAGACATGGGAACAGCTTCATCCCCACAGCTATAAGACTCCTCAACGACTCCCCCTCAGACTGATCTGTTCCCTGTAAGAACACTATTCACGATGCCCTATGCTGCTCTTGCTCATGTATTTGCTTTATTTGGCCCCTTGTTCCGCACTGTGGCCAATCACTGTTTGTCGATGTACCATTGTCAATATTCTCTGTTGATTATTCTCTTTGTCTTCTATGTACATACTGTGTACATACCCTCGGCCACAGAAAAATACTTTTCATTGTACTTTGGTACCTGTGACAATAAATCAAATCAATCAATCAGCTTGCAGATTCCACCACCAGACTGTTGGAAATGCCCAGAGGTCCTGAGCACTTCATGATTGAACCTCATTTGAATTCTAACTGTGAATTTCTCTCGCATTCCCTTGCAGGGCTGAAATGGGTCAGGCATCAAAGGTGTTAATTTCTGGGGGCCAGAAAGAGCATTAAGAATCATAATACCATCACAGCAGTTTGCGCAGGTGATATGGTGTAACATATTCAGAATCGAGAATTCCATTTCTCCTTGAAATTGAAATTAGCTTTGAAGTTCCACTATCAATAACTATTAATCAAAGCAGATTAACAATGTTTACGCTATTAATAAACAAATGGAGGAGATTATCTCTGACAATATTAGAAAATCAACCTTGCACCTTATCTGACCACATGATTAACATGAATGAGTTGGTTTGCATTCACAACCTAAAGAAACTGAATAAATGGGCTGATGAATGACAGATGGATTTGAATATGGAAAATTGCAAGAGCCACAAGAGACTTAACTACCAGTACATTGCATTTTCAGCACATATCAGGCCCACTTCACTCTCAGTGCAGCTTAGTCTAACAGGAAGTAGTAAACTTAATTCATATTTTTATAATAATAACAGCTGATCTCCCTTCATAGTGAGGTAAATTACCAGTAAGGTAATATTGATTCTCACTCATGTGCAGTTATACAATGCAACAATTGGGAGGTCAGCTGTGAGACAATACATCACTGTATCTGCATTAGAGTAAAATGCTCACACTGAACTGTTGTCTCAGCCTATCCATTGACATAGGATCTGGTTCTGGACATGCTTTGTGTACCCTGTTGCTGTACTCTGTAGTAGGATCATTCCAGAGTCCCAGACATGCCACTTAATGACCAAGATCAGATACATTGGCAGTCATTTGATTACATTGTATGATCAATCATAGAATAACAAATATGACAGTGGTTGGTGCTTCCAAAGTTGTCTCAGTGGTACAGCTGTACATTTGTCAGCGCACAAAGATAAATAAAAGTATTGTTGCTGGTGCCAGCCATGTTCCTGGGGATTTGTCTCCTTTCTGTTCCTATCAATGCTGGATGGGATATCATGTAGCACTGCCAACTGTAAATGGAAATCCAACCTTCCTTTATCTTCCTGTGCATGGTGGCACAGTGGTTAGCACTATTGCCTCACAGCTCCCAGGACTCGGGTTCAAATCTGGCCTCAGATGATTGTGTGGCGTTTGCACTTTCTCTCAGTGTCTGCGTTGGCTTCCTCCGGGTGCTCCAGTTTCCTCCCACAGTCCAAAGATGTGCAGGTTAGGTGGATTGGCCATGCTAAATTACCCCTTAGGTTAGGAGGGGTTACAGGTTTATGGGGAAAGGGTGGAGGCGTGGGCTTAAGTAGGGTGCGCTTTCCAAGGACTGGTGCAGGCTTATGGGCCGAATAGTCTTATTTTGCACTATAGGGTTTCTAGGAATCTGTGATGCTATGATTTACTGGAGTAATAACAAACCTGTTTATTGTGGATGAACGACTGAACACAGAAACAGAAAGTGTCACGTGCATGATTTTAGAGTACATGCATATGGAATCAGAGCAGTTTTCTTTAAAGACACTCATCACATTAATTGTGCCACATTAAAGTTTGAGATTTACTGAATTATTGGATGCATGTCATATATAAAGTGGAAATTTCTGGCCAAAGAAAAATATTGCAGATGCTGAACATTTGTCATGAAGACTGAAAGGACTGAAAATACTCGGCAGGCCAGGGAGCATCTGTGAAGAGACAAACAGAGTTAATGGTCGGAATTTAATGTTGGCAATGGGGGACTCGCCCACTGGCTGGAAAACCAGTGGGAACCCATTGTTTCTTTTCTCAAGGAGGCCTGATGCTATCCCAGGCGTATCAGAACAGTGCAGGCATCCCATCAAATTAAATCCTAAACAAAGCAGAAATCCCACTCACTGTTGGCCAATCTGAGACCAGCAGCTCTCTAATACTGATAGTGCCACTAGGGGTGGTGGCCACTTTCAGTATTGCACTTGGACCTTCAGGCGAGATGGCTGATGGATCCCTGGAGCAAGGTGAATACAGGTGGGATGTTGCTGACAAGGAAGGGGGCACAAGGGAGAATGGGGTCAAGTGCAAGGGCAGGTGAGTGGCTTTCTACGAATCCTCACCCAAAAGACAGGTCCCTCGATAAGGCACAACATGCCTTACATTGAGGGACTCATCCCTCCCCCAAGCCACCGGCAAATCTAACTTAAGTGACTCAATTGGTTTCCAGGTGGGAAGACTGCTGTCCCCCTTCCCATCCGGAAGTTGATTGGGGGGTTTCAGAAAGGTGACAGGGTCTCCGCCCGAATCGTCTAGGTTGATCAAATGGCACTTCCACCATCGACTAACTCCTCTACTAGGAGGTGATTAAATTCTACCAATGTTTCAGGTCAATGATCATTCATCAGAAATATTAGGAAAGTCATTGACCTGAAACCAAGGACCAAATTTTGCCACCAGCTTTGCAAACCTGATGCCATAGCCATTCCCAGTAGTGACCTCAATCAAGATGTCAGCGCCTCTACATGGGGCAGCTAATTAATAGGATGCCCCTCTGTTTCCTTTCAATTGGAGACAGCAAGTGTGTTCCAGAGGTTGACGTTGCAGACAATATTGTGCACTGCATGAGAAGTCAGCAGCCCTCACTGTGTGGCCAGTGACCACAAGCAGCAGTGACGCTTTGGAGCCTCCATCAATATCAAGCAGAGTGGCTGAGATCTCATTAGGTCCTGACAATTGGAGACAAATATCTCCAGGACTTCCATACTCAACGACAAGGCTGTGACACAGAAAAACAGTACCTTTGCTATTTTCTGGCAGAAACATTTAGATCTCCTTCAGCAGTAATGTAACCTTGAAGGACCTGAGAGAGTGAGTCCGACACTTTTTAATGCACTTTTCCCAGTTTGCCTATCCCGACCACAACCCCCGCAAATGCCTGCCTCTAAAGTAGCCTTCATAGGACTGGAAAATTCTGCCCATTAACCCCGTTTCTCTCTCCATACTGCACGACCTGCTGAATTTATACGACATTTTTCATTTCATTATGAAATATTGCGAACTCAACATCTGATAACATTGAATTTTCAGTTACCTCATTGCACCATTTTGATTTGCGAATCAAAACTGCCCCTAGAAATCCCATTTTGGATGAGAGCCACTGCCATTATTACCTTTAGTGCTTTTAAAGGAATTGGTGTGGTGCATAATAAAATGATCTTACACAGCTTTTAACCTTTAGCCTGCTGAATAAACATTAATTTTATTGAGCTCACACAGCAAATGCAGTGATTAGTATTTTAGCTGTTAAAATGAGATACATATGAAATAAAAATAAAGTGAGTATTTTACATCATTGAAATTGCGCCTTTATTTTTAATTTATGTGCAGCAGCTCCTTCAAAGGGGCTTTTCACAGTAACTTCATTGAAGCCTACTTGTGACACCCCCACCCAAGCCACAATACCTCTCATACCCATGCTGAATCATGCCCCTCCATCTAACCCCCATGCCTGCTTACTCGAAAATGCCACCTTCACAGCCAGCCACCCAGTATCCAACATGAAAACATTGGAACATAAGAACAGGCATAGGCCATTCAGCCCATTGAGCCTTTATTGGATCATGGCTAGTCACCACTTTCCCATGCTATCTCCATATCCTTTGATGTCATTAGTCTCCAGAAATCTTTCCAGGATGTCACTGTCATGCACATTCCCAGGGTGGCAGGCATACACATGTATGAATCTGAGGCGGTGCTCACACACGATTTGAACATTCAGGCAGTGAAACCCTTTACTGTTAATATTGGGTACTTCCTGATGCCCCAGTGCTCACAAGATGGCATGTGTGCCATCGATCGACCTCTGGACCTGGGCATCACGGCGATAGCAGCAAATCCTGCAGCCTGGGCATCTTGGTGGGCCTGGTCCAGATCGAAGGTGATATAGTCTGATGCCCGGTCATACACAGCATCTGTCACCTCCTGGATGCACCTGTGAGTTGAAAATTGGGAAATGCCACACAGGTCCCTGCTCAAGCCCTGGAATGGCCCAGTGGCATAGTGGTTTAGGGCTGCAGTGACCTTCACGGCCACCGGGAGGGGGTATCCACATCCTCCACTGGGTGCTATGTCCGCAAAGACATAGGATAGTTGCCGCACTGTCTATCTGTTGAGACAGAGTCTTCTGCGGCATATGCTGTCCGTCAGCTCATGGAAGGACCAGCGACTCCTGTTCACCTTGGGCCGTTGCTGGCCTACTCTTCTGGCTCACTGCTCAGCCTGATTGAAAGCTGGGTCTTCAGGGTGTGCGGCAGCTGGCCGCACATTTGGTGCCACCTCCAGCCTGTGTTGTCATTGCTGCCTACTACCACGTCTGCCCGCCTCGGCTGTCACAAATGGAGCGAGGGAAGCTTCCGCGGGATCCACAGCAGCCAACGCCTTTGTTTCTGGAAGGAATTGGAAAAGGAGAGAGACCGACAATCAGGTAGGGCTTCAATCCTGGGCACTGAAATCCCCCAGGCCTCCTCCACCTTCTCTCAGAGTGCCATCCAGCCATCCATCCACACTCACCCCAGATCAGATCCCCTAGACACTAGATCTGTGTCGGTAACATTAGGAACTCCTTGCTCAGGTGCCCTCCATTCATCCATTTGGCCGCGAGAGGATCCTTAGTGATGATGCTCTGCTCTTTAGTGGCTGATTGTGGGCAGCTGCCTCTATAATGCTGATGCTCCTAGAAGTCAGGCACACTGTTCAGATATCAAAGATTGCTGGACATGAAGTGCACTAATCACCCTCTGAGATATGGAACTTTCAATGGGGCACCTGAGAGTTCAGGAGCGTGAAGTCCTCTCACAACTAACAAGGCTAATTCTTCATTTGAAATAGTCTTCAGCTCTGAAGCTAGAGGCTGGGCACAGTCAAAAGGGGTTAATTTGACTTTGATGAGAGAAGCTGCAGCAGGGCTCTGTCCTGCAAGTGTTTGGTAGGACAGATAGGCTATAGCTGTGGTTGCTCCTTTTCTGGGTCTCCATAATATTAGAAGATGGCTTGAAGGCCTCTCAGGTGCAAAACCCTCACCCGCAACATCCACCCCCCCCCCCCCCCGGCTCGTACCAAGAGCGGCACCCAGACCTTGAATGCTCCAGCCCCCGACCAAACCCAGCCCCATCCCCCTGCACACAGGGGCAGCAGCTCCGGTTCGCTTGAGTTGCATGCCAAAAATGGAAATGACTACTTAACTCCTCACTTCCCCTCGGTAGTATTGCACCAGCTTCCCGTTTTTGGAAAGGAGTCTGTGTGATTTCCCATTGTGGAGTCGGGTGACTCCCAGGAGGCCACTGCATTCGACTTCAATCTCGTTTATGAGAACGAAATGTATGCAAATTAGGCACAATGAGGAACTCAATTTAGGGAGATGTTTATCATCACGTGTGGTGGTGTGGGTAGACTGCCGGGGGGGGGGGGGGGGGGGGGGGGGGAGATGGCAGCTGGGGGAGTTTAATATCAGTTCCAACCAGGGCACCCTTTGAAGATGGTGCCCCGATCCCTGTGGAGCCAGCCTTGCCAGCTCTATCAGGCCCTGACCCACCAGAATATGATGGCATCAACCACACCACCTAATTTCTTTTTTGCCACACCGAGTCAAGATCTGGCCTGAAAATCCAGCAGTGCATCTGGAGAGATACACGCTGGCATTCAGTCAGAGCCTGACACTCTGACAAATTATGGGGAAATTCTACCCTACATGCGGCACAGTAAAATTATGGTAATTAGAAATTCCGACCAAAGTTGTGTTACTTTGAATCAGGAATGCCTTATCAGCACAGCATATATTTAGCTTATGTTATCACCCGTTGGCCAAAATAACTCTCTAGTAATATTGAATAAGACACACTGATTATTCAAATAAACAAGCTAAGAATTTAATGTTGAAAATATCTGCATGGAAGTTCATGGGATTATTCATTCCCAACTAGGGAACAAAAAAAATCTTTTATGTGTTGAGGAAAATCTGGAACAACAATACATAGACAAAGTGCCAATTCATCATATGAAAAATGCATTCTAAACAAAGAAATACAAAAAATATGAATGTACAATCATCCACAAAATTATATCTGCTCTGGTCAAAGGATTATATGCTGCCAAGATGTAAATTTAAACTAAATTTGAATTTGAAATATTGGCAAATAATTCAAAGGCATGAAGTGTTGCCGAATGACAGCCCAAGGATTCTTTGTTTTCATTTTTGGAGAGAAATATAGGCCGTAATTTTCCGATTCTCTTTCCGATTCTCTTTTCACACCGCCTGCGGGTTTCCTGGAGGCATAGGGTGGCTTCAATTGTAAATCCCATTGACAAGCAGCGGGAAGAGAGAATCCCGCAATCAGCGAACAGCGAAGTGATGTGAAATACGCGGGGAATGGATCATCCGGCCCATAAAATATAGCAATGTGAAGCTTCAAAGTTTTGCACAGCTAACAACTGCATTTAATCAAAGCTAAAATATATTTTAATTAAACCTGAGAGTCTGTTAATGCTGCAGTCATAGACAGGAACGGGATAATTTTCCAATTCAACACTCGTGATGGTTATTCTCACCTATTAGCCATATTGATTGGAAATTGAGGCGTATTCAGTAGAAGATTTTTTAACCATAAGGCACTTGAAGTTCCAATATGCACTGTGAGCAGGACCCCCACCAGGAAGAAAAAGTTAGAAAATTACTACTAAAGCACAAGAAAGAACATTTTTTTCTGGTACAATACCTCAGTTAACAAGAAACTAGAGGACTGATTCAGTGATGGTGTACCTATGAGGAATTCACACATTTATTAAAGAATGCACCTCACTAAATCCTGCCTGGAGGCCTAAGTGTCAGACCCAAAAAGCACCAAATGTTGCGGTGGAGAAAACTCTCCTTTTTTTAGTTATATGTCAATCCTTTTCTTTGGGGCTCTAAAGCTGAACTCATTGCTATGTTGTAGAAGCCTTTAAGAGTCTCCTGATCCACTGCTAGACATTTTATAAATCAGTCTATGCTCTGATCATACTAATCATCAAATGCGTGTTTACCCTGGAAAACTTGATTACCAGTTTGCCCACAGAATAAAAGCATCAGGCAGCACCAATACGAACTGGCATATTTCCCCAAAATTCAAGATCTGATGGATGTCATGCAGTTATCCAACCCTAATAACACCATGGCTTAAATTAATAATAAAGTTTGCTGACGGTATTGGGTTAGTAGAACGGAATCTTTAAAGTGAGTTCACATTGACCCTGGGAGTAGTTACGATGCTTTGATTTTGCAATGTTCCACGATAGCACCATTATTTGAAGGAGTAAAAACACTGAATGGGTAGATATTAGGGGCCAAGTATATCCACTGTTGCCTTGGTTACTATCTCCCTTGAGCAGCACACAAACATACACAAAGCGCAGATGCAATGAAGCTCATATCTCCACTAAGCTCTAACGATATTATGGAGCATTGGTCTCATTGTTTAGTCAAAGTGTGGCGATCAATTGCTCTATAGTCTGGACAAGGTCTCAAAATACATCGTCATCTACTGGATATTATAAAATTTCACCATGAAGAGGAATAGCCATGGAACAAAAGGATGACGAGGTACATTTGCTACACTTGGCAGAAAAGAGGGAGGAGAAATAGTTGAAGACAACATCAGTCGAGAATCAAACATTGATTAATAATAATCTTTATTGTCACAGGTAGGCTTACATTAACATTGCAGTGAAGTTACTGCGAAAAGCTCCTAGTCGCCACATTCCAGAGCCTGCTCAAGTACACAGACGGAGAATTCAGAATGTCCAGATTACCTAACAAGCACATCTTTCGGGACTTATAGAAGGAAACTGGAGCACCTGGAGGAAAACCAAGCAGACACAGACAATGACCCAAGCCGGGAATCGAACCTGGGACCCTGTGGCTGTGAACCAACAGTGCTACCAAGCCGCCCGTTAATGACAGTCAGCAACGTGGGTCCTACATAAATAGTGCTATCCCACTGAGCGCAATAAATTGGCCCTCTGTTACATTGGGTGAGATGTTCGAGCCCCACTGTGGTGTGTTTTCTGGTGGTGAAGGTGGCTTTCCATTGGACATTAGCGGGATCTTCCGGTCGATCCATGATGATTTTTCTTGGCCCACCATGTCACCGGCAGGGGAACTGCTGCTGATTTTGCCTTCAGCTGGACCAGGAGAGCCCGCTGGTGGAAAGAGCCAGAAAGTTCCACGTATTTTCTTTACTTCGTCCAACCATCCATAATCATCACTCACTCACCTGCCACTTTACAGTGCCCTGGCCATGCAGGGGTTGTACCTATCTCTCGCCTAGATCCACAGATACCAGCTGAATGTTATAGAGCCAGTATAGATGGCAGTTTCAGCCATTTATTTGCTCAGTTTCCCGGAGGACTTTACCAAGAGGAAATTTGGTAGAAGTCAAGTAGAATCCCCATGAAATTTCGGGGACTCTATCTCCAAAGTGCTCTCATAACAATTTTGAAATTCAGGACAATCAGTTTATTTTATTATTGATGGCTTTTAAATACCTCCATTTTACTATATCTTAACTCATATAAAAGCCTCCTCAAAATCTACCTTTTCAACAATTTATTTGGATTTCGATTTGTTTATTGTCACCTGTACCGAGCTACAGTGAAAAGTATTGTTCTGAAAAATGAAAATGAAAATGAAAATCGCTTATTGTCACGAGTAGACTTCAATGAAGTTACTGTGAAAAGCCCCTAGTCGCCACATTCCGGCGCCTGTCCGGGGAGGCTGGTACGGGAATCGAACCGTGCTGCTGGTCTGCTTGGTCTGCTTTATAAGCCAGCGATTTAGCCTTGTGAGCTAAACCAGCCCCACTGTTCTGCTGACAGTCCGAAGAGATCATTCCATACATGAAACAAAACATAGGGCAAACATAATGTAAATATATAGACACAGACATTGAGTGAAGCATACAGGAGTGCAGTACTACTCAGTAGAGAAGATGTGTGAAGAGATCAGACAAGTCCTTAAGAGGGTCATTTAGGAGACTGGTAACAGCGGGGAAGAAGCTGTTTTTGATTCCGTTAGTGCATGTTCTCAAAATTCTGTATTTCTTGCCCAATGAAAGAAGTTGGAAGAGTGAATAAGTCCGGTGGGAAGGACCTTGATTGTGCTGCCGCTTTCCCAAGGCAGCGTGAGGTGTAGACAGAATCAATGGATGGGAAACGGGTTCGCCTGATGGACTGGGCTGTGTTCACAACTCTCTGTAGTTTCTTACGGTCTTGGGCCAAGCAGTTGCCATACCAACCTGTGATGCAGCCACTTGCACTAAATTTTCTCCGATAATAATAATCTTTATTCTCATAAGTAGGCTTACATTAACACTGTAATGAAGTTACTTTGAAAAGCCCCTAGTCGCCACATTGGCACGTTTCGGTACACGGAGGGAGAATTCATAGTGTCCAAATTACCTACCAACACATCTTTCGGGACTTCTGGGAGGAAACTGGAGCACCCGGAGGAAACCCACGAGGGTGCGTGGAGAACGTGCAGACCCCACTGATAGTGACCCAAGCTGGGAACCGAACCTGGGACACTGGCCCTGTGAAGCAACAGTGCTAACCACTGTGTTACCATGCCACCTGCCACTCCTCAATGTGCATTCCATCCCTCTATGAAGTATCATGGGATGCTATGCAGTGTTAAAGCTGCGATGGATATGGTGTTTATGTTGTAGGTAAAGCTTTACTAGATGAGTTAAGATTTCCATAGTTATGCAAATTTTCCCAAGTAGGTTATTTTCCACTCATCTTAGAGCTGCTTGATTGGTACAAAATAAAATAACATGAAATGAAGTAACAATGACAGATTTTTTCTGTCCATAGTTTTTCTGTATTTTAGTGTGTAAATTCCTTCAAATCATTCTGCGTATTAGTGCTACTTTGTATACATTGTTATAGAATTGCTAACATCGTGTTTGATGTATGTAGATTTTTTTTAGATAAAATGACGAACCATTATTTTTCATATTTTGCTATTTAATTAAGGTGTTTTGTTAGTCTGCATGAGTTTCCTTTATCACAAGAGCCATTTTTCTTCCAAATTATCATGTGATAGTTTGTGGATGTTGAAAGGCTCAGGTCTAGATTTATCACAAACAAATAAAACATCCTTAATACAAAATGTTAGCAGGTTCCCTATTTGTAATCCCTAACATGAAAACTAATGAAGCAAATGGTTGCATTAGTGTACACAAAATTAATATTATTGATTTACCATCCTTATCAGAAGTGAATTGAATTACTGCAGAGTTGTACTTGTGAATGTGAATTGAATCTTCCTTGTGCACTGTTCATATACTCCGGAAGTAATTAGTGTCTCGATAATAGTTGAAGGCACCATTGAAAATTAAGAAGACATAGCTTAATCTGAAGAGCCAAAATAAGTTTAACAAACAAGGTTAAATCAAGAACTCAATCTGCTATTCTCATTTATTTCAATGCAGATTCTAATACAACATTTTACAAGGTTGCAGGACAGCAATGTGTTATTTGGCCCATTAAGTGGCACTGATGCTTTATTCGTTCTGAGCCAGCTATTCTCTGTACGCTTTCAATTGCAATAGCAGAACTCCATTAATACAATAAATGGTTCAGGATGTTTCATAAAAAAGGCATTGGGCGCGATCTAACAGAAATGTTTCTAAGTGTCATTTGTGGTGGGGTTTACTGGGAGTTTCGCCCCGGCTCTGTTGGCAAGTTCCCCACCGCTATCTAACCACACTTCGAGCGTGATTTAATGGCCGCGATGCGCTTAAGAAAGAGAGTGACGAAGCCGTTATATCAGGGAAGGGGCCGATACATCAGAGAAGAAGCCAAAAATGAGAATTGCGCCGGGCACAGATCGATTGGCAATCTAACCGGCCCGCTCCCATTGGTGAAATAAGGAATCAGCCTTAGCTTGGTGAGAATCCCAATAATCACCATAATCACCAATCTCCATGCAATTAATGGGAACGACCCCCTATTTAACAGCCTCTTTCAGTTGGGGTGGGCAGCTATCAGTGGGGAGGAGGGCATCAGTGGGCTGGGAGGGTTGGTGTCACAGCATCTGTGCATCCATCATGCCACCCCCTGAATCGTGTGTTCCTGGTCCAGAGGCACCACCAACCCCTGCCTGTCTTCGCCACTGATCGCCCATAACTCCCACTGACTGCAGAGGCCTCTGGCCGTGCGACTGAATGCTACTGCTAATTGGGAATTGGAAAACATAGTTAAGTGAGCACGACATCTTCCGATGGCGGCCATGGAGTGAGAGGTCGCTTATGGTGGATTTTTGGGACCTTTTCCCCCGATGTATGGGGGATTTGAGTGGTAAAATTGGAAGCTGTGAAGAAGAGAAGAATTCCCTACCGGTTTCTGGAGTCATGGACCAGATGTGGTCTGCAAAGAAGAGATTGTTCGACAAAGAAGGCAGTGGAGTCAGCAGTACAGGAAAGCATGGCGGAGGCTCAGGGACTGGGATTGCCGACCCAGTGGTCAACGGAGCAGCTGGTGAACTTCCTCCAGGAAAGCTTTGCCAAACAAAGGCAAGAGTACCTGGACCCGATTAAGACAAAATGATAGCATTTCAGGTGGAGCAAAGATTTGAAGCCCAGGGACAGGCAATCAAGAAGGTGGAAGAAGCAGTGGCTGAGCACGAGGACCAGCTAACCGCGATGGAGGCAGAGATGGGGCTGATGAGGGACCACCAGAAAGAGCTGCAAGAGAAGGTGGAGGATTTGGAGAACAGATCGCGCAGGCAGAACCCGAGGATCGTGGGTCTCCCGGAGGGTATTGAGGGATCGGATGCAGGGGCATATGTGGCGCATATGCTCAAGAAGCTGATGGGAGAAGGTGCGTTTACTTGGCCCTTGGAGGTGGACAGGGCGCACAGAGTGCTTGCGAGGAAGCCGTGGATTAATGAGCCACCCACGGCGATGGTGGTGCGATTGCACTGTTCCTGAACAAGGAGCAGATCTTGAGGTGGGCCACGCAGACGAGGAGCTGCAAATGGGAAAGCAGCGAGCTGCGCATTTACCAGGGCGTGGATGCGGAACTGGCTAAGAGAAGGGCGAGCTTCAACAAAGTAAAATTGGCCCTCTTTAGGAAGGGGGTGAAGTTCGGCATGCTGTACCCAGCTCATTTGTGGGTCACCTATGAAGGTCAAGAACTCTATTTTGCATCGTCGGAGGAGGCGATTAACTTTGTGAAAGACAGGGGACTGGCAGGTGATGGAGGACATTGAACTTGGGCATGGGGGAGGCCCATGGGAGAGGAGGCAGAGAATATTTTAAAAAGTGCGGGAGGAACCGGAGCCGGAGGCTCAGAAGCGGCCAAGGAGAGTTGCGTCCCCGAACAGAACTAGCGCCGAAGAGCGCAAGCCTGCGAGTCTGTCCGACCGAACCACCCCACACCCCCCCCCCACAAGCCTGCGAGCCTGCTCGACCAAGCTCCCCCCCACCCCCCACCCCACACAGCAGAACATGGGTGGCCGAGAAGAAGCCGCAAAGCCAGAGACTCAAGCGCTCGGGAGCGGAGCCAGCAGGGCTAACGAGCTGAAGAGAGAGAGAGAGAGAGAGAGAGAGACCCCCCCCCACCCTCGCAATGAATTGGCAGCGACCATGTGGTGAGCGGCAAGCCAAAGAGGGACTCCGGTCCACACCAGGAAACATCTCTCCCAAACCCTCCTGACCCAGTGAGAAGGAAGGGGGAAAAAAAAGAAGAGAAGAGGGAAAAATAAAAGTAAATTAATTAATAAAGAGACAAGGAAAGAGAGAAAGGAAGGAAGGGAGGAAGGTAACCAACAACAAACCCCCCCCCCAACAAAAAAAAAGGGAAACCCGAAGCCTGAGGCAGACCCAGCGAGAGCAGAGGAGCGGGGGAAGTGAGAGCAACCCCAGGGGAAGGAACAGCAGCGGGGAAAGAAAGAGAGACAGATGGCTGGAGGAAAGAAAAACACAAAGGTGAAGGGACAGCGAGACGCAAGCAGCAGCAGCAGTGAGGGTAAGGCGCATGAGCGGCGGACCCGCAGGCAGGCAGCCCCACAAGACGAGACGGAGGTACAGGCGAGCCTGAAAGGGAAAATGATGGCGGACCAAGCAGCCGAGTGTGAGCAGGACGCAGCGACCAGCATAAAGGAGGCGCTCTGGTCGGAGCTCCAAGCAATGATGAAGGAGACGACGCACAATATGCAGCAGACCATTGAAGGCCTGGGAAGGGAAAGGAAGGCGCAGAAAAAAACGATTCTGGAGTTGGAGAGGGCTGCCTCGGACCAGAGCGAGAGGGTGATAACCCTAGAAGCCGAGGTCAAAAGGTTAGTAACGGCCCGGGGAGCCGAAGAGGGAAAGTGGAGGACCAGGAAAATAGTGGATCTGCCAGAGGGGATAGAGGGCAGAGACCCAACATGCTACATCACCCAAATGATGGGCAAGCTAGTGGGAAAGGAGGTATTCCCAAAACCACCGGAAATAGACAGGGCGCACAGGTCACTCCAACCCAAGCCCAAAGCCAGGGACCAGCCCAGAGCAATTATTGCGAAGCTGCACCGGTTCCAAGGCCGGGAGAGAATCCTAAAGTAGGCCTGGCAAACGAAACAGAGCACGTGGGAAGGAAAGGCCATAGGGTGTATCAGGACATTGGGGCGGACCTGGCCAAAAAAAGGGCTGAATTCAACAAGACGAAATCAGCACTGCACAAAAGCAAGGTAAAATTTGGGATGTTATTCCCGGCCAAACTCTGGGTAACATTTGAGGGGAAAGAGCTGTATTTTAACACCCCAGCGGCAGCTGATGAGTTTGTTAGAGCGAACAAGCTGGGGGAGGAGCACACGCAACCCCAATGAAAGACATGGGGACGGAAAAGGAAGGGAAAACCAGAACAAAGAGCGGAGGACAGACCGCAAACAAGGACAATGGACTCATGAACTGTGCACATGTGTGTTATGCCTTGCGCGGGACTGTGCTGTCTTGCCTCAGAGCTTGTCTCCTCCCTCAATGCAATGGGGGAGAGTGGAGCGAGGGAAATGAGGGTGAGGAAAGCAAACAGGAGGACGAGACAAGGGCCAGTAGGAGAAAGGTTAAACAGGGCCAGAACTGGGCAAATACTGGGAGGAGGGCCACCGTACTAGTGAGGAGGGCCAGCATGGGAGTGCAGGAAGGAAGGAGGGCCGCGGCACCCCTCTCAGGGGAGGGGGAGCATCCGGCACAAGGAGAGGAGGGGGGACAGAAGGGGGGGCAGAACGCGGGGGGGGGGGCAAAGGGACAGGGGCTAGGGGGGAGAGGAGTCTCGGGGAGAACGCAGAACAAAAGAGAAACAAAGAGAAGGATGAGATAGTGAAGCAGTACAGACATAGGCCTCGGCAGGCATGGAGCAGGGCGAGGAACCAAGAGGGCGCTGAAAACAGCCACTTGAGAGGGCATGAGGGTGGAGGGAGACCCGGGAGCGCAGGGCCGCACCCATGTGGCATACACACAGTTGGTGGCCATATTGGGTGCCCCCTGTGCAAAGGGAAACCCCTGAGTGCTGGGGCCCGACCAAATGGTGAGAGCGGTGACCCTGGCCATTTTGGACGGCCCCCTAGCAAAGGGAAACACCGGAGTGCAGAGGCGCGTCCACCAGGTAAGTCCACTCTATTCAGCGATCATTGTGTCAGACCATGCCGCACACTGGGTGGACTTACGAGTGAGCAAGGAGTGGGGGGGGGGGGGGTTAGCACCTGCATTAGAGACTGGATGTAGGACTGTTAGCAGATGAGGGGGTGCGCGGATGGGTGGGGGAGACCATCCAGAATTTGGAAATAAATGATACTGGGGAAGTTTCGGCAGCAACAGTGTTGGAAGCGCTGAAGGCGGTGGTTAGGGGGGAGTTAAATTTTGATCCGGGCTCATAGGGAGAAGGTGGAATGGGCATAGACGGATAGGTTGGTTAGGGAGATACTCCAGGTGGATAGAAGGTACTCTGAAGCCCCGGAGGCAGGGTTGTTGAAGGAGCGGCAGAAGCTGCAGATGGAGTTTGGACTGTGATCTACAGGGAAGGCGATAGGGGTGAGGAATTGAACAAACAAATGTGATACAAAATGGGATAATTAGTTAGGATAATGTAGAGGTAGACCCGGGTATAGGAGCCGGAGAGTAGGGAAGTGAGTTTATCAGGGAATGAACAAAGGAACTGGACAAAGCATGGCTTGGATGGGGGGATGGGTAGTTGCTAGGACGAGAATGCTGAGTGATAGGGGCCCCCCCAAGGGCTGAAGAATGTGAAGTGAGCCCAGGGCTGAGGAATGTGAAATGAGCCAATCAGGGTATATGGCCAGGTCAAGAAGTGTATAGGGATGACCTATGGGAATCTTGCATTCATTACTGTTGCCTTATTTGGTCATATGTATGTGAAACTTGATGCAACTTGAATGTATCTGTACAGAAATATTTTGTCCCTTTTGCTCACTCGCTGTTGAAGATCCAGGAGACAAAGGTTGTGTCCTGTACTTTTAATAGAGTGAGTCACCCCAGCTAGCTGGTTAAAATAAACAATAATTGATACCTGCAAATCCGTACAAAATTTTATTAAGACCAGACTGACAGCAAAAGAATCAGGATTGTCAGGGGCAGTTGAGGAAGGTGAGAGGGGTGATATATAAGTATGGTGAGGCTATCGCACCAGCTAAGGTAAAGGGAGCTGGCCAGGGAGATAGGAAGAGTGAAGGACAGAGGAGTAAACATGGTACTGGACCCAGCGGGGGTGAATGGGGTGTTTAAGGAGTTTTACAGTCGGTTGTATGAGTCAGAGCCCCCAGCTGGGGTGGAGAGAATGAGGCAGTTCTTGGAACGGTTGAAGTTTCCGAAGGTGGAGGAGTTGGGAGCCCCGATCGAGATTGAAGAAATACTAGAGGGATTGGAGGCCATGCAGTCGAGCAAGACCCCGGGACCGGGTGGCTTGCCAGTGGAATTTTACAGGACGTTTTCTGGGATGCTGGGCCCGCTGCTGGTGAGGGCATTTAATGAGGTACGGGAGCGGGGTGTTATTCCTCCCTCCAACAATGTCACAGGCCTCGATTTCATTGATCCTGAATCAGGAGAAGGACCCAGAGCAATGTGGGTCATTCAGACCAATCTCCCTATTAAATGTCGATGCCAAATTGTTGGCCAAAATCCTGGCCTCGAGCATAGAGGACTGTGTTCCGGAGATGATAGAGGAAGACCAGACGGGGTTTGTTAACGGCCAATGTTAGAAGGCTCCTGAATGTGATCATGTTACCCTCCGAGGGGAAGGAGGCTATGGACGCGGAGAAGACCGACCGGGTGGAATGGAATTAGTTGTGGAGGTTATGGGACAGTTCGAGTTTGGGCAGGGCTTCATTGACTGGGTTTGGTTGCTGTACCAGGCACCGATGGCAAGCGTGCAGACGACCGGGTGAGCCTGGACTATTTTAGATTGCACCGGGGGACAAGGCAAGGATGTCCCTTCTCCCCACTGTTGTTTGCCTTGGCTATAGAGCCATTGGCGATGGCGCTGAGAGCATCAAATGACTGGAAGGGGCTAGCCCGTGGGGGAGGGGGAGGAACACAGGATCTCACTATGTGCAGACGATCTACTCCTATATATTTCTGACCTGTTAGGAGGAATGGGGGAGATTTTGCGGATCTTGGGGGAATTTGGCCAGTTCTCAGGGTACAAATTGAATATGAGTAAAAGTGAGGTTTGTGTGATCCAAGCGAGGGGGAAGGAGAGGAGACTGGAGGAGTTGCCGTTTAAGGTAATGGGAGGTAGTTTTCGTTACCTGGGTATTCAGGTAGCAAGGAGGTGGGAGCAGCTACACAAATTAAATCTGTGCCAATTAGTGGAACAAATGAAGGAGGACTTGCAGAGGTGGGATATGCTCCCATTGTCACTGGCTGGGAGGGTACAGACCATAAAGATGACAGTTCTCCCAAGATTCTTGTTTGTTTTTCAATGCCTCGCTATTTTTATTCCCCACAAACCAAAGATGTGCCATGCTAACTAGCCCTTTAATTGTCAAAGAAGAATTGGGTACTTTAAATTTGAAAAAGAAAGTGTACATAGTTTGCGACCCAGGAAAACAGGGCATCCGTGACCTTACAGATGCACTTGTGGGCTGTAGCTTGTGAGATGTCACACATGTCCCCGCTGAAGCATAGAAGTTCAAGACTACGATGGCCGTAAAGGGTATCCTCCTCCTCCAGGTGGTGCCATGTCTGCAAGGACATGGCACAGGTCCTGCAGCATTTCCTTGTTGAGATGGAGCCTCCTACAGCGTGTGCTGTCGATCATCTGTTCGAAAGACCAGCGGCGACTTGGGCCATCGACTGCCTCCCCCTCTAGGTCCCACCGTGACCTGGGTCCTCAGGGTATGGGCCAGAGCCTCGAGCTTCTGATGACGCTGCTGCCGCTGCCTGCTCTGGCGTCCCGTCCCCGCCCCAACCCACTATGAGGGGGTCCCCGGGCCACCCCACACCTCCCCCCAACACCTGCACAGGACACCCTGGCCTGATAACCACCATGTGAAAAACATCAACTTGGCAGTGCCAAGCTGGTACCCTGGCAGTGCCCCTACCACATGGGCACCTGGCAGTGCCAAGCTGGCACCAAGGTGGCACTTCTATGAAAAAAATGTTTTTAAATTTGTATCACCAGGCAGCTGAGCTCACTGTCAGACCGGCTCCTCGTAAATCAGACCGCCATTTTGAAAGGGTGCTCTGATCTCTCAGTGAGCTTGTGGGTCCCCCGCCACCCATGGGCAATGTCACCCCCCACACAAATGGGCATTACCTCACCCCCCCCCCCCCCCCCCCCCCGAAGTAATGACGCACCATTATGGAGTAGCTGAAGCCCCCCTTTTAAGGACTTCCCACACTTCCTTTCGGGCCCCCCACCCCCTCCCAACACACCTTCCAGACCCAACTGTTCACCCCACCTAACCTTTTGGAGGCTCCTTGATACCTGCCCTGAAACCCCTATCCTTCATACTTCCACCCCCCATTCATTCATGGGCATGGCCCCTCAGGCCCTGACCTTTGGCAGTGGCACCTTGGCACTGCCACCCTGGCACCTTGGCAATGCCAATCCTTTCGGCTTTGCAGTGTCACCTGGGCACTGTGCCAGCCTGGAAGTGTCGCAATGGCAGTGCCAAGGTGCTAGCCTGCCAGTGCCAAGATGCCCACATTCAGGGAGAGGGCCAGGGGGCCACACTACCCTGTCCATGACCACCCAAGGGACTCAGTTGGCCCCTGGGTGCCATTCTGCCAGTCCACATTTGTGTGCACCAGTGTGAATGGCACCCGGCTGGGGAAACCCTAGAGAAGCCAGTAGTTGCCATGAGCCTGTTAGATCCCAGGTGAGCATGCCTAAGCAAGGTTTATACATACTTAGGCATGCGAGGCTTGATCCCATCCATTGTGGGCGGGATCGTGATTGCAATGCCTCACGAGACCTGCTGTCGGGAAGCTCGCGGGAGGCCTCTCCCGGCATCTACCAGCCACATCGCACACCCATTCAGGCGCAATGCAGCTGGTAGCTGACACCCATAGAGTCAGAAGTTGAGTAAGCAAAGCAGAGACCAAGTTGATTGGAAAGGTGAGTCTTTTTTAAAGCAAGAATGCCAAATCAAATGATCACAACAAGTTACACAACAGGAGAAAGGGTGCTGATTGTTTGTAAATGACTGGTTGGTTGAGGTACTGGCAATGAGAACTGGAGGCTCACCAAGTTCTCAGGTAATTTATAAATGTGCAAGGCCTGAAAATATTCCTTTTGCTTGCAGAGAAAAGAGCTCTTTTTCTGAATTGATGTCACTTCTTGCAAGTGTAAATGAGCCATATTACAAAATTGACTAATTATCTTAAATCGGTTAACGTAGCACACTCAGGATTGTGCAGAAAGTGTTGCCCAATCGCTGAGTCACATCTAGAGGTAGGTATTTAGATTTGAGTTTTGCAAGCACAGAGGAGATTGGGTACAGTCTGTATTCTTCCTATTATGAACAACTGCAGGAACACTGATTAATTCAATAAACCAATTATCAGGACCTTATGTTTAATCAGAAAGCTGACATTGACATATTTGTTTGAACTATTAGCCAAGCCTTTATGGTTAGCAGCGAAGCAATGGAGCTTGCCACTTACCTTGAAGAAAGTTTCATATAAAGGTGTAGGGAGCTCTGTGGTGCGGATTTCCTCTTTCGGGTTCCAAGGCCACTTATTCAAGCAGCAGTAGCAATCTTCCAAGAAGCTTTCTCCGAATTGGCCACTGCGCCAGTCCTAGTTAAGAATGGTGGACCGGTGTTCCACTTTGCTGACTCAGTTAGAGAAATCTCAGCACCACCTCCAAGAGAGGTTGATGCCATTGAGGCAGCAAGGATAATCAGAAGGTGCCTCCATCTTGCATCCCATACCATTGCCCCCCCCCCCCCCCACCCCACCAGGAGGCGGCCTCCATGGAGGTGCCCACCTGGTGGGTGCAGCTCCTCTGTCAGCAATATGCTGGCAAATCATGAAGGTGGCCCCGTAGCTGGATCTGTCATTGGTTAAATTAACCACCCGCCTCTGGGTAGCGGTGGCTAAGCCACTGTCATTGCCAAATTCTGGGAAACTTCCCCAGCAGCAGGATTGTTTGGGGGTTAAATTCCAACTCAAAGTTTCCAAGAATTTTACTGCATTCCCCCCTCTCCCCACCTCCTAGTATGCCATTCATGCCCTGGTAAATCTCGCCCTTAAGTATTGATTTTAAAAATACTCTCTTCATTGAGGAACATCTCAAGTAGGGACCACGAGATGGGAAGTGAGCGAAACACTGCATGTGGTCTTTTTTAATCAATTATTTATTTTGAGTTTCATTGGGCAAGGTTGCAAAATGAGTATGGATTCATAAAGTTGGCCTTATGGTCTGACTGTTAAGTAGTTGAAACAAGTAATTTAAACATAACAACCCATGTGCCAGATTGCAACATCTAATTTGCCCTGCAAACAAATTTGACTAATTTCAAATGGAATAATGCAAGGCAGCTACCGTTAAAGAGCCAAGTTTATAACACATATGTTCACATACACACATTGAGAAACTGAGAACAGAGAAGTATTAAAAAATTGCATTTTGTCCTGAACAACTTGGCTTTTGCATGAAATGTCCACTGCCATTGTTCTTAATGCATGAGAAAGTTTTGACATACATTACATGCTTTTCTGCTATACCAGATGCAGAAAATATTTTTATGCAATGAAGAATATCATTTTTTTTTAACCTTTCAACACAAGAAACTGGGAACTGCTATCCAAGGTAAAGGGGGTGGAAGGTTTCTGTGTTTGCAAAATGAGCTGGGATAGTCTGAAAGCAGTTCCGCATCATCATGGCCCCGAAGCCCAAAACAGGCCCCAAGCTGCATTGTGCCACTCATCGAAGCCACAACATGCCTCGTGGAGGAAAATGAAACCTGTCATCCATATATCAAGGCTCCAGAGAAAATGTAGGAAGAGGTGCGTTCAGCACTAAATAAAATGGGAATGGGCATTTTCATGCAAAAGCCAAGTTATTCAGGGAAAAATACAGTTTTTACATTTCTCTGCTCCCAGTATCTCAATATGTGTTGCACATATATGTGCTGTAAACATGGCTCTTTAACAGTAACTTACATGCATTATTCCATTTAGGGATGCTTAATGCGGATATTGTGAGAGTGAAACCTTTAACGCGGACATGGTGTAAAACAGACTACTGATTTGCTTTGAATCGATGGGCCAATTCCATCCCCATAGTATTTCAAATGAGAAAGTGTTCTATTTTCCAATACTAACATCACATTTTCATCAAAAACATACTTTTGATCAATATCTGACTGCCTTGTACTAAATCCATGATTTTCCCTCAGTTCTGAAAAGCTACACAGTGCAGTTGACTGATACTGATTCATGCAATAAGTGTATTTTAAGTAGACATGCATTTGTCACTGAGTAGTACAGCTATTTTGGAGCTGTACTCACTCCTTTTGCACCACAGGAAATTCATGATTTTGTACTAAAGTGTAAAATGCCATTAAATCTCTTGTTCTAACGTTAATGAAGATGACACAATTATGAAGTATATAACATGGTTCACATGACAGAATTCAGGGGCCTCTGGACTGTAATTTACTTTCAGTTTACACTTATCTGACAGTAATTACCACTGACCCCTCCTAGTCTTTGGTAATTATTGCTGCGCTGCCTCTTCCCTTTATGTACATACAAACTGCCATGGAGCTGTGCCAAGCTGAAACTAGCTGGTCAATGAAAACACAATATTTCTTTGCTTAACTCACCTTGACTTGTTTGTGAATGCTTCATGAATTTATATAAGGGAAGAGATTAATCCGGTCAGTTGTGACTGAGGCCCCAACATTGCTCAATGTTACTCTGTTTATTAGTCTTAACCTGGCTCAATGAAAGAGTAATTTATTTGTAAAATCCCAGAAATGTTGAATCATATTTGTTGTACCCTGTCTGCAGTCTTTTGAAGTATGAATTTGTTTGTCACTGTGCAGTATCTTAAATTTGGAAACTGAGTGGGAGTGCGATTTTGAAACATAAATAATATAGAAAGTCAGATTAAAATAAATTAGTATAATAATGGTAATAAATAGAGCCAACATTTATTTTTTTAAGATTCTTTAAATAATGAAGTATGCTTTTGTAAATTGCTTCATACCACCCTGACGCAGTCACTGAACATTTTGTCATCAATTATGATTAAGTATCCCAATGATTTTGCACATCTTTGTTTCAGCATAAGTTCCAAATGATCAAAGGTATGTTTTTGATGAAAATGTGATGTTAATATTGGGGAATAGAATACTTTCCCATTTGAAATACTATGGGATGGAATTTGTTCTTCGATTCAAAGCTAATCAGCAGTCTGCTTTACAGCATGTCCTCCTTAAAGGTTTCACTCTCTCAATATCAGCATTAAGCATCCTTAAATGGAATAATGCATGTAAGCTACTGTTAAAGAGCCAGATTTATCGCACATAAATGCGCATACATATATTGAGAAACTTGTTTCGTCATCAGTCTGCCAGTCAGGACCTTATAGAGGCAGCAAGCCCAGCTCCAGAGAATGGGGTGCCATTTTTAAATGGCGCCCTGATCACAAAGTCGAAGTAAAGGCACCCCACCCCGCCCATGGACATTGGGTACCCCGAAAGACAAGGGGAACACACCCAATCCTAGAAGACAGAGGGGTAACCTCCCCTCCCCTCCCCCAACTACTCAATGTTCAGTCCACCCCTCCTCCCACCCCTCCACTCCTCCACTCTCCAAGCCACACAGGCATCAGTGATCCGATCTACCCCCGGCATCAGTGCATCATCATCCCCCCCCCCCACCACCAATCAGTGCTGGCATTGGGGAATCAGTGCCTGCCCTCCCATCATTGTCAATCCCTTCTGCCTCACATAATGGGAACCTCACCCCAATGGTAGTTCCCTCGAGGTCTTGTCCCTGGCCCCATCCCTGGAAATGTCTCCTGCCACTGCCAACCTGGCACGGCTGCCAGGGTGGCAGGGGACTGTGCCAAGACACTGCCCGGCCATTTCTCTCACCACCTGGGGACTATACTCACCTCCGTGCTCCCGGCGTGGTCATCATGACTGGTTTCTGTTTTTGATTCCCGCCAACTTGACGACATGCTGGTGGGGAAGTCAGTTAATTACCCCGGAAGCAATGGCTTTAAACTGTTTAAGAATATTAAAATTTAGTCAATTTCATGGTAATCAGGGGTATGCTCTGATTGGGAGTGAACCTGCTTACATCGCCGGCTGGGAGAAGGGAAGATCTCACACTGAGATCTCACTGCCACAAATCCCATAATGGCCCTCTCACGAGAGTTAGTGATCATAATAGGATTTACGCCGATGGCAAACGGGCCCAGGAAACCGTGGCCATGATCACGGGGGTTTTTTGTTCTGATAGACACATACGTTCAAATATTCAATGCTTCAATACAATTAATAGTGAATAAATATTATTTGGAAAATTATTGATTATTTCATTTTTGTTCATAGAATTAGGCCTGCATCTTTGCAACCATAAACATCCCAATGCCCTTTACAGTCAATTAAATACTTACTTTTGGAAGTGTAGCCACTATTCAAATATACGAAATACAGAAGTGATTGAGAAATACATATTGACCAGCGCACCTGCTTTTCCGTAAAGTATGTCTCATCCAAATAGCAGCACAGCACACTCTCAATAATGCAGTATCAGTTTATATTTTACACTCAAGTCTGGTGAAACATAAATCAATAATTCTTGTTACTGAGGGGCAAGAGTGCTCTCTGTGATTGAGCCACACCTGCAATATACAGATGCGATATACCGGCCATGTTGGATCCGAACGGGAACGCGACATAGCCGGCGATGATCCGGCATAATTGGCACAGTCCCCTGCGGACTTCCCAACAGCTGGTACGCCTCCCGGGATCTACCCAGATCTGGCGAGCCGACGCTATCAGGATCCGCCCACATTCAGCGGGACCAAGCCTCGCACACCTAAGTAGATTTAAAACCCACTCTGGCGGGATCTACTGGGCTCCCGGCAACTTCCAACCTCCCAGGGAGACCCCAGCTGGCACCGTTCAGTACTGGACCACACAAACATGGACCAGGCAGAACAACACCTGGGGCGTGTCTCCCAGATCATTGTCGGCCCCTGGGTGGGCAGAGACAGAGAAGGGTGGCCCCCTGTCCCTCCCGCTTGAATGTAGGCACCTTGGCATTGTCAAGGTATCCAGATCACACTACAAAGCCAGCAGGCGTACTGCCAGGGTGGCAGTGCTAGTGTGACACTGCCAAGGGTCAGGGACTGAGGGTGGACATGCCCATCAAAGAAGGGTGGAGGGTGGGCATGAAGGGTGGAGGAGTGGAGGGTGGGCATGAATTGGCCTCCAGAATGTTAGCGGGGTGAATGCTGGGGGTTCTGGATGGGGAGAGGGCCCTAAAGGGGGCATGGGAAGGCCTGAAAAGTGGAGCCCTTAGCGACCCCATAGCAGGGTGTCACAGCTTGGGGGGCTGTGGGGTAATGGCCATGTGTGTAGGAGGTGACATTGCCCATGGGTGTGGAATGTGGAGTTCCCTACAAGCCCATTTAGAGATCTGGGCACCCTTTCAAAATGGTGGCCCGATCTCTGAGGAGCCAGTCTGGCCAGTGATTTCAGCTCCCCAGTGATAAAAATAATTCTAAGTATAGGCTTGACCGGGGAGAAACTCTCCAGGGCCCAAACAAGTAACTCAGTGTAGTTAGATAGTGGTGTGGAACTCGCCAATAGAGCCGGGGAGGAACACTCAGCAAAACCTGCCACGAATTATACTCAGAAACATTTCCGTTAGATCATGGTCGTCGTATTTAAATAACCTTGGGTTACTAAGAACAAAGAGCAAAGAAAAGTAAAGCACAGGAACAGGCCCTTCGGCCCTCCAAACCTGCACCGACCATGCTGCCCATCTAAACTAAAATCTTCTACACTGCCGGTTTCCGTATCCCTCTATTCCCATCCTATTCATGTATTTGTCAAGATGCCCCTTAAACGTCACTATCATCCCTGCTTCCACCACCTCCTCCGGCAGTGAGTTCCAGGCACCCACTAGCCTCTGTGTAAAAACTTGTCTCGTTCATCTCCTCTAAACCTTACTCTTCGCACCTTAAACCTATACTCCCTGGTAATTGACCCCTCTACCCTGGGAAAAAGTTTCTGACAATCAACTCTGTCTATGCCCCTCATAATATCTCTATCAGGTTGCCCCTCAATCACCGTCGTTTCAGTGAGAACAAACCGAGTTTATTCAACCTCTCCATATAGCTAATGCCCTCCATACCAGGCAACATCCTGGTAAATCTCTTCTGCACCCTCTTTAAAGCCTCCACATCTATCTGGTAGTGTGGCACCCAGAATTGAACACTATACTTCAAGTGTGGCCTAACTAAGGTTCTATACAGCTGCAACATGACTTGCCAATATACTCATTGCCCCGGCCAATGAAAGCAAGCATGCCGTATGCCTTCATGACTATCTTCTCCACCTGTGTTGCCCCTTTCAGTGACCTGTGGACCTATACACCTAGACCTCTCTGACTGTCAATACTCTTGAGGGCTCTACCATTCACTGTATCAGACCTTCCAAAATGCATTACCTCACATTTGTCCGGATTAAACTCCATCTGCCATCTCTCTGCCCAAGTCTCTAGACAATCTAAATCCTGCTGTATCCTCTGACAGTCCTCATCGCTATCCACAATTCCACCAACCTTTGTGTCATCCGCAAACTTACCAATCAGACCAGTTACATTTTCCTCCAAATCAGTTATATCTCCTACGAACAGCAAAGGTCCCAGCATGGATCCCTGTGGAACACCACTAGTCACAGCCCTCCAATCAGAAAAACACCCTTCCATTGCTACTCTCTGCTTCTATGACCTAGACAGTTCTGTAGCCATTTTGCCAGCTCACCTCTGATGCCGTGTGACTTCACCTTTTGTACCAGTCTGCCATGAGGGACCTTGTCAAAGGCCTTACTGAAGTCCATATAGACAACATCCACTGCCCTACCTGCATCAATCATTTTTGTGACCTCCTCGAAAAGCTCTATCAAGTTAGTGAGACACGACCTCCCTTCACAAAACTATGCTACCATCTGCGAATACGTCCACTTGCTTCTAAATGGGAATAGATCCTGTCTCAAAGAATTCTCTCCAGTAATTTCCCTACCACTGACATAAGGCTCACCGGCTTGTAGTTCCCTGGATTATCCTTGCTACCTTCTTAAACAAAGGAACATCATTGGCTATTCTCCAGTCCTCTGGGTCATCACCTGAAGGCAGTCAGGATCCAAAGATTTCTGTCAAGGCCTCAGCAATTTCCTCTCTTGCCTTCTTCAGTATTCTGGGTTATATACCATCAGGCCCTGGGGACTTATCTACCTTAGTATTTTTCAAGATGCCCAACACCTCGTTTTTTTGGATCTCAATGTGACCCAGGCTATCAACACACCTTTCTCCAGACCCAATTCCTTCTCTTTGGTGAATACTGAAACTATTCATTTAGTACCTCACCCATTTCCTCTGGCTCCACACATAGATTCCCTCCCCTGTCCTTCAGTGGGCCAACCCTTTCCCTGGCTACCCTCTTGCTTTTTATGTACGTGTAAAAAGCCTTAGGATTTCCTTAACCCTATTTACTAATTACTTTTTGTGACCCCTTTTAGCCCTCCTGACTCCTTGCTTAAGTTCTTTCCCACTTTCCTTATATTCCACACAACCTTCGTCTGTTCCCAGCCTTCTAGCCCTGACAAATGCCTATTTCTTCTTTTTGACGAGGCATACAATATCTCTCATTATCCATGGTTCCCGAAATTTGCCGTATTTATCCTTCTTCCTCACAGGGACATGCCGGTCCTGAATCCTTTCAAATGACATTTGAAAGCCTCCCACATGTCAGATGTTGATTTACCCTCAAAGACCCGCCCCCAATCTAGGTTATTCAGTTCCCGTCTAATATTGTTATAATTAGCCTGCCTCAATTTAACACATTCACCCTAGGACCATTCTTATCCTTGTCCACCAGCACTTTAAAACTTACTGAATTGTGGTCACTGTTCCCGAAATGCTCCCCCACTGAAGCTTCTACCACCTGGCCGGGCCAGGTGGGTCCAGTACAGCCCCTTCCCTCGCCCCTTCCTAACTACTCACATTGTACGGTGTCTTTTCTACAAGGAAGTGTATGTGAGCTTTTTTCCAGTATTTCCCAAAAGGAAACACCAGTTAAGACGGGGAAATAAGAATAATGGTCCAAACTGTTTTTTGCTATTGTGTTATGAGCACGTGGATTAATTTAAAGTTTATGCTGAAAAAATGGGCTTCCGCTACTGGTGCTGGTGTTATAGAAGCTCCTAAGTTTGTAAATGTTACGAGCTGTGCTTCCCCAGAAGATGTCCTATGCTGTTAGGCCACCAGTGCTAGTGTACTCTACGTATGCCAGAAGCATCAAGAGTGGTCAGGTTGTGTAATCAGCTGTTCAAGCTGATACGATGCATGTTGCAGAATCTTGGACAGTGCAGATCAGGGCGCGATCTTCCCAAAAGGGAATATAGTCCCCTAGAGAGCACGTTTAGCCTTGTGTTTCCTGGCATTCACAGTGCCGAGAAGCATGGTTATTGAACGTGACTCGCTTTGAATAAGGGGCCTAAACGGGGTCAAGGTCGCATATAGCATTTCTTACAATAGGGAGCTATGCTCGCCGGAACACACTGTTGTAGCGAGATCGGGATCCCATTTTTAATTGACATTCTGATCTCCGAGGCCCCAAAAAGAATCCCCGACCTCCCTCCCAGCCTGAACGCAACATGGGAGACATGGGAGGGACCCCATCCTGGGAGACATGGGAGTGACCCCACCCCCCTTCCCCCAACACCCACAGCGGCAACCCCCACTCAATCACATACGCACAAAACTGCCAGCTGGTACCTTGGCAGCGCATCTGCCAGCTAGCAGTGCCACCTGAGAACCTTGGCAGTGCCAGGCTGTCATCCAGGTGGCACTGCCACAGTGCCAGGCTGGTACTTCCAGGGTCCCCAGGTGGCACCAGCAGCGCAAGACCACCATCAGCCCAAAGGGCATTCAGCTGGGGGCCTCTGATCCACTTGGAGACCCCCACGAGTGCTGTTCCCTCTGGTCTCCATTTGTGGGGACCAGTAAGATCCCAGGAGTGCTTGCCCCAAGGTCCCGAGGCAAAGGGATTGAATCCCAAAGCCTCAGGTACCTCACTTACTGCCTAGCTGTAATATGAAAATTTGCTAAAAAATGATCCCGCCCATTGTACGTGCGATTCCCCTTGCAATGTCTCGCGAGATTGGGTTGAATCTTGTCAGGCGTTGTGAGCTGGGTAGATCCTGGGAGTGGGGTCTCTCAGCTTTCACCAGCCACGAGCTACTTTTCTGGCACAGCGTGGCCGGAGGATCACATCCCCAGTGTACATATGTGTTAGTTAATCTCAACTGAGTATGTATTCAGCTGCATATGGGCCCTCCAATTTATGCTATTACAAAGGACTGACATCCAATTTGCAGCTGCGATTCTTTTGACTTGCTTCTCCTGTGTCAACATTGTTGGAAGTAATGTAACTTGTTTCTGGAAGTCTTCTGTGAGTTGCATTGGTGCATTCATTCAGGAAAGATAGATGATTTTTCACCTGTGGCTAACAAATCTGAAAGAGCAATGGGGACTGTGGCTGCACTGCCTTAAGTTCTGCAACATGACCAACAAATGGAGAAGAGTCTGCAGAGAGGAAGAAAGAGGAAGATCTTCACAGATGGCCCTACCCACCATGGATTCTTGGAGAGCAGAACAGAACTATGCCACGTCCTTCAAGCAGGAGTGCAATCTCATACAAGGGAAAGGATTGCACCACGAGAGGGAACAGTCATATACCAGGGGTTGGATTCCCCGCTGTCAGGATTCTCCGTTGTGCCGGCAGCATACCCACGCCCGGGAATTTCCCGACAGCGTGGGGCTGCCCACAGTGGGAAATCCCATTGGCTGGCTGGCAAGACAGATAATCCCACCGCTGACGGGGACGTGCCGCACCAGTTTTCTGGTGCATCGGGAGGGAGAATCCCACCCCAGATAGATGACCAAATCATTTCAGGTGGGGTTGAACAACAAATAACAAGCATTTCCTATTCATCAATGCATTTGGAAGGTGATGGCGGCTCTATAGTGAAGATAAATAATTGCGTCATTTTCTCTCCAAGCAGAGAGAAACAGGATGAACAGGCACATTGATATGTCTGGACAGTGATTCCCAATGTTGCAAGGAGCCATCAACTGCATTCACATGATTCTGCAGACTCCAGGTGTCAATGGGGAGAAGTAATGAATATGGAATAAATTCCTGTTGTCCACTTTTATGGAACTCTCACCTGACATTCACCCTAGTGGGAACGTAAAACTGCCCTTGGATTACCAAAGTTATGTAAACTGCTTTGTAATGTAAACTGCTTTGTTATCATCAGCAAAAACAACAGACAATGTAATCCATTATTGCATAAATCCTGAAAACTGTCATTTTATTATAGCTTTGAAAAACAGGCCAGAACCAAATACAATAAATGCCTACTAGAGAGTGCATTTGTTTAAGTACAGTATTTGCATAGGCATAGATTTGTTTAAAGGTTTTCATAATAACAATTAGTGAAAGGCAATAATTTGCTTAACAAGAGTCCTTCTTGGAGTCATTTAGCTCAACAAGTGTTAGATTTTTCCATAAAGTATCAATAAAGATGTTCATTCCAGATTCCTCACAATTTCCACTACGCAACAATTTATTGAGTTTGTCTTACACATCCCTAATTATATTAGACCAACTTCAAGCTTGTCAGTCTCTGTACGGTGCATAGACTGCTCTATTACATAATTTCCCTGGCTCTAAAGCTCAATCAAAAATGCATTAATATACTCTGTAAGAGACAAGACATCAAGATAAACCTGATATATTGCTCACACCACAATAATTGGAATGATCCTACAGTGTACATAATTCCTTCATAGAAAAAGAGCATTCTATTACTCATGGGGCATGACGTAACTGATTTTCCCAAGAGGCTAGATTTTGTTACATATCTCATTCATAATAACAGCTGACATCCTCAGTCTTGCCCCAGAATACTTGCATTAATACTTCCTCAGTAAGGTATGTTCAGTTATTCCATATAAGGTGCTATCCCAGCTGAGGTCTACAAAGCTGGAGGTCAATGCCTGATCAATAAGCTTATTGAACCCTTACAGTCTATGTGGAAACAAAGAACCATCTTGCAAGAATACCAAGATGCCTCTATTGTCTACCTGTACAAGTGGAAAGGAATTTATGAATCTTGCAACAATTGAAGAGGAGTTTCACTTATCTCCAATGCCTGCAAAACAACTTCATCTTCAAAATTGCTTTGTACAACATCTCAACCAGAATTGGAAGAGACTGGAGGAGGCCGCCGGACCTGTGACCCCTCACCGTGGCAGAGCAGTGGGTCCTGGACGTGGTCGGCGGACCCGAGGAAAGGGAAGTCGCAAGGGTGGAGATCGGCCTCAGGTGAGGAAGTGAGACCCCGCTTATTTTTTTATAGAATCCTTACAGTGCAAAAGGAGGCAACTCAGCCCATCGAGTCTGCACCAACCCTCCAAAGGAGCACCTCACCTAGGCCCAATCCCCCAGCCTATCTTCGGAACCTCATCTAGGGGCAATTTAGCATAGACAATCTACCTAACCTGTACATATTTGGACTTTGGCTTAGTTGCGGTTCCGCGTGACATGTATCAGCACCCCTTCCCCCCCCAACACCACCCTCACCCCTGTACCACCACCCTCACCCCCGCACCACACTCACACAATCCCCACCACACTCTAGCCCATGGTCTAATCATGCATCTTGTCTTGAGCCTTGCTGCTGGTGATGGAACCTTCTGGTGTCCCCGTTCCCAGCCACAGTCACAACCACAGACAGAACCCCCCCCCCCCCCAACCCGTGTGCATAGCAACGATGATGACACCGGAATGGAGGGGACCCAAATGCCTGAGTTCCAGGACACCCCAGAGCTCAAATCCGTTGTTGACACAGATTCCCATCACAGCTGTCTCCAACGCCATCTACCATCCCAGAAACACTCGGTTGGGCACTTTAGTGAAGAGGCTCCTGGGACACTCTCTGGTGCTCAACACACAGATGCTGTGGTACAGCAGGTGGAGGTAGGAACTCCCGAGGAGGCGGACGGTCGGAGGGCAGGCCGCCCCGAGAAATTAGCTTCCGTCCAGACGGGTTTCAGGATACTGAAACGGATAGTCCCATTATTGTAGAGTTGCAGTCACAGAGCCAGAGACTACATGAGGGGTTGTCAGCGAGCATCTAGCACCTGCAGATGCAGGTTCAGGAGTCCAACCGCATGCCACCTGGGCCAACACCGCACGGGCAGCGTCCACGATGGAGGCATGAGGGCGATGTTTTTTGGCTATGGATCAGCATGTCCAAAGCCTGGGGCAATCTGTGCAGGCAGTGGCCAAGGCCCAGGACACGGTTGCCCTCTCACAGGCAGCCATCTGCCAGAGCTACCTGGACATTGCAATGGCACTCCTGAGTGTGGCCGAGACACAGTGGAACACTTCTGAGAGCATCGGTGGCTTTGTCGAGGCACTGGCCGACGTGGCACAGATACAAAGGAAGGTGGCCCTGTCCCAGAGGGAGATGGCACAGTCACTGGCCGATGTGGCACAGGCCCAGAAGGTGGTGGCACAGTCAAAGTCTGATGTGATGCAGTCCCATATGGAGGTGGCCCACTCCCTTTGCTCCATGGCCGCGAGCAGGCAGACCTTGGCCGAGACGAGAACGGGCCTCCAGGACTGACAGCGCCAGTTGGCGGGAGATCCTCAGGGGATAGCTCCACTCACACCCCTGTCCCATGAAGTAGCCCAGCGGCTATTGGGAATTCTGAAGGAGGAGGAGGTAATGCGGCCCATGCTTGTGATTCATGCAGGGGATGCCAGAACATCGCAGCACTTCGGACTCCATCTCTGTGAGATCCTGGACAGGTCCTCACTCAGCGCCTCAAAGGACCCCGTGGCGTAGGAGCTCAGGGTAACTGTCACCTTGACGGCCATTGTGAGCATGTGTTCTCCACCATTCCTCTGCGATGCCTGGTGTGCACTGTGCCCCTACTCAGCCAGTGTCTACGATGGCATGCCTGGTCCGGCAGGTCCTCGAATGTCAGGTGCTTCCAGTACACACGAGGCCTCATGTGGCATCTCATATGCACTTTCTCTTCCTCGGACTGTTGGGACGCTGGCTCTCCATGCTCATCGGCTGCCTCCTGTTCCTCCGAGATAGATTCCACTGCTGCACGCTCCGCTGCTGCATCTTCTTCCTCCTAAGGCAGTTCCCAGCTCGTACAGCACAGGGCTAGAAGGAAGGCTGCCATTGATGGTTATATTCCCATATACATTGTCTGCAGGGGTGAAAGGCCGACATGCATTGTGCATACCCTCGTGCCCAACCAGGTCCAACAGCCTACACGGTGCCCCTGGTTGGCACTGCGGATTCTAGCCCCTCCCCCCCCTCCTGCCCCAAGCCCAACGTACCCGGGACCTATTGTTGGCTGGAACCGTGGGGGCCTCTAGCCATGGCGCCCGTCCCTGCTGCCAGGAATACTGTTAGATGGTGGTGTCCTTGCCAGTTGTACGGTCCACGGCCCCCGTGTCGTTGCCCCTGTGTGGGCTACAGTAGGCGTTGCCCTGGGTGGGCTGTCTGATGCCCCGCCAGTGGGTGCCGGCCGGTTTGGGGAAGTGGTATGGCGGAGGGTGGGTACGCGGGCATCCATATACCAGTGTTACTCTGCAGAACCAGGGACCAAGGAGGGTGGTCAGTGGGGTGTGCAGTAAGATGGCTACCTTTGGGGCTGTGGTAATGGCAGTCAGTGCCTGGACACTGCCCCTGTACCGTGGGGGGAGGGGGGGGGGGGCACCCCCCGCCACAGCCAGTGTGAGGACCAGCAGCCCATGGTCGCACTCTCCGTGTCCTACCTCCTCTCCCTCATCCGCCACGGCGCCAATTTCACAATTTTTAAAGGCACAAGTGAACCTCGCTGTCGGGAATTGGCTCCAGTGGAGGCGGAGAATCGCAGAGGCCCCGGAGAATAACGGGTTAGGCCCGCTAATGATATGCCAACGGCATTTACTGTACTTACTTTTTGGAATGCATTGGCACTGCTGTCAAGGCGACGGAGAATTGTGATTTGGCATGAAACCAGCACCCGCCACGATTTCAGCGTTGGAACCAATTCTCCGCCCAATTGCGTTTTCCTGATTCCAGCATCAGCCGACAGAGAATCCCGCCTATGGTGTTTGCAGTTGGACAGTTCCAGGAGAAGAGACAAGAACAGAACATGAACCTCAATACCACGCTTGTTGAACTGACTAAGGCCTTTGATACATTCAGCCATGAGGACATTTGGAAGGTAATGGAGAAATTGTACAACCCTGAAAAATTAATTACAATGTTTTGATAGTTCCAGGATGGCATGTTCGTGCATGTCCTGGATGATGGTGAATCTTTTGATCCATTCCCAGTTACCAATGGAGTTAAACAGGCTGTCATGCTTCTTTGACATGTTTTTCTGCTCCATGGTCTCCAGTGCCTTCCATGATGATTATCTTTGTATCAAAATCAGATTTTGCATGGATGGGAAGCTGTTCAATCTGAGATAACTCTAGGCAAAGGCCAAGGTCTCCGAGGACATAGTTCACGATTTCCTGTTTGCCAATTACTAAGCACTAGCTCAGTCATGTAGTGTGGACATGTTCTCCAATGCATGCAACACTTTCAGACTTAGAATCACCATGACGAAAACTGAAGTACTGTGCTAGCTTGTTCCAAAAAAAGCCCTATATCAAGCCCAAGAGTTAAGTCCATGACTAGTGGATATGTTAAATTATCTTGGCACACAATTTGGCGCGCTGTCTAAATTGACAAGGCACATGCAAGAGTTGTCAAGTCAAGTGTAGTCTTCGGCAGATTTCAAAAATCAGTCTAGGAATGAGGAGGAGCAACCTGCCTACGCAGCAGATAGCCTATAAAGCAATAGTTCTCCCCACTCTGCTCTATACAAGCGAAACTTGGACTGTGCACCAGCGACATATCAAGAAACTCAACCACTTTCACTTGAGCTGCCTTTGGAAGCTTCTGAAGATCTGATGGCAGGGCAGAATACTAGACACTGAGCTGTTCATCTGTGCTGGAAAGCACATACACAAGTTGGACAGATTATGTAGTTAGAATACTTGACACTTGCTTATCAAACCAAAGTTTCTGTGGCAACAACACCTCCTCCACGATCATCTTCAATACGGGGCCACGCAAGGCTGCGCGCTTAACCCCCTATTACACTCGACTGTGCAGCAAAATTTGGCACCACCTCCATTTGCAAGTTTGCCGATAACATGACCGTAGTGGGCCGGATCTCTAACAACGATGAGTCAGAGTACAAGAGGGAGATAGAGAACCTAGTGGCATGGTGCAGAGATAACATTCTTTCCTTCAGTGTCAGAAAAACTAAGGGGCTGGTCATCGACTTCAGGAAGTGAAGTGTTGTACACACCCCTGTCTGCTTCAACAGGGCTGAGGTGGAGATGCTTGACAACTTCAAATTCCTAGGTATACACATCACCAACAATCTGGTCCATCCACATTGACGCTACGACCAAGAAAGCACAACAGCTCCTCTACTTCTTCAGGAAACTAAGAAAAATCAGCATGTCCACATTAACTCTTACCAATTTTTACAAATGCACCATAGAAAGCATTCAATCTGGCTGCATCATAGTCTGGTATGGCAACTGCTCGACTCAAGACCGTAAGAAACTATAGAGAATCATGAACACAGCCCAGTCCATCACACAAACCTGCCTCCCATCCATTGACTCTGTCTACACCTCCCGCTGCCTTGGGAAAGCAGGCAGCAAAAGGAAAGACCCCTCCCAACAGAGTTATTCTCTCTTCCATCGGGCAGAAAATATAAAAGTTTGAAAACACGCACCAACAAATTCAAAAACAGCCTCTTCTCTGCTTTTACCAGACTCCTGAAGACCCTCTTATGGACTGAACTAATCGCCCTCTGTATCTTCTCTACTGTTGTTAGTACTATACTCCTTATGCTTCACCTGATGGCTATGTCTATGCATTTACATTCTGTATTTATCATATATCCTGGGCGCGATTCTCCGCTCCCACACTGGGTGGGAGAATCGCGGGAGGGCCGCTCTGGTACCCCCTGCGATTCTCCCACCCCCCCAAAATGGCATGTCGCTTTTTGCGACACGCCACTCGGAGAATCGCGGGCCGCCATTTTTCACGGCGACCCGCGATTCTCCGACCCGGATGGGCCGAGCGGCTGGCTGTTGCTCACGCCGGCGGCAACAACACCTGGTCACTGCCGGCGTGAACTTGGGCGCTAAAGGTGAGTATGGGGCTTGTGGGGGGCGGAGAGGGGAGTGAGCACCACGACCGTGCTTGGGACGGGACTGGCCACCAATCAGTGCCCACCGATCGTCGGGCCAGCCTCTCAATGGGATGCACTCTTTCCCCTCCGCCGCCCCGCAAGATCAAGCCGCCACGTCTTGCGGGGCAGCGGAGGGGAAGACGGCAACCGCGCATGCATGGGTTTGAGCCGTCAGCCGTCGTGGCATCAGCCACGCATGCGCGGGTTGGAGCCGGCCAACTTGCGCATGCGCTGCTGACGTCATTAGGCGCGCCGGCCGCGTGATTCTCGGCGCGCCGGGCCTTGACGCCAGCGACAAGATTCACGGCACGGCCCTCCTAGCCCCCCGGGGACGGGGAGAATAGGGGGCCAGGAACGGCCTCCGACGCCGTCGTGAACCTCTCCGGGTTTCACGACGGCGTCGGGTCTTAGTTTTTCATGCATGGAATGATCTGCCTGGATTGCACGCAGAACTATACTTTTCATTGTACCTTGGTACACATGACAAATCTAAAGCTAAATCTTGGGGAAACACCCAATGCCTTCGGTAGTGCCTTCTTCCCCTTGCTATGCTGCTCCGCCGTCCTCCTGGCTAGGATGGGTGCATCTGCTGCTCTTCACTATGCCCAATCTAGCCTGTTCCCATTCCAACTTCCTTGTTGATTCACCAGGGTTTCCTGTACCAGCATCCGATGCCCAAGTAATGCCAGGAGCCTAATGTCCTGCTCAACCACTCATTGTTCACAAATACGAGCCTCTCAGCACCAAGAATTGCAACTCTGTGTCACTGGTTGAGCAGCTGAGTTTAAATCTCCCATTTATCACAGCTGTTAAAGAATGTGTTCATTAAGACTTATGGCCAGCAGTTACACCATCACCTGTCCTAGACCCTTTGTTTACCTGTGCCTCTAGATAGTCTCAAACTCCTGCTTTTAAAGACTGTTTATGAGCTCCACAATGAACTCATTAATTTGTTAATTGGTGGCATTCCTCATATAGCCTCATGGTCTAGGCCCCTGAATTGATAAACCAAAACTTAGAGCAATGTTCTGGGGTTTCAGGCTCAAATCCCGCTGTGGTCAATGGTGAGAATTGTGGTGTGGCAGGCAAAGTGAGCTGCCCTCCCTATGAAAATCATGTCATGTTCTGAAGGAACCACTGATGCTATCATAGAACATAGAACATAGAACAGTACAGCACAGAACAGGCCCTTCGGCCCTCGATGTTGTGCCGAGCAATGATCACCCTACTTAAACCCACAAACCCGTATACCCGTAACCCAACAATCCCCCCATTAACCTTACACTACGGGCAATTTAGCATGGCCAATCCACCTAACCTGCACATCTTTGGACTGTGGGAGGAAACCGGAGCACCCGGAGGAAACCCACGCACACACGGGGAGGGCGTGCAGACTCCATCAGAAGCTGTAATTTTCAATCTGTTCCTGTCTGACCTCACCCTTTTCAAAAAACAACACCTCTGCAAGTATTTTCAGAAATGGTTTTTAACTTCAAAATTCCAGCAATATATCTATTTGTTTTTACTAGTTTTTACATGCTTTAATTAATTAACTTGTTCTTGTTTTTAATATGCCAGTTACCAATTAATGTAACACCTGCACAACTAATTCTATAAATTCCTGGAGTGTCTCAAAACTGCAAATCATTTTTCTCAATATTTTCCTTATTGCTTGTTTGAGCCTTTATCCAAATGTCTTGTGATGTGCTTTGCATTCTTCAGTTACTGGCATGCAGTAAAGTAGATGTGAACCCTTTTTATGTGCAAGCATGATTGAAGTTTTGTTGCAGGCACGGAAATTATAGCCTTTAGCCTTCACTACACTTAATGCTACTTTGATTGCCTCCTTATCCATTTCAGTCTGCCCTGGCTTTTTGCAAGCTTCATTTTACCATTCTGTCAAAAAAGTTGAATTGCGTTCTTCTTTTTAAAAAAATGCTTGATGAATATTAATGAAAGTAAGTACGGCCTCGGCGGGAACCCCCACCTCCAAAAAACAAAAGTCACGTTGTTGCTGCGGGCTCTGAGAAACACCCCGTTATCCGCGCCCAAATCGGGACTCATTTTTTAAAAATTAAATCGTGCACAGTATTTATTACTCAAAGGAGCATTATTACTCAAAGCACTCTGCAGCATTTTGTTGTGTTGGTATTCAGTTTAACCTGTATCACACTTGAATTATAGATAAACAGGTGATTGTCGACTGGCATGGCACCTTTATACCGATAGAAAGATCAGCCAGCCTGAGATAGTGAATTTGATTGGCAGATGTATCTGATGTTATTGTGAAGGGGACAGGGCCTTTGACTGGACATAATATTTCTTGACAAGACAGCTGGTGGCCAGGGGTTTAGAGGTTTACATTGGGCTTTTGTGTGTTAAGTTTGCAGTCAGATCTTCAATCCTGCAAACAATAGCCTGAAGGTTTACATTTTGAGCAAACTGGCAAGCAGCTGTGCATACTTTCATATTGTAACATTTCACAGTATAAGGGGGAGCTGATGTTTGAAAGTCGTGCCATATTTAGACATAACTTGTTCTAACCCTTTCAGTTGGTTAAAGGTTAAGTCACCTGCTTTATTTCCACACCCTCAGGGCTCAACGATATGTAACCAGTAACTGAACACATGTTCATTCTTTGTACTCAATGCTATGTTACATGAATTAGAAGCACAAATGGCATTCCCGTAAACCGTGTTGCTTCTTTTTCTGTGAATTATTGAGTTCACAGCGGCGTCCACACGGGAAGTGTTGGGAATGAAAGGTTTTTTATAATAATAATCACTTATTGTCACAAGTAGGCTTCAATGAAGTTACTGTGAAAATCTCCTAGTTGCCACAGTCCGGCGCCTGTTCGGGGAGGCCGGTACGGGAATGGAACCCGCGCTGCTGGCCTGTTCTGCATTACAAACCAGCTATTTAGCCCACTGTGCTAAACCAGCCCTATTTACAGAAATGTGAAGTTTGCACAAATGTCTCAGATGGGATTACCGCTCCAGCTCACACTCGGCCCGGGTTTATATACTCTGATTTTTTTTCTCCCTCTAATGAGGGGTCTCCACCTCTCAGTTGGGAAGCTTGTACTCCGCATTGGCCTGGCCCTGCGGGTCACAACAATTACAAAGTATGGCTCGTTGGCCTTCTCCAGTTGTTTTCACACATGGGACAGAATTTTCATGCTCCTCTACCAGCGGGTTTTAGGCAGGTTGGGGGAGCATGAAATTGAAGGAACAAAATTCACTCTGGGTTCTTACCCTTTGTGTCTACACAGTGACTTTACACTGGGGTGGGAAAGGCCTCGGACGTGAAATCATCTTTGCCTGAATTGAAGCCCTTGTAGCCAATTATTGGCTTTTTTTCACCCTCAAGTTTTCGGTTGGCAGAAGGATTGAACTTGCTTGGGGGAAGGCCGTATATCAACAGGGTTTGATCTTGGGCAGGGTGCCTCCATCAGAAATCCCTTTAAGAAATCAGACACCACCCCTGCTTAAAGTCTGGTGACCTCTGGAGCAACCTCTCCCATGGCCTGCCCACCTTTGTTCATCCTCCCACAGGCCTTCACTACCCTCTCCGCCCTGGGACCCTTGTTGCTACAGGAACTGAAGAGCTGCCACCCACTCAGATTGACTGCCAACTCTCTTAAGGTGGGACTTCCTCCCAAGTGAGAGGCGTAAGTCCCTTCTGCAGCACAGTAGCACAGTACTTAGCACTGTTGCTTCACAGGTCCAGGGTTCGAGGTTTGAATCCTGCCTCACTGGCTGTGTGGAGTCTGCACGTTCTCCCCATGTCTGCGTGGGTTTCCTCGGGTGCTCCGGTTTCCTCCCACAAGTCCCGAAAAACGTGCTGTTAGGTGAATTGGACATTCTGAATTCTCCCTCAGTGTACCCAAACAGGCGCCGGAATGTGGCGACTAGGGGCTTTTCACAGTAACTTCATTGCAGTGTTAATGTAAGCCTACTTGTGATAATGAAGTTTATTATTTAAAAATATACCACCGTTCCTTCACTGTCGCTGGGGCAAAACCTGGAACTCCCTCTCAACAGCACAGTGAGTGAAACTATACCACAGGGACTGCAGCGGTTCAAGAAGGCAACTCACCACCACCTTCTGAAGGGCAACTAGGGATGGGATACAAATGCTGGACTAACCAGCAATGCCCACATCCTGTAAATTAATTTTTAAAAACAAACAGCAAGGGCCCCAACACGGATTCCTGCGGACGCCACTGGACACATGCTTCCTGTCAGAAAAACACCCCACGACCATCAACCTCTACGTCCTGACACTCAGCCAATTCTGGATCAAATGTGCCAAATTTCCTTGGATCACATGGACTCTTACCTTCGCTATCAGTCTCCCATGTCTTGAAAACCATTAGTATTAGGGTCAAGCAATGGCTCTCGGGATGAAATAGCAAAGATAAGCAAAAGAATTATCTTAAATGGCTGACTTTATTGATTATACATAAATGATCAATATACTAAAAAACTAAACTAATTAAGAAGTATACATGTTGGCACTAGCCTTTACCATCACCAGGGGCCGGTTTAGCTCAATTGGCCAGACAGCTGGTTCATAATGCAGAGCATTACCTCAACCATAGTGGTTGAGTTTATTCATGTCGGCCCACCTTCATAACCTTGCCCCTCACCTGAAGTGTGGTGATCCTCATATTAAATCACTGTCAGTCAGCTCTCCTCCTTAAAGGGGAAAGTCACCTATGATCATCTGGTTATTGCAACGTAACCTTACCTTATCGCTGTAGGTAGAGATTCATGCTGAGATCTTTTAGGAGGTCTTGAGTGTGATTTTAATATAAAAGAGGTCCTGTGAACATTTCAGACCAGCAGGCAAATAGGTTATCAGTAATTCAGTTCTCTCAGCACTGACAGCCTTGAGCTCTTTTTAAAACATCTCACAGCTGCAATTCATAGTCAACATGATCTATTAGAAAACCTGAATATTATTATACTTTCTAGGATGGCCATTTTGAAATGTTTGTAATGTTCTTTCAGATACTTTATGAATAATGTATATTTTGGCAAAACAAAATTGCCAGCAGCCTGTGCTTACCTGTTCCACTACCTCAATTTCAGCAGGCAAGACACTATTTGAGTGTTCTTACTATAAGATTCCAAAGTGTTATTGCTAATTCATATAAAAATCCTAAAATTAGTATATTATCCAAATGTTACAGGTCATTTGGCTGCCTTCATAGCTCATATCAAAGTGGATAAAGAAATGTACATGTTTCTGTTTCATATAATATATTGTTCAATAATAATCTTTATTAGTGTCACAAGTAGGCTTAAATTAACACTACAATGAAGTTACTATGAAAAGCCTCTAGTCACCACACTTCGGCTCCTGTTCGGGTACACTTTGGGAGAATTCAGAAGGTCCACTTCAGCTAACAAGCATATCTTTCGGGACTTGTGGGAGGAAACTGGAGCATCCGGAGGAAACCCATGCAGACACGGGGAGATCGTAGACTTATAGATATATTTGAAGCAGAAATCCTTCTACTTAATTCCTTGAACAGCAAACTAGCAAGAGGATCAAAAGTCTTGGTGTAAACAAACAAGGTAGAAATGTCACCCAGTAGGACAGAATTCTGGTGGGTCGGTAGGAGAGCAGAATTTAGGACAGGATCTGAAACCAGGACATTTGTACTTAGTGAAGACCCCAAGACTGGATTTACTATCTTAGGATAAAATAGAATATACTGAACAGAAAAAGATTTGTTTGGGAATCAAGCCTTTGAACCCAGCCAGGATCACCATATCTGTCCTGTAGTCACCAATGATGGAGATGATAGACATTAAGTGAACAGGTGTACCTCTGTTGACTGTATGCCAGGTCCTACAACATAGGATCTCCTGAAACAGAGAGGTCCTTCCCCAGGTTCCATCATCCCTCTCTCTTAAACCTGTCCTTCAGTTCCTCGAGCTTGTTTTGCCGTTCAGTTGTATTACGGCAGATCTGAATCTCAATCTCTTTAACCACCACTTGATATGCCTTGATACCTTTACATAACAAAAATGTAGCCATTTTAATCTGTATACCTCTCAGTATTTTGCAATTTTCTTGCTGAAACATTATGAAATTTGTCCCCTTAAAACTAATGTTTCAAAGAATTTAAGTAAATACAGAAAATCCTGGGAAAAATTAGCAGGTCCGGCAGCATCTGTGGAGCGAGAAACAGTTCACGTTTCGAGTATGTGTGACTCTTCAGAAGGTTCTTATGGTCATCTGAGAATTTACTCATAACCAATGTTCACTATATTGAATCACAGGATCATTACATTTAAATAGCTTTTTAAACCTATCATCTTTTTCTGCCACAGGATACTGACCTGATTATGACCTTTAACATTTCTATGCATCGCTCTTGGTGGATGGAGAATGGACCGGGATGTGCGGTGGCAACTATAACTGATACGCCAGAATGGGTACCAGAGGATCACCGCTACATTTATATCAAAGGGTGCCTGCTAGAATACCAGTATATAGAAGTGGCACATAGTTCGCTACAAGTTATCCTTGCAGTAAGTACCCATTACCTTTCAGTAGTTCACATCATGTAATTGATGCCGTGGTAGTGAGTGAATCTCTGCAAGATGTTCTCCCACTCATTCATTTGGAAAGAGTCAGGGAAATTCTGAAAAAATATTGTATGCTTCATTTACCCCAATTTAAAAGGGTTTATGCGGGTGCCATGAGGTGCTGCAGGCTGACTAAAGAGGGCGTGTGGAACTTCTCTCCACTCTCGAGAGGTGTTGGTCGGCAGTGTCAAGAGCACATTAGTGCTGAGACTGTACTCAGAAGCATAAGACGGCCCAATGGATCGCCAGAAATACACAAATCCAGTCCTAGGGAGAGTGGGTTAGGACAGATTAGGTAATGGTTCAGGGGTTGCAAGTAGTGGGTTTCAGTTAGCAAATGGTGGGAAGAAAGAGGGGATTCTAATTTAATAGGGTCAACCTCCAATCCGCAAAAGGCAACCCCCATTGATAGAATACTTCACTCCCCCCCCCTCCCCAACCTTTCCTTCCTGCACTTTAAATAATTAAATTTATTTTCCCACCCGACTGTCCATGCCAACTGTTTTATGATGTGAGCAGCGTATTATTAGGGACAACTGGCTTGGTAACAAGCATAATTGATCTTTGATTACTTATTAAAAATGGTAGATAGACTGCTGATTTTGGAGCCTGGATCCCTGCCCCCACCCTTATGTAATATGGAGGTGAGCTCAGGGGTAAGGGGGAAGGTGGTGAGGTGGCATCCTGCCTATTTTACGTGCATCACGCACAGCTGACAAGGCCACATAAAATGCAGCATCTGGTCTTAGAATGGGGAATACAAGAACATAATTGTTTTTTTTCGGTTTCCATAAAGTAATGATTAAAATAATTATCATGAACGCTAGAAGTAAGGAAGGATTGCGAGTCATATGAAAGGGGATGAAAATCTCTGCATCGTAATTCTAGAGGTAGTGTTGGAAAGGTAGGAAATTTGGTCATCAGCTTTGTTAAGGAACAAGCTTTGACAAAGAGTCACCCAGACCCGACTCATTAGCTCCGTTCTCTCTCCACAGATGCTGTCAGACCTGCTGAGATTGTCCAGTATTTTCTGTTTTTGTTTCAGATTCCAGCATCCTCAGTAATTTGTTTTTATCTCCAACTATCCTTTACAGAGCCAGTGGTATTAAGCGAAGTGGGGCTGGGGACTACCTAAATCAAGAGTTTCTGCAAATTAAGCTCTCAAAGGAGCCTACATCTGGACAGCCTACCCCTTGTCAGAGTAGGCTACTTCAAGAAATGGAGTCCACCTTGATCCAGGCTGGCATCAATGTGTGGAACCTTGAAGAGGAAGCAAATAATTATTTTAATAGTGTGATCCCCTGCCAAGGAGACAGCACATACAGAATGAAGAAGTTCCCCGTGGTGGACGCTGATATCACCATACTCCTGGCCTGGCCACTTATGTCATTATTTGTGATATTTTGTATAAAGCAGGCTCGCCGGTTGTAGGGTGGCCACCTGTGAATCTACTAGAGACATGTGAATTAGGTGACCTTCCCTTGACCCTGCATTCTCTGTCAAGAAAACAGCAGTGGTCATTGGTGGGGTTGATCCCAGAATATTTGGCCAGAGTGTTGCTTGAGCCAAGCTTTTTCTTACATTGTGTTCAGGAATGGCAGAGAACAGCCTCTGTGTATATAGGAACAGCAGTCAAGTACTGGAATTATAAGGTCGTAACAGAGAGTTCAGAATTGTTGAGGACAAAATAAATCCTTGACACAGAAAAGCTTCTTGGAGGTGTGGAAGTTCCATTTGAGTTGTGAGGGGATGAAAGACAGAGGCATAAAATGTTAAAACTAGTCATCTTGGTTAGAATTATGAAGATACTGTTTCCCTACCACCAGGATGCAGCTCAATACTCCCACTGGAAAATTCTAAAGGTAAAAAGGCTGGTGGAAGGGCTTAGGGGACTTTCTGCTGCAGTCTACTGGAGTTATATTAGAGATAGAGAAATACAGCACAGAACAGGCCCTTCGGCCCACGATGTTGCGCCAAACTTTTGTCCTAGGTTAATCATAGAATTTTGGACACTAAGGGCAATTTTTCATGGCCAATCCACCCAACCTGCACATCTTTGGACTGTGGGAGGAAACCGGAGTACCCGGAGGAAACCCACGCAAACACGTGGAGGATGTGCAGACTCCACACAGACAGTGACCCAAGTCGAAATCGAACTTGGGACCCTGGAGCTGTGAAGCAATTGTGCTATCCACAATGCTACCGTGCTGCCCTTAAGAAGAAGTTAACCTACACTCCATTATTCTACCCTAATCCATGTACCTATCCAATAGCCGCTTGAAGGTCCCTAACGTTTCCGACTCAACTACTTCCACAAGCAGTGCATTCCATGCCCCCACTACTCTCTGGGTAAAGAACCTACCTCTGACATCCCCTCTATATCTTCCACCATTTATCTTAAATTTATGTCCCCTTGTAATGGTGTGTTCCACCCGGGGAAAAAGTCTCTGGCTGTCTACTCTATCTATTCCCCTGATCATCTTATAAACCTCTATCAAGTCGCCCCTCATCCTTCTCCGATCTAATGAGAAAAGGCCTAGCACCCTCAACCTTTCCTCGTATGACGTACTCTCCATTCCAGGCAACATCCTGATAAATCTCCTTTGCACCTTTTCCAAAGCTTCCACATCCTTCCTAAAATTAGGCGACCAGAACTGTCCACAGTACTCCAAATGTGGCCTGACCAAGGTTTTGTACAGCTGCATCATCACCTTACGGCTCTTAAATTCAATCCCTCTGCTAATGAACGCTAGCGCACCATAGGCCTTCTTCACAGCTTTATCCACTTGAGTGGCAACTTTCAAAGATCTATGAACATAGACCCAAAGATCTCTCTGCTCCTCCACATTGCCAAGAACCCTACCGTTAACCCAGTATTCCGCATTCATATTTGTCCTTCCAAAATGGACAACCTCACACTTGTCAGGGTTAAACTCCATCTGCCACTTCTCAGCCCAGCTCTGCATCCTATCTATGTCTCTTTGAAGCCGACAACAGCCCTCCTCACTATCCACAACTCCACCAATCTTCGTATCATCTGCAAATTTACTGACCCACCCTTCAACTCCCTCATCCAAGTCGTTAATGAAAATCACAAACAGCAGAGGACCCAGAACTGATCCCTGCGGTACGCCACTGATAACTGGGCTCCAGGCTGAATATTTGCCATCCACCACAACTCTCTGTCTTCTATCGGTTAGCCAGTTTGTTATCCAACTGGCCAAATTTCCCACTATCCCATGCCTCCTTACTTTCTGCACAAGCCTACAATGGGGAACCTTATCAAATGCCTTACTAAAATCCATGTACACTACATCCACTGCTTTACCTTCATCCACATGCTTGGTCACCTCCTCAAAGAAGTCAATAAGGCTTGTAAGACAAGACCTACCCCTCACATATCCGTGCTGACTATCCCTAATCAAGCAGTGCCTTTCCAGATGCTCAGAAATCCTATCCCTCAGTACCCTTTCCATTACTTTGCCGACCACCGAAGTAAGACTAACTGGCCTGTAATTCCCAGGGTTATCCCGATTCCCTTTTTTGAACAGGGGCATGACATTTGCCACTCTCCAATCCTCTGGTACCATCCCTGTTGACAGCGAGGATGAAAAGATAATTGCCAACGGCTCTGCAATTTCATTTCTTGCTTCCCATAGAATCCTTGGATATATCCCGTCAGGCCCGGGGGACTTGTCTATCCTCAAGTTTTTCAAAACGCGCAACACATCTTCCTTCCTGACAAGTATCTCCTCGAGCTTATCAGTCTGTTTCACACTGTCCTCTCCAACAATATGGCCCCTCTCATTTGTAAATACTGAAGAAAAATACTTGTTCAAGACCTCTCCTATCTCTTCAGACTCAATACACAATCTCCCGCTACTGTCCTTGATCGGACCTACCCTCGCTCTAGTCATTCTCATATTTCTCACATGTGTAAAAGGCCTTGGGGTTTTCCTTGATCCTACCTGCCAAAGATTTTTCATGCCCTCTCTTAGCTCTCCTAATCCCTTTCTTCAGTTCCCTCCTGGCTATCTTGTATCCCTCCAGCCCCCTGTCTGAACCTTGTTTCTTCAGCCTTACATAAGTCTCCTTCTTCCTCTTAACAAGACATTCAACCTCTCTTGTCAACCATGGTTCCCTCACTCGACCATCTCTTCCTTGCCTAACAGGGACATACATATCAAAGACATGCAGTACCTGTCCCTTGAACAAATTCACATTTCACTTGTGTCCTTCCCTGACAGCCTTTGTTCCCAACTTCTGCACTTCAATTCTTGTCTGACAGCATTGTATTTACCCTTCCCCCAATTATAAACCTTGCCCTGTTGCACGCACCTATCCCTCTCCATAACTAAAGTGAAAGTCACAGAATTGTGGTCACTACCTCCAAAATGCTCCCCCACTAACAAATCTATCACCTGCCCTGGTTCATTACCAAGTACTAAATCCAATATGGCCTCCCCTCTGGTCGGACAATCTACATACTGTGTTAGAAAAGCTTCCTGGACACACTGCACAAACACTACCCCATCCAAACTCTTTGATCTAAAGAGTTTCCACTCAATGTTTGGGAAGTTGAAGTCACCCATGACTACTACCCTGTGACTTCTGCCCCTTTCCAAAATCTGTTTCCCAATCTGTTCCTCCACATCTCTGCTGCTATTGGGGGGTCTATAGAAAACTCCCAACAAGGTGACTGCTCCTTTCCTATTTCTGACTTCAACCCATATTACCTCAGTAGGCAGATCCCCCTCAAACTGCCTTTCTGCAGCTATTATACTATCTCTAATTAACAATGCCACCTCTTTTACCATCCTCCCTAATCTTGTTGAAACATCTATAACCAGGGACCTCCAACAACCATTTCTGCCCCACTTCTATCCAAGTTTCCGTGATAGCCACCACATCGTAGTCCCAAGTACCGATCCATGCCTTAAGCTCACCCACCTTATTCTTGATGCTTCTTGCGTTAAAGTATACACACTTCAACCCATCTCCTTGCCTGCAAGAACTCTCCTTTGTCAGTGTCACCTTCCCCACTGCATCACTACGTGCTTTGGCATCCTGAATATCGGCTTCCTTAGTTGCTGGACTACAGATCCGGTTCCCATTCCCCTGCCAAATTAGTTTAAACCCTCCCGAAGAGTACTAGAAAACCTCCCCCCAGGATATTGGTGCCCCTCTGGTTCAGATGCAACCCGTCCTGCTTGTACAGGTCCCACCTTCCCAAGAATGCGCTCCAATTATCCAAATACCTGAAGCCCTCCCTCCTACACCATTCCTGCAGCCATGTGTTCAACTGCACTCTCTCCCTATTCCTAGCCTCGCTATCACATGGCACCGGCAACAAACCAGAGATGACAACTCTGTCTGTCCTCGCCTTTAACTTCCAGCCTAACTCCCTAAACTTGTTTATTACCTCCACACCCTTTTTCCTACCTACGTCTTTGGTACCAATGTGCACCACGACTTCTGACTGCTCACCCTCCCCCTTCAGCCTTCAGGATCCTGAAGACACGATCCGAGACATCCCTGGCCCTGGCACCCGGGAGGCAACATACGTTTCGGGAGTCTCGTTCGTGACCACAGAATCTCCTATCTATTCCCCTAACCATTGAATCTCCTATTACTATTGCTTTTCTATGCTCCCCCCTTCCCTTCTGAGCCCCAGAGCCTGACTCAGTGCCAGAGACCTGGCCTCTGGGGCCTTCCCCCGGTAGGTCATCCCCCCCCAACAGCATCCAAAACGGTATACTTGTTTTGAAGGGGAATGGCCACGAGGGATCCCTGCACTGTCTGCCTGTTAGTTTTCTTTCCCCTGACTGTAACCCAACTACTCTTGTCCAGTACCTTTAATGTGGCTACCTCCCTGTAACTCTTCTCGATAACCCCCTCTGCCTCCCGGATGATCCGAAGTTCATCCAGCTCCAGTTCCTTAACACGGTCTCTGAGGAGCTGGAGTTGGATGCACTTCCCGCAGGTATAGTCAGTGGGGACACCAGTGGTATCCCTCGCCACCCACATCCTACAGGAGGAGCATGCAACTGCCCTAGCCTCCATCCCCTCTTACTTTACAGAATTAGCTGCCCCGTGGACCAACTGGACCTCTGCCCTCTGACTCTGCTTCCAGTCAGCTGTACTCTAAACTCCTGGCTCCCTTCACGCTCTTTGAGAAATATAGGAAATGAAATATAAGGAGCACCTTACTCCCTCCTCACCTAACTCCCTCAGTCACCAAACTCTCACTGTAGCACTCAAATGCCACAAGTTCAGCACTCCCTCAATCACCAAACTCTCACTGTAGCACTCAAATGCCACAAGCTCAGCACTCCCTCAGTCACCAAACTCTCACTGTAGCACTCAAATGCAACAAGCTCAGCACTCCCTCAATCACCAAACTCTCACTGTAGCACTTAAATGCAACAAGCTCAGCACTCCCTCAGTCACCAAACTCTCACTGTAGCACTCAAATGCCACAAGCTCAGCACTCCAGTGCAAACAAAGTCTACACTGTAACTAGCTCCTATTTATACTGTGACTCTAGCCTCTGAAAACTGGCCTAATCCAATTAACTAATTAACAAGCTCCAGCTGCAAGTAAGTACAAATAGAACCTTGTTTAAAGCTGATTCAAAATTCACCTTCTTATTGACCAAACAGCAACTTTTAAGTTAATTAACTAAATAAAAGAAATACTAGACTTTAAATAAAAATGACCCCTTATACTCCCTCAGTCACCAAACTCTCACTGTAGCACTCAAATGCCACAAGCTCAGCACTCCAGTGCAAACAAAGTCTGCACTGTAACTAGCTCCTCTTGTCAGGTGTCAGATATTAGTTCTTTCATCTAATCCCAGGGAAAAATTAAACAGTAAATTTTAAAGATCCCAGCCACTTTGACAAGGTGGGGAGAAGGTAAATGTATGAGATAAGTGAGTAGGATGGTGGAGAATGAACGGATGGGATCAGTCGAAGGGAGGACAAAATGGGTTGGGAGGTTGGTTGTGAGGGGGTGGCTAGTTGTAGGGGTAGGGAAGGTAGTCAGAAGGCTTGGAGGGTAATTGGAGTATAGTCATGGGGTTGGGGTAATCGGGGTGGGGAAGGTTGGTGGGGGTAGTCAGAGGTAGTTGGGGTTTGGGAGGTTGATCATCTGTGGGGAGGGTAATCAGGAGGATGGGGGTAATCAGGGGTGTGATATAGATGGAGAGGTATAAGGGTGTAGTCAGCGGTTTGGCAGGGTAGACAGGTGTCAGGAGGTGATTAGGAGAGTGGAAGGCGTTGGGGCTGGTTGGGGACTTGTCGGAGGAAGTGGGGGGGGTCAATGGGGTCACTAACATTGTTACTCATGTTACTCATAAGTTAGTAGTGGTTTTAATCCTTCTAACTTCTCCTGGACAAAGAAGAATCATACCTCTAGACCAACGATCATGCATCCTTACTGCTCTGAAGTATTTTTCCAGTTGCCACAGCTTGGTGGAAGGCTGCTGAACTTCCAATGAGGACATTTCAGTTGGCCAGTGTAATGGACATTGAGTAGCCGTGGGCTTTGAATGCCCAACTAAAGGCTGCATTGTCTTGGCACAGGGGTGGGCAAACTACGGCCCGCGGGCCGCATGCGGCCCGCCAAAGGTCTTTATGCGGCCCACCAAGATCAAGTCATAAAAAAAAATAAAAAATTAAAAAATTTTAAAAATTAAAAAAAAAATAAGGTTAATGGGGGGTGGCTGTTGGGTTACTGGTATAGGGTGGATACGTTGACTTGAGTAGGGTGATCATTGCTCGGCACAACATGTGTTTCATGTGAAGTTTCTACTTTAAAATATTAATTAATAAAAATTAATTGCTTTTTTTTCTTTAAAAACCTTTTATTTTGGCTATTTTAAATATTAATTATTTTACTTAATATACTATGCGGCCCTTTAAAATTGTGAATTTCTGAATGTGGCCCTTGCATGGAAGGGCCACATTGCTGACCCCTGTCTTGGCAAGAGCAATCCGGTCTGGCTGACTATATGGTACAAAAACGTTGGTGGAGTGGGTGATGGGGGAGCAGTAGATGCTGCTATCTTTAGAGACATAAGCAGAAGCCTCTCCCATGGACTATGGTCACTGTCATGGAACTGTGCTTCAGCACCCCTAAGCAAGATCACCACAAGAACAGAGTACAGGAGCGGTATGATGCCCTCAAAGCTTCTGTCAACACAAGCCTCTAAAGACAAGATGGCAGCCATCTGAAATGCTGGTTTTTAGGGGAGGCTGCATACGATGGGCATCACTGTTGTGCTCATGGATATAGCTCCATGTGGGACATAAAGACACAAATTGGAGTTGGATTCTTCCATGCTCTGAGGCATTATATACATGTTCATTAGAAGGCTATCCAGTCCACCTAGCATTTTCTGCCAATTAGCCTTTTCCAGTAGCCTGGGACCTCATAGTCTGCATTAGAGTTCTCTGCACCATAGCTAGCAAATGATCTTGCCATCAGGTGAGCTCGTACCTGTGGTATCCCAACATTTTTTATTCTTTCATGAGACATGAGCATCACTGGCTAAGCCAGTATTTTTATTCCCTAATTGCTCTTGAGAAAGTGGCGGTGAGCTACTACTTGAACTTTTCAAGTCCATGTGGTTTTGGAACATCACAGTACTGTTCGGGACACTGAAGGAAAGGTGATATAGTTTGAAGTGAGGATGGTGTGTGGCTTGCGGGGTAACTTGCAAGTGGTGTTGTTCCCAAGCATCTGCCCTTGTCCTTCTAGGTGGTAGAAATCACGAGTTTGTCAATCCTTGCTCTGTCCACGTGTGACTGGTGATTCATTATATTAAGACCCTTCCTTTAGCTTACACTCTGAAGTATGTAGGCGTCAGTTTTTCAGCTGTTTATGTGTCTTATTGGATGATGGTGCATCTTCAGGAAAGCTGAGCTCCTCTAGCTGAGGTGGCAGAGAAGTTTAAATAAATGAGGGTTATCTTTTGATGTTCAGCTTACCAAATAAAATATTGTCCTCGCCAGCTCAATAATTTGCAATAATTAGCATTTTGTTGTAAAATCCTTGGAATAAAATGTAGCACGTGGCCTAATAGCATATGACCTAATGTAAAACCATTCTGGGGGTTAATTGGGATAATCCCTGAAAATAAATGCAGGAATCACAATGCCTTCACAATTAGATTGTTGTCATTGATTGAATTGCAGATAGGATGCCAACTTTATACTTGAAGTGGAGATGCCGGCGTTGGACTGGGGTGAGCACAGTAAGACGTCTCACAACTCCAGGTTAAAGTCCAACAGGTTTGTTTCGAATCACTAGCTTTCGGAGCACAGCTTCTTCCTCAGGTGATTGAAGAAGGAGTAGTGCTCAGAAAGCTAGTGATTTGAAACAAACCTGTTGGACTTTAACCTGGTGTTGTAAGACTTCTTACAGAACTTTATACTTCTAATGCTTTGCAACCCCATACCTAATATTTATAAGGGCACCTAATAATATTAATACCTAATATTTACTTGCTCTGATCGAACAGCTTCATCACACTTGACTTGGGCCTTTGTGAGATTTGCGATGCTTGGGACGCTTCCCAAGATCTAATGAGATCTGGCAAGGCGTTGCGATCTGAGGGCGGGATTCTCCCAAGCCCCGGGATTGAACTCCCAGGCCTGGGAGACCTCAGCATGGTGCATTTTAGCATTGGTCCACACAAACCAGGCATAACGCAGCTGTGGGATCTCCTAAGCCATCGGATGCTCCTGGGTGAGTAAGGTGGTACGCTGGCACTCCTACTGCCACCCGGGAACTTTGGCACTGCCAGCCTGGAACACTGGCAGGAGAACTGCCAGGGTGCCAGGCTGGCAATACCTGATGCCAGGTTGGCACTGCCAGAGATCAGACCCGTGGGTGCCACGCCTTTATGAGGTGGGGTGAGGGGGTGGGAGCTCAAGGACTCCCTAACAGGTTAATTGGAGCGTTGGTGGAGTCCGGAGGCTGTGGTGGGGAGTCTGAGGGATATGGGGCAGAATTTAAAAATGGTGACCCAATCTCTTCTGACCGTCAGTACAGGAAATTAAGGTAAGTGTGGCCTCGGCAGGACGTTCCACGCAGAAGCCAAAAGCAAAACAAGCCCCGTTTGATGGCTGGGCCGTTCAGCACTGAGAAACACCCCACTAAACGCACCCAAAACGATGCTCCGTTTTATCCTGATGAATTTTGTCCAGGCTTTGCATACTTAGCACAGTTCCAAATGGGTCTTTTTCGGAATGGAAGATGGTGACTAGTGGGGTACACAGGGTTCAGTGCATGGATCCCAACTATTTACGATATATATCAATGATATATATGTGGGAATCATGGAATTTTACACCACAGAAGGACGCCATTCGACCCATCATGTCTCCCAAAGTGGAGAACGCAGGAGAATGGGTATGAGAAACGTCTCAGCCATGATTGAATGGCGGAGCAGACCCGATTGGCCGGGAGGCCTAATTCTGGCTTTTGAAGCAGACCAAGGCAGGCCAGCAGTGCGGGTTCAATTCCTGTACCAGCCTCCCCAAACATGCGCCGGAATGTGGCGACTAGGGGCTTTTCACAGTCACTTAATTTGAAGCCTACTTATGACAATAAGCAATTTTCATTTCATTTCATTTCATTTTCTGCTCCTATGTCTTATGATTTTATGGAAACAGCTTCCTTGCTCGTGACATTCGTCTACCCTGTCTCCGTAGTCCTCTAAATTCATGGGCTGGATTCTCCGTTTTGGAGACTTAAGTCCCCACGCCACCGCGAAAACTGTGCTCTTTTATGGCAGGAAAACTGAAGTAAAAAGGCACCAGATTCCCAATTTTTCTGGGGGCTAGCAGGGAACCGTCGTAGAGCTTGCAGCTCTAGCTGGCGATACGACCCCCAGCGACTTGCTCCATGGCAGACTCAGCTCGCGGACCTGGACCGCTGAAGTAGTGCCCCGTATCGGCCACTCGCGCGGCCCGGACCACCCGCACACATTGCCCCTAGCCCCGAATGAACCCCCCGCCCGTCGATCGGCCCTCCCCCAACTGTTGCGGCCCCGGAATTAGTCTGCAGCCACCACACGAGGATCCCGGACGTTGTGAGCACACGTAAGCCACGCCGTCAGGAATTTGGCTGGACAGCAATGGAGCATCGTGGGGCGGGCCTCAGGCAATGGCCTGAGGCAGTGGATATTCGGCGTGGTGTACGCCGATTTTCGGGAGCGGAGAATTGAAAAACCAGCGCCGCTTCCGATTTCGGCGCTGATGTACCATCGATTGCACGCGAGGCGAGTGATTTACCAAAGACTGGCTTTAATTAACTAGAACACAGCTCTGCGATCGTCTACAGTGGAAAGGGACGATCGTCAGGCGTTTGAGCATTTATACCTCGTTAATAGAGGCGTGGTTAACTCAGCCTCTCGGCCAATCGGTCGAGAGGCACATGACCGACCAGGGCCAATGGTAAGCCGACGTTCTGGCCCAATGGCAGACGAGTATGCAGATCATATCATCACAGGCGCCAAAACGAATTCTCCGCCCCGTCGCTGAACGTGAATTCGGTGTCGGGGAGCAGCGAATCCAACCCCATAACTTACAAATATATATCATCTCTCTTTTGAAACCTCCTATGGAATCCACCTCCACCACTCTCCCAGGCAGCTCATTCCAAATCCCAACAACTCTTTGAGGAGAGACGCTTCTCCTCATCTCGCTATGGAGGGGAGTGCATTCCTTGCAAACCCTCGTGCTCACTCCACCTTGCTCACCTAGGCCAGGCAGAATTAAATGAAGTTGCCTGTTTGCATAGAGTTCCACACTGTCCCTCATGGACTGCAAATTGGGAAATGTTGCTTACATCTCCAGCACCAGCTAAGAACAAGCCACATACATGAATGTTCAGAGACATAGTTACTTTGACAGGCATTATGGTACTTGCCCTTCTCTGAGGTTGCAGTGTGGTTACACAAACTGGCAGATATCAGTCACAAGCATTTCATGTAGCTGAAACTCAGGTCGGAGAATTGCTGCCTCCACATCCTAGATAGATATGGGCTGGGATTCTCTGAGACCATAGTCATGGTCTCCTGCTGAGAGCTCTTCTGGCAACTTGCCTTGATCTGCTGCTCATTCTGCCCCAAACCATCTCTCATTTAACAGGGGACAGTGGAGGCGTCAGGCAGCCTGCCTGCCCCTGGGCCTATTTAGGCCAATTAATGGCCACTTACATGCTTCACCCCACCCCCACTGCTACTTTAGCTGCAGCAGGGGGAGGACCAGGTCATGCAGATAGCCCAATAGCTTTTACTGGTGTTGGATAAGAAGTTGGGGGGTCTCCTGTGCCAATCGGTACCACTTCCCAAAGTTTATATCCCTCCTTTAAACTTTCCCCCGGCCTCTCAAACCCAACCGACATCATCCCCTCCCCCCAACTGGTGGGCGGCCAACCAGAATCTGCTGGTATCCTGGACTTACCTTCAGTCTGTCTTCCATAACCTCCTTTTCTTCAGGTTCTGACTGTAGTCCCAGCAGGGGCCACCACTTGAACCTGCTGCTGGTGCAACAACAGAGCTGTTAAGCATTTTGGAATAAAATGGCTGCAGGGTAATTGTCTTTTTTTGTGGTCAGGCTCCTAAGTGACATTTTAGTTGGAAGAAAGGGGGTGAGGAACATGTCCCCATGAAATTCAGACACTGGAATTTAGGTAACAGCTGAAAGAAGTAAACCAAGAAGCAGGCAAGGAGTTTATTTTTTTTAAGATATATTTTATTCCAAAGATATTCAACAAATCACATTATCATCCAAAAAAAACATAGTCAAATTACATACAGTTTATCATTTTTGCCGTTTTCTCCCCTTGACTAATACACCCCCCCCCCCCCCCCAATCCAGAACCCCTCCTGCCTACCCACTGGCGACAGACAGATCCTTGAACAGAGACAGAAACAGCCTCCATCTTACATAAAACTCCTCTTCTAACCCTCAAAAGTTGAACTTTCTTTTCCAGCTGTAGGAACTCTGCCATCACAGCAACTTCATTTGAAGCCTACTTGTGACAATAAACAATTTTCATTTCATTTCATTTCATATCTTCCAACTGTGTCAACACCCTCGGTGACACTGCCAACCCCCCCAGCTTCAGGCAAGACCAAAACATATGGACATGATTCCCAGGCCCTTCTGCACACCTCTCACATTTATCCTCTTACTCCGGATAGAACCTGCTCTTACCAGCTCATGTCATGTGTAACCTGTGCACCACCTTAAACTGTATTAAGCTCATCCTGGCACAGGATGATGTTGAGTTTACCTGGTGCATAACCTCACTCCAGGCCCCACCGTGCCCTCGCTTCCCCTTGCACACGAAATCCCACACCTGAATACCTAAATACACACCCCCTCAACAACTGGTACCTTTCCTGCAACTCTTACAGTCTTGCAAACTTACCCTCCATGAACAAATCCCTTACCGACTCTATTCTCTCCTTCTGCCGTCTCCTGTTCGTCGCGTCGATCCCTGTTGGTACAAACCTGTGATTCCAGCACCCACATACCCCCTCCACTCCAAATTACTGCCTCAGCTGGTTCCATGTGAGAAGTTTATGATCCCCTTAAATAGCATAGGTGGGAGGAGCTTTCATGCTGCATAAAACTCCTCCTCTAACCCTCAAAAGTTCGCTGTGAGATGTTAAGTGAGGGCACATGCTGCAAATTGGAGCTTCAAAATTGCAGCACTGGCACTAAATCAGTGTTGCATGATGATTAACATTATGATATGCCTGTTCTGCATGCTGCCAGCAGACATTAGGTGCATGTGTATTATAAGAACAAGAACACAAGAAATAGGAACAGGAGGAGACAATATGGTCTGTCGGGATCATAGTTGATCTTGGGCATCAACTCCATTTCCCACCCTCACCCCATAACCTTATTTCCCTGAGAGATCAAAAATCGGTCTATCCCAGGTTTAAATTTGCTCAATGATGGAGCATCCACAACCGTCTTGGGTCGAGAATTCCAAAGATTTACAACCTTTTAAGTGGAGTAATGTAGTCTCATCTTAGTCATCTTTGCAAGTATGAAGTCCAGTGCACTTCCCATCATAGGTATAAGTGTAATCAGGGCATAATTAAATTACCCGAGCTGCCATTTTGGATCCTTAATAGTCCCTGAAATTTACAAAACATGAGCACTTTCAAGCCCAATTGCATTCTTTAACATCTTAATAATGCAAATAAAGCATATCTGGTTTTGTTTGCTGTAAATAGATTTTGTAGAAAGGTATTGGAAAATTTAGCGATAATATCAGGGTCATAGATTAGTTTTTACATGTCATAACAGTATAAAGGCGCAGGTCCCAAATAAATATCTGTTTTGCCGACATCATTACTTGATGATAATTTTAACTGGCGTCCGATGATTACTTTTCTTTCAGCTTCACTTGTCCCATTATGTCTCAATGGGCTTTCATTTTTCTGCAGGAATAAAGATTCATCTGGTTTACTCAAAGCTGTTCATCACTGATGTTGACAAAGGAAACCTGTTACAAATGTAATTAGCCTTCGAAGCCAAGTGTAACATGTTATAATGTGAATAGGCTCCAAAACAGCAGGTGTTCCGCATAAGAAACCAGCTCAAGTTTGTCTTTAAAGAATTATTAGTTTTATTTTTAAACAATACCCCTGCAGACACACACATAAAAATAAGTATGTAACACTGAAGTGTGCCAGTTCTTTTCCATTTGATTAAAATTAAATTTGACTGTAAAACAGTCTTTTCTGATTAAAATGGAGTCTCATTTCTAAAATAAGCTAGGAGTAGTTAATTGTACAAGGGTTTATTGTCTATATCTAATGGAATTAATGGTACGAATTCACGCCTCCTAGCTCTCGGAGCCAGCTTACTTTAATTCATAAGAAGAGCTCACTCTGAGGAAAATGAGTCTGAGTTCATTTCACATGCATTATTTTCCACCAATTAATATAGTCTAGTCTCTGATGATTAAGTCATTATGGTTACGATGACTCACTTGGTATTTATCTGATGCATAAGGTCTTTAATGAGAAATGTCATCAGTGTGACTGGCACCGGATGTCTTGTGGGGATATTGGGGCATAATGTTATTTTTCATGGAGAAAGACTGTTTTACATTTGCAGTGTATCAAGCTGTCCTGATAAGAGAAGTGGGGATTAGGATGCCTGAAATGTGATCTTACCTGTTTGATGAGAATAACACACCATTCTTGCAATATTTCTGTTTCCCATTCATTTGCGCAGCTGGGCACAGCACTCAATTCTTTCATTTTCCAATTGCCTCAGGACGTGATTTAATTTCTCCGTGAAGCTTATGGTTTAATTTTGAGGGGCAGAGTGCTAAAGGTTATAAGGTAGGACGATGGAAATAGAATTTTAAAGTTAGTCCAGAATAAAGCCATCTGCCTAAAATCCAATAACCACCAAAGCAAGATGGAGTTTTTCTTCACAATTTATTACACTAAATTAATTTCCTCAGTACTGCCTCAATCTAAATAGATACAGTGTAATCCCGAGTTAGAATCTGATGTGCCTTCAAGTGATTAAGTAAATGTTTTTTACAAATTCACACACGAGCATCTCTGCTCTTTAAATTTGAAGATATCAGTAAGAAGTGAAAATACAGATTTGTTGATGTTAACATCATGAATAATAATACTCGTTATTATTGTCACAAGTATGCTTACATTAACACTGCAATGAAGTTACTGTGAAAAGCCCCTCGTCGCCAAACTCCGCCACCTGTTCGGATACACTGAGGGAAAATTCAGAATATCCAAATTATCTAACAGCACATCTTTCGGGACTTGTGGGAGGAAACCGGAGCACCCAGAGAGCAAGTTCAAGGTGAACTTTATGCATTGTCAATATAATAAAGCTCTCCTTGTCAAAACAACAATGTGCCCCATATCCTGACAAGACAGCCAGTGCCAGATATTTACAAGCTCAAGGCAGATTCCTGTTTGGGTGAGCAAACCAATCGTCGAAAAAAAATCGATCAATTGAAATAAATAGTGGGAGAAATCTGTTCACCTCGTCAACTGCCTGTGTGCCTGCCTATGATGGCCCTTGTTGATATCATTGAAATTATGCTCAGGCTGCACAAGTAGAGGCCCATGTGTTAATGTTATGGCAGGTGGTGATTGCCAGGCTGACCAAATCAAAGAGAAACTTGATCAAGCTATCACAACGATTTATAATTTTTTTTTAACGAGAATGTTTGTTCCAAATCTAATAATATTTGGGAGATTTTAAATATTAGATTAAATATTTATCAACAAAATTAAGTAAAAAGATTTGCAGGCCAGGCGCGGGGACCCGGGGGCAGTGAGCGGAGAGTAGCGCGGTGCGCTGGAGGGGCCCCGGAGGAGAGAGAGGCGCGCAGGTCGGGCGCAGGGGCCTGGGGGCGGGGGGGAGAGAGAGTTGTGCGGCGCCCAGGAGGGGACCGGGAGGGCCCGGAGGAGAGAGAGAGGCGCGCAGGTTGGGCGCAGGGGCCCGGGGGCGGGGGGGGGGGGGGGGGGGGGGGGGAGTGTGTTGCGCGGCGTCCAGGAGGGGCCAGCAAGGGCTTGGAGGTGGGGATCCCTGGTCGCTGCGCAGAACTGCAGCGACCGTTTTGGCCTGGCAGACAGTGGAGAAGTTGCCCTTCTTCCCGCAGCTCTTACAGAGGGCGGAGCGGGCTGGGCAGCGCGGGCGAGGGTGTTTCGCGAACCCACAAAAATAACAGCGGGACCGCGTGGACTTGTCGGGGCGTCCCGCGGCGCAGGCCTGAGGGAGGTTGGGAGCGGCGGATGGCGGTGGGGAAGCAGCCAGGAGGCCCAGGATGGTGCCGCGCGGCTGGGGACGTAGACGCGGGCGTTGAGATCGGCGACCTCCAGGGAGGTGGAGAGAGTCCGTGCCTCAGTTAAGCTGATGTCGTCTTTCTCCAGCATCCACTGGCGGATAGCGGGGGACTACATCCCAGCCACGTAAGCATCTCTGATCAGCAGTTCCATGTGCTCGGTAGCTGAAACTGGGAGGCAGGAGCAGTTCCTCCCCAGGATGGCGAGGGCCTGGTAAAATTGGTCTAATGCCTCACTGGGGAGCTGTTGTCTGGTAGCCAGCAGATGTCGGGCGAATACTCTGTTGACTGGTTTAAGGAATTGTCCATTCAGCTTTAGCATGGCGGCATCGTAATCTTTCTCCCCCTTGATTATGGCGTAGGCTGCTATACCCACGCTGGAGTGGAGGACGTGAAGCTTCTGTGCCATGGTGGCGGGGCTGGTTGCAGACTCCAGGTATCCTTCTAGACATGCCAGCCAATGTTGAAAAAGTTCTGCAGAGTTCAGAGTTTGCGGGCTGATGCGGAGGCATTCGGGCTTGATCCGGAACTCCATCTTCAAAAATCTAGCTTATTAAATTGATGAGCCATCAATTGCACGAGAGACGAGTTGCTATACAAAAGTTAGGCTTTAATAAGCTAGAACTTAGCCCTGCGGTTGTTTACAATAAAATGGACGACCGCCTGGCGTTCCGACTATTTATACCTCGGTATGGAGGCATGGTTAACTCAGCCTCTCGACCAATCGGAGAGCTGTCACATGACTGGTCTCAACCAATCGGTCGAGAGGCACATGACCGACCAGGGCCAATGGTAAGCCGGTGTTCTGCACCAATGGCAGACAGCTATGCAAATCATATCACCACACACCATTTGCATGTCATTAGCGGGCCCGACCTGTATACTCCGGGGCCTCTGCGATGCTCCATCTCTGATGGGCCAACTTCCAGACGGCGCAGTTCACTTGTGCTTTTAAAAATTGTGAGACTGACATTGTGACTGCCGAGGGAGAGAGAGGGGGTTCAGAAAGTGCCCAACACCACCATAGTTTGCTGACAGTTGTGCCGCTGGCCGGGGGGCTTCTGCCATAGGCGGAGGGAGTAGTGGGGGGGGGGGGGGGGTCAGGAGGTGAGCTGTGGGGTCGGGGTGGATGGGCACAGAATACAATTGCCGCAGCCAGCAAGGCAGCCACGCAGCTGCACACGCCGCTGACAGCCTACTGCTCACAGGCATTCTGTACTCCAGAGTTTGCTGGTACACTTCTTCCATTATAATGGTGAGCACTGATAACCTCATCATTATTCTCATTGCAAATTCTATACCAAATTATTTGTTTTTGCCTGTGGTTTAAAGCTTAATGAAAATGGTGAAATATTGTAATATGTCTATCTGCTCACAATTTGTCATTTCTACTATTTTGACTTTTTCCTTGTTCTCCAATTTGATTCTACTTATTGGTTGTTGGGGGAATTTTGGAAATGTGTTATCAATGAGACCACAGTTATTTCAAATTTAACTTGGAGGATCTGAGATAGATTTTAGATTAAAATGAGAATATGTTCATTATGTCAGACAGATAGGAAATATATTGTATTACTATTCATTGAAATGTTATGCAGGGAAATGTGTTTGCTTGGAGGGATTTCACATACACAACCCTTGAATTAAATTGAAGCTATTTTCTTCTGATGCAGTCGAGGCAAAGGTAACATCTGTGTAATTATCAAGTTAGTCAACTAACGAGCAGAACGTTCTGAATAAGTGATGGAGGATTTACCTTCAATTTATCTTGTGTCAATTGCAGTATTCAAACAGAATTTCCCGTCAGTGATTTTACTGCATATATATTCTCATATAGAACTACGGGATCTACTTTGGGTCATCTTATATCTGTCATGGCATTGTATACTACAGTTCGTTCCAGGGAGCACACTATCCTGGCCCTGGTCTTTGCCTGTTGTTTATTTTGAACATTCGAGCACCTGGCACTGTTCTACCTTTACCAAAGTCTGTTTTTCCTATCGATGCTTGCACTGTTCATCCTACATTTTCTATTTTTTCAGGAGTCACAGTTTCTGAATGGGCGGCATTCTCCCCTACCCGGCGTGACGGAGGGTGCCGGAGTAGGGGAGTGGCGCCAACCACTCAGGGGTCGCGCCTCCCCAAAGGTGGGGAATTCTCCCCACCTTTGGGGGCCAGCCCCGCGCCGGAGCAGTTTGCACGAGAAGACTGGCGCAAACACCCGGCGCCCCCGGCAGCGGGGCTGGCCGAAAGGCTTTCGCCGGTCGGCGCATGCGCAATGTGGTGTTCCCTTCTGCCTCCGCCATGGTGGTGGCCGTGACGGTCGCGGAGGAACATAGTGCACCCAGGGCACTGGCCCGGCCCCTGATCGGGGGGCCCCGATCGCAGGCCAGGCCACCATGGGGGCACCCCCCGGGGTCCGATCGCCCCCCGCCCCCCCCAGGACCCTAGGGGTCTGCTCGCGCCGCTGAGCCCGCCGTTCCAGAGGTGGTTTAAACCTCGGCGGCGGGAGAGGCCTCCCAGCGGTGGGACCTCGGCCCATCCGGGCCGGAGAATCGCCGCAGGGGCCTCTCCGATCGGCGGGGCGAGATTCCTGCCCCCGCCACTTCCCGGGTGGCGGAGAATCTCTGCCACGGCGGGGGCAGGATTTTAGGCGCCCCCAGGCGATTCTCCGACCCTGCTGGGGGTCGGAGAATTTCGCCCATGTTCTGGTATTTTGGCTGGAAAGCAAATGAGTTTGCTTATATGTGAATCATTTTCTATCTGGTACAAATAGTTAATATACATATAACCACTGACAGGTCTTTATGTAATGGAAAAATCTACATATCAACTGTAGATAAGGGAACTGAGAGCAGTACTCTCCCTGTGTAATAAGTACATAATTTTATTTTTACCAATTTAGAATTGTTTTCCAAAACATGAGGTCAATGGACTTTTCCATTGTCCGCGTATCACCAGTGGCACTGCCAGTAACTATTACAAAGAACAAAGAAAATGACAGCACAGGAACAGGTCCTTCGGCCCTCCCAGCCTGCGCCGATCCAGATCCTTTATCTAAACCTGTCACCTATTTTCCAAGGTCTACTTCCCTCTGTTGCCGCCCGTTCCTGTCTAGATGCCTCTTAAATGATGCTATCATGCCTGCCTCTACCACCTCCGCTGGTAAAGTGTTCCAGGCACCCACCACCCTCTGCGTAAAAAACTTTCCACGCACATCTTCCTTAAACTTTCCCCCTCTCACCTTGAAATCGTGACCCCTCGTAACTGACACCAAAGAACATATCCACCTTCCTGATCGGCAACAATCTTCCCCATCTGAAACTGAATTCTTTTATTAAGTAAAATTGCTACACACCCCCGCCGCCCCCCCGCGCTCCTATCAAAGTCCGAGCGAACACCTAGCTCACCCAACCCTTCCGAAGCCTAATCTGGTCCCTCACCCGCAGATTGGTCTGCAAAAGCACCATAACTGCCTTTGCATTCTTCAAATGAGAGAAAACTCTTGCTTGCTTCACTGGGCCCCTTGTGTATGTGCGGCTGCAGCTTGTCAGCCTCCTATGTGTGGGCAGCACGGTAGCCACGTTCTGTGTGGAATCTGCACATTCTCCCTGTGTTTATGTGGGTTTCCTCCGGGTGCTCCGGTTTCATCCCACAGTCCAAAGATGTGCAGGTTAGGTGGACTGGCAATGATAAATTGCCCTTAAGTGTCCAAAAAAAGGTTGGGTTAAATGGGGTTGCAGGGATAGGATGGAGGTGTGGGTTTAGGTGGGGTGCTCTTCCTTTTTTAAAAATAAATTTAGAGCACCCAATTAATTTTTTCCCATTAAGGGGCAATTTAGTGTGGCCAATTCACCTACCCTGCACATCTTTTGGGTTGTGGGGGAGAAACTCACGCAAACATGGGGAGAATGTGCAAACTCTATACGGACAGTAACCCAGAGCTGGGATCGAAACTGGGACCTCAGCGCCGTGAGGCTGCAGTGCTACCACTGCACCATCGTTCTGCTCTAGGTGGGGCGCTCTTTCTGAGGGCCAGTGCAGACTTGATGGGCTGAATGGCCTCCTTCTGCACTGCAAAATTCTATGATTCTATGTCAATTACACACCCAGTGAACCCATACCACTTCTCATTGGAATTGATTGTGTGAGAGGAGCTGGGTGAGGAGATTGAGGAGGGGACGTGGGCGGATGCCCTGGAAAGGGTGAATTCCTCCTCTTCTTGTGCGAGGCTTAGCCTCATACAGTTCAAGGTGCTACATAGGGCTCATATGACCGGGACGAGGCTGAGCAGGTTCTTCGGGGGCGAAGACAGGTGTGCTAGGTGCTCGGAGACCCCAGCGAACCATGCCCATATGTTCTGGGCATGCCCAGCGCAGGGGGTATTTTGGAAGGGGGTAGCAAACACGGTGTCGAGGGTGGTAGGATCCAGGGTCGAGCCAGGCTGGGGGCTCGCGATATTTGGGGTAGCAGTGGAGCCGGGAGTGCAGGAGGCGAAAGAGGCCGGTGTTCTGGCCTTTGCGTCCCTAGTAGCCCGGCGGAGGATTTTGCTTCAGTGGAAGGATGCGAGGCCCCCAAGCGTGGAGGCCTGGATCAATGATATGGCGGGGTTCATCAAATTGAAGAGGATGAAATTTGCCCTGTGGGGATCAGTACAGGGGTTTTTTAGGCGGTGGCAGCCTTTCCTTGACTTCCTGGCAGAAAAGTAGGAAAATAGGCCGGCAGCAGCAGCAGCCCGGGGGGGGGGGGGGGGGGGGGGGGGGGGGGGGTTGTTTCGGTGGAGGGGAGAAATGTGTACATGTGTCTGTTGAATATGCCGGGTGCTAATCTATTTCTTCTTTTTGTAGTTACTGGTGGGGGGGTGTTTTGGTTTTGAGTTTTTTTTTGTTTTTTTTCTCTTTTGTTGTTTATACTGTTTTCTTGTTGATATTTTCTGTTTTTGATATTTTGTGAAAAACTCAATAAAAATTATTTTTTGTTAAAAAGGAATTGATTGTGTGGCACATAGCACCTAGTACTAGTTTGCACCTAGATTGTGTTCCACATAGCTAGCCCCTCCACAGTCGCTGAATCGGTCAAGGTGCGGTGCCAGTTTTGCTGTCGTGTAAGTCCACGATTCCTGCCCGGCGCCAAAACCTAGGGCGCGATTCTCCGCTCCCCACGCAGGGTGGGAGAATCGCGGGAGAGCCGGGCAACTCACGACACGCCCCCCTGGCACCCCCTGCGATTCTCCCACCCCCCGCTCGGATGAAGCGCCGCTCGCCGTTTTTCACGGCGACCGGCGATTCTCCGGCCCGGATGGGCCGAGCGGCCTGACGTTCCCGACCGGTTCACGATGGCGGCAAACACACCTGGTCGCTGCCGTCGTGAACATGGGCGCCAAATGCTCGTTTGAGGCTTGTGGGGGGCGGAGAGGCGAGTGAGCACCACGGCCATGCTTAGGAAGGGACTGGCCCGCGATCGGTGCCCACCGATCGTGGGGCCGGCGTCTCAAAGGGACGCACACTTTCCCCTCTGCCGCCCCGCAAGATCAAACCGCCACGTCTTGGCAGCGGAGGGGAAGACGGCAACCGCGCATGCGCGGGTTGGAGCCGTCAGCTGTCGTGACGTCAGCCGGGCATGCGCGGGTTGGAGCCGGCCAACCTGCGCATGCGCGGCTGACGTCACTTAGGTGGCGCTGTCGCGTCATTCTCGGCGCGCCGCCTTGACGCAAGCGTCAAGGCCCGGCGGCCAAGATTTACAGAGCGCCACTCCTAGCCCCCCGGGTGGGGGTGAATAAGGTGCGAGGAGCGGCCTCCGAGGCCATCGTGAAACTCGGCGGAGTTCACGACGGCCTTCCCGATTCCGCGCGGGAGTGGAGAATTCCGCCCCTAGTCTCAGGAACGGAGAACCCAGCCACTTAGCTTTGGAGTGCGATCTTTACACTAATGAGATGGATTTCATTAATTAGACTGAATCTATATATCAAAACAGGTTACTTCCAAAACAGCTTTCAAAATTCCCGGTCATAAAAAGATGTAAATAGTGCTATTGGGTGGAATATTAAAAATATCAATTAGCCTTAATTTAAATCACACCCTTGTGAATATTACTTAAAAATCCAAATTTTAAAATATCTGGAGGTTGCTGTTGTCAGTGTAAAGTGGCTAATTTGCAGCTGAAGCAGGGACGAGTTAGAAGGGGCAGCTCAGAAAGTGTGTAATCAGTTGGACAAAATTGGTTAACTGGTAGAACAGTCGCATATAAAATATATTGCACGCAAGGGAGAAAGACTGACTGCTGTTGCAGATTTTTAAATATTAAATCTCCCTTCCTCTCTGATCACTAAATTCAGTTCTGCAGTATACAGTGTTCAGTGCTTGGTGTCCTAGTTTGTCTGCAAATAGAATACTACATCTGGTTCAGGTTGTGTTGAGGCACCAGTTTGGTGCAGACCTCAGCTTGAACATGCGCCGGGGGAGCAAACCCTTAATTGACCCCCTTTGCGTCCACCGACAGCAGATGGACGCTGATGCTGCCAGCCCAATGCTCGGAAGACTCAACTGGCAGCACTATTACAAGAGGTAGTCATTGGTGAGGAATGTTTAAAATGTAATTGTACAGAAAGTGAGCATTGCTCGGTGGGCCAGCCTTTTTTCCCAACCCTAATTGCTTTCCATTTCAGAGGGCATTTGTGGGTCAACCACATTGCTGTGGATCTGGAGTCACATGTAGGCCAGACCAGGTAAGGACAGCACTAGGGACCTGTGGTGACTGCAGAGAAGGGTAAAATTCTGGCCTCGGTTTACTAAAACGTTCCTGACCTCTGTACTCAATGCCTCATGCCTCATGCTTCAATTTATAACGCTGAAAATTGTATACGGCTTAGGAGTTGCTTTGATACCCTGTCCTGCCACCTTCAAAGAATTGTCAAGCATTTCTAGGCCTCTGTTCTTGTACCGTCGTTGAAAATTTGATCACTAGCAATCCTCCAATCCTTTGGTATCATCACTTTATTGAAGGAAGATTTGAATATTATGGCAAGCAACTCTGCAATTTCAACCCAATTATGTAGCCCAGCCAGACCAGATGACTTATCCACTTTAATCTGCGGGAATAAGTGCGCTGCCGGTGACTTGGAGGATCACACCGACGGAGAATCCAGCCACACACCTGAATATCTATCCCTTGTGTTCCTCTCCTTCTTAAAAAAAACACAAAAGTTTGATTTCTTACAATTCATGAGCAATGCCGTGAGAAATCTGAAAGCCAACTTGTTGCCATCCTAAAATTGTAGGGAGGTGGTGGTATAGTAGTACTGTCACTGGAATAGTAATCCAGAGATCCACGATAATTCTCCAGGGACCCAGGTTCAACCGCAACAGACAGTGAAATTTGAATTAAATGAATACCTGGAATTAGAAGTATAACGATGGCCATGAAACCATTGTTGATTGTTGTAAAACCACATGTCCTTTAGGGAAGGAAATCTCCCATTCTTACCTGGTCAAGCCTACATATAACCTCAATCAGATTGGCTGGCAGCTCTCCAGCCCATCAACAGTGGTGAAGAGATTCTCCAGTGCCATGCCTGAGGGTAAAGTCCCGGAACTGCAGTTCTGCTAAGTACCAAGACGGGGAGAAGGTACGAGATGTCCTGAGTGGGTTGCGGTCCCTCAGGGAGGGGGCTTTCCGATTCAGATGCTCCTTCCCAAGATAGTGGGTGAGAACATTTTGTGTTTCCACCCTGTAATTTTGCAAGCTCCCGCCAGCCTTAGAGTTGAGGCTGGGCAGGAAAATAGGTGGCTGCCTAAGAGTTTTTATTGGGGCATAGGCAGGCTACCTGTCTGAGGCCCTATCCGCCCCACTATAAAATCATATCTGAATTGGGTCAGGCAGGATCCTGGAGGGAATCTCTTCCATGGAATTTTGTGTTCCCTCAGAACCCGCTGGGCAGGAGGAGTAAAAATTTCTGGCCATGATCTCGAGCTTTAAAATATTGAAGAGCATGGATTTTGCATATGTAATCACTGTGATGACAGAAGTGGAAGATAATAGAGCAGAATTATCTAGTCCCAAGTGAGATAGGAGTACAGAAGCTACTTTGCCACAGAACAGCAAATATACAGAATTGAATCCCAACAGATGTAGATAATGTAATTTCAATTACCTCCTGTAATAAGAACTTGATAAACATCAAGCTAAAAATATGACTGAAAATTAAGGGTAATTAGAATCCTAAATGATCGAGTACCCTGTGGAACACAATCATACTTGTTCCTCTGCTCCATGTCCTCTGTGGCATGTACCTTGTTTAAGATTAAATAAAATAACTGTTTGACTAGTAACTTCAGAGTTTCATTAATTATATTAACAAGACAAAGAGAGAAATTTCAGTGCTTTATCTATGTTTTCAACGTGGCTATTTAACTCCCATCAACAAGTTAAATGACTGCCTTTGTAAATGTACATCTATCAAGTAAATTGTGCTTGGTCAGAGTAAAGAATCTTTAACTTGTTTCATAATTTTTTTAGCCTTGTTGATTCCCTTCCCTGTCAAGACATGAGACAGACTTTTCACAAGTCTGTTCACAAGTCTGTTTCCATCGCTAGTTTTTCCTGGAACAGGTTACGAGCCTGTTGCCAGAGGTTCTAGTTTGAGAGGCGCCACTCCATATCGAGCATGGCTGACCAGGAGACTCTCCAACTCCTACTGCCTGTCATAGGTGCATTGCATGGATTTACAGGTTAATGATCAACTTATTTGGTCACTTTAAGAATAGGTCTTCGAATCCTGGAGTGGGACTTGTAAATCCGAAGATTCTGGCTCCGAGAAACACGACCCATTGCACCACAAGATCATCCAATACTTATAACTTTGAACTAAATCTTTAAAATTTCTTACATTTTTGTTCGCTGGTTATTGTGCTTAGCCATGGGCGATTTTCTTTTGTACAGTCCATAGCAGAAAATTTGCCACGGTGAGATCAGAGTTCTCACTCCGAAGCCTGATTTTAATTGCAATAGTACTGACATAAGGTGAGTAATGGGGTGGTGATGGTGGGGGCAGAGGGGAGAAGACAGAGAAGACTTGAGGATTATTTATGAGCCCTGGAGGAGGACTCCTGCTCCTCTGGCCCTCAAGGAAACATTTATTTTTAAATTATTGATATCTGGAGGCCCCTTGTCGCCCAGATCCAGCATTGTGCCACTTAGTCATGATCCAAAGTAAAAATTGCATTGATGGACTAACTGTGCCAGCCAACCCAAGCATTGATGAATTAATGAGATCCCCACCTACTTGCAGTGGGCACTCCTAATACAAACAACCTGACAGTTAAAAATGGAAGTGGGCGGAAGCAATCTAGGATGGAGGAGAATCTTACAATTGCCATTTTAACGCCATCGGTTCCCACCCAGTCTAATTCCTGGAAGGTAGGCATGGTTAAAATAGGGGCATGATTTAATCAGAAAATCAGAGTCCGTTCTGGGCGGGATTAGCGGGGCCAAGTGCAGGGAATGACTCTACTATCTAACAGCACTTTGTTGCTATTTTGGCCCCCAGCGGGGAATGCCAACCGGGGGGAGCACTTCGCGTCATTTCCTGCACTGAAGAACTCCGACGAGCAGAACTCCTCAATGCCGGAAGAGATCAGGACACCATTTTTAAATGGTATCCCGATCCCTCAACACCCGGACCCCACCAACACCCCAACTCATCTACATGGTGGTAGGTGGGGTAGGAACCCCACCCCACTTCACATGGGCAGACATCCCAAGCCCGATCCCTGGTGTGCGCAAAATGCTAACCTGGCACCCTGACAGTGCCACTTGGGCACTCAGTTGGCATCATGCCAGGATACCACCCTGCCCGGAGGCCGACCACACGGGGGCCTCCGATCACATGGCAGATCCCCCAAATGCCGTTCCTCCTGGTCCCCATTTGTGGGTGTCAAAATAGCAACAACGCACCTGGTTGGAGTTTCCTCGGTGAGGTCAGTAATTCAATCCAAGTGGCTGTTCAATCCAGCGTAGACATAGTCAAGCAAATTTCTAAACTCACTTAACTATTCAAGTCTGGGCACAGCCCATTGTGGGCGGGACCCAGATAGCGACATCTCGTGAAATCTGGTTAGCTCTCACGAGACGTAACAACTGTCAGGATCTACCAGCCACGTCCCATTCTAACTCCTGTGGGACTATACATGGTCTATACATAAGAATAGATATTTAATGTGCAAATACAGCAACTTCATGATTCTAACTCGGAGGTTATGTTTTATATATAACACCCATATGGTTATATATGTTTTTGCAAAGCTAACGGCAAAATGGTGAAATTGGTGATTAGTAGTAATGGATTCTATTAGACACTCTTAGATCATAGATCATAGAATTTACAGTGCAGAAGGAAGCCATTCAGCCCATTGAATCTGCACTGGCTCTTGGAAAGAGCACCCTACTTAAGGCCACATCTCCACCCTATCGCTGTAACCCAGTAACCCCACCTAACCTTTTTGGACACTAAGGGCAATTTATCATGGCCAATTCACCTGACCTGCGCATCTTTGGACTGTGGGAGGAAATCGGAGCACCCGGAGGAGACCCACGCAGACTCCGCACAGACAGTGACCCAAGCCAGGAATTGAACTCGGGTCCCTGGAGCTGTGAAGCTACTGTGCTAACCACTATGGTACCGTGGTGCCCTTTCTAAAACAAGTATTTCCTTCCTTGGGTAAGGAGACAAAACTGTTGTTAGTTTGTGACCTCACCAACGCCTTATTCAACTGCAGCAAGACTTTATTCCCCTTAACCCCAAAACCTATATCCCTTCTCAGCCTCTTCGCATCCTCTTCACAAATTGATTGCGCATCTAACTTTGCATCTTCAGCAAACCAGGATATATTGCACTTAATTCCCTAATGCGAGTAAATGACATATTGTAAATAGCCAAGTCCAAACACTGATCCTTCTGGTACTCCACTCAACGCTCTGTCATCCCAAAAGTGACCGTTTATTCATAGTCTCTTTTTTAAAATAAATTTTAAGTGCCCAAAACTTTTTTTTCCAACTAAGGAGCAATTTTAGCGTGGCCAATGTCTCTACCCTGCACATCTTTGGGTTGTGGAGGTGAGAACCATGCAGACGCGGGAAGAATGTGCAAACTCCACTTGGCCAGTGACCCAAGTGCCGGGATCGAATCCGGGTCCCCAGCGCCCTGAGGCAGCAGTGCTAAACACTGCGCCACTGTGCCGCCCTATCATTCGAGGTCTCTTTCCTGTCCATTAACCAATCCTTAATTCATACTAACATGTTACATTCACATGAAAGATCATTTGCATTTTATTACCAATTTCTGTCAAGAATGCAGAGTTGTTGATGGAAGATGTTTACACTTGGATGTGCAAGCCTTATATAGCCAACTCAGTAAAATAATATTGGATGTCCTTATGTCTGTTGCCATCATGTCAAACTGGATTAATTCTCAGTTCTCCGAGGAAAATGTGTCAATTACCTGAGCAAAACATGGCTGGAAAGCACTCTGGATAATATTAATTGGAGAGTCGGCGGCATAAATGTAAGTGCAATTGTCACTTTCACAGCAAGAACTATCCAGGTAGATGATCCTGGTCTAAGTCTTAATATAATGGTTGGCACATCTCTCCTGTTGTCCAATTAAAAAGTGCACACTTTTAACACACAACATCTCACCAAGGTCTTCATTGCATCTGTGAATTTGTTGGAAGTGGGATTACTTGCAGGGCAGTGCCTCCTCCTTTAGTTTTCTTTCATGAATCCTGCACACCTCCTTCTCCTCCATTGACATTGCAGACCTGAATTCCCATAGAGAATTTCATACCTGGTACTCAGAAGTCCGCCAACGTTGAGCACGACCAGAACATGTGTGCATGATGTGCCGGGCCCCCCAGACACCAAGGGCATCTGTCACCCACCCACCCCTTCGTAAGGTGTGCTCGCAACACCACTTTCAACTGGATGAGACTCAGCCTTGCACAGGATGAGGTTGAGTTCACCCTCCTCAGTGCGTCACTCCAAACCTGCTCCTCCGAAGAGCGGACTCAGCTCCTCCATCCACTTTGCCTTCACACCCTCAATAGAACCTGTCTCCTTCCCCATCAACTGCTGGTGTATACCCGACATGCTGGTAAGCTCCAAACCAGCGCTGGATAAGATCCTCTCGAGCAAGGTAGAAGGCTGCTTCATTGGAATGGCTGAAAAGTACTTTTTGACCCAGCTGCGCACCTGGAAATATCTGAACCCATACTTTTTGTTCAGTTTCCCGAAGCTAGGGAACCGACCTTCTAAAAATAAGTCTCCCACTTTCTCTAACCCTTTATCCTTCCATTCCTTAAATTTCACATCCGACCCAACAGGTTTGAATAATTGTTTGCACAGATAGGGGTCAGCCTTGTGGCGGCCCTCAAGTTAAAATGATGATGGAGTTGCCTCCAAATTTTTAACATGGCTACTACTACCAAGTTAGATGAGTGTTTCTCCGGTACCACTGGTAATGGAGCAGATACCAGCGCCACTAGGCGGCTTTCTACATTACTGACGGCCAAGCAACATTTCTTGGGTATCTGAAAGCGTAAATGCACAAGCAAAGGTGTGGTTAGGGGAACAAGATATATGTGGTTTCCCATTTGCAGCTTGTTCATCATGACAGACTGCAAGATTGAGTGAAGTGGGATTGAAAGATGCATTAGGCAGGCACATGCTATCATGCTCGATGGCTTCAAGATTGCTGCCTGTCATGGAGGTATTAGTGACCGCATTCCTATTATTCTCAGCATGGTCTTCATGGGGATGAGGACCTCTGCCAATCAACTCCTGCCATCTATTATGTGGTGCAATATGTTTGAGTGATGTACCTGCTACCATTAATGCATCTTCTAACACTACTAGGTATTGTTTTGAGGGTGTGATGAAATAGGTTTCCGTTATGGTTCATACAGATAGTTGTTGAGTGAAGCAGGTCCTGTGAATAAGGCAGTGTGGGAGACTAATAGGATATGGCATCCTGAGGAGACATTCACTGACTTGACCACCCATGTGAGATCCTGAAACTTCCTCATCTGCATTGCATGCAGATCTTTTATTGGAGCTAGAATGCTGCCATTGACCACAATGCTAGCCCCACTGCCATCTCCAGTAAATGTCTGGAGAGTCTCCTGACTCCTTGAGAGAAATCTCTCTCACTCTCTCCTGTGTGCCATCGGAGAACCTTGGTGCATGTTGTCTGGCCTGATTACACCACCATTTCTGTTGCTTTCTCCAGGTTCCCACAAGCACCTTCGGTCCCAGCTGCAGCCAGAATGCAACACATCTTTCAAAAGGTGCAGTTTAAATTAAATAATCCTCACACTAACTTGGGCCTCCTGCTAAGGCATACAGCCATTCAGCAGTGTGGTTAGCACTGGGCACTATGCCAGTCATTATAGTTAGCATACATCATGAGGTTGGCATGTTAAATGCATCACTTTGAATGGGTGCAGGATAATTTCATTGCATTTTCAGCAACTTGTAGGGCAATAATATTTTCAGCTGAAAATGCAGGTAAATTCATGACTACTCATGTGAGCTATCTTACTACAGGCCCATGTTTCTTTTTAAATGCTAAATCAATCAAGCAATTTTATTTTCTATATGTAAGTTTACAGTGGTTATTATGTAAAATGTAGCTGTTTACAATCCTGAATTATTGCCAAATAGCAATTTAAGCTTTTAATAAGCAAACATTAATGAAATTGATTCTGTTTTGATTTATTGGAAGTTGGCAAATAAGTGACAAATTAATTCCATTAGTTTTATTTCAACAGAAACTGAGAATAACATCAATAAATTTGCTGTAAAATGTATATCCCCTAAAGGATATAACATGGTAAAACAATTTTGCGCCAGAACTAATGTCAGTCTTTTCTAGACGTTAGTTTGATTTATGTTTCTGAAAATTAACCTGAAATAACAGAAGAATGTATCAATTCATACTTCTGCGATGTTCACGAGTTATCCTTTCAGAATATCACAGAAAGTGAATCCATAGAACCCCTACAGTGCAGAAGGAGGCCAATCGGCCCATGAAGTCTGCACCAACCCTCTGAATGATCGCTCTACCTAGGTCGATTTCACCCACTGTAACCCTGCATAGACACTGGGGAGAATGTGCAAACTGCATACAGGCAGTCGCCCAAGGCTGTAATCTAATCTGGGTCCCTGGTACTGAGGCAGCAGTGCTAACCACTGCAACTAAATCACCCAGATTCCTGGATTTCTGCCAATTCACCACATTTATCAGCCAAAATAAATTAGAATCTATACAGACATTTATGGAACAAATACACATGCTAGAGATTTTTTTATTTTGTTCAGTCATTAATATTTTGAGCTTGCAAAGTAAAATAATACAGTCCTGCCAGGCCAATAAATTATACTGGATGAGGAGTAGATAACTATCATCGTTCCTTGGCTGAAAAATATTTTTTGTTAAACATGGTGCACTAAATCACCCTTGCGGAATTTTAAATTTGTCTCCTTTACCTTTTTATCCACTTAAAGTGAACTATGTGTTTATATTTCTTCAGATTGTCTTTCAAAATGCACTCATCCAGGAAATGCATAGCATAATTTATTTTGATTAGAACAAGTAATGGTTTCTAACACCAATCAAGAACCTTGGAAATGAAATGTCATTTGACATTACCAAGTGTCGCATACATCACATCACCTCCTGCAGTTTCTTGGTGATGACAATTGATTTTCTATTGTCCTTTGACAAAGCTGAGATACAGCAATTATATGTGACTTGACAGCACATACCCCAGCTTCAGGTTGGGCTTTTAATGATGAAGTCTTGTAAACCTTTATTTGGATACTTGTGGTTTATTATAATTTAAGTCAGTGTATGCTTTTAGCAGATAGAGCATTTCATGAAAGAAAATTTAATTAGGAACAATAGAAAAGGATTGGGTGCAGTAGTTTGTTCAGAATCCTGTCATTTCACAGCTTACCTTTTTACTTACTGGTCCCAGCTGGTATGCAAATCCATTAAACACTCCATTTGAGTTCTGTATAGAATGGGATGTCAAAAAAATAACATGCTTCCCATCTGACTTTGACTAAACATAGACTGAGGTCATGACTGGATTTGAACACAAAGACTGATAAATTTGAGAAGCTAAAGCGACTTGGCTTGGAGCAATGTAGATCAACTGGAATAGGATTACTAGATCAATAGGACATGATGTGGACTAGGATAAGGGCAAAAGATCTAGGGATGAACTTGAGTTTACAGAGATTGAAGGATAGGATGCCGGCCAGGGGTAGAGCACATAGCTGGAGCCTGGAGATAACAAAAGCATGGACAAGGATTCCACCGGAAAAGGTAGGGGTGAAGATGGGTGACATATTGGAAGTAAAATAGATGGGCATATAGATGACGAATTTATAGGCGCAAGTTCAGCACCAGGCAGTAGTTGGGCTGCGAAAGAAGAGGCAGGGCGGAATTGGAGGCTGGACAAAGGGTGGAGCTGGGGACTGGAAGCCAGGAGGGGTCGATATTGAGAGCAAAGTAGGGCCCACATGGTGGAGGGGTGGATGGTGGTGTGGTGTCAGAGATTGGAAAGGAAGTGTGGGAGACCAAAGGCTGTGTGGAGTTGAGGTACTGGTTGGAGACTGCATGGAGATGAAAATATCAAAGCCTTGGCATGGCAAGGAGAGGGTTGGAGATCAGTGGTCTGTGGGGAGTGGAGATGGGGTGGTTAGAGGCTAGGGGGGGAAGTGAGATCAGAGAATGAGGTGGTATCGAAGGCCTGGGGTTGCAGGGTAGTGGGAGATCGGCTGCCAAGGGATAGATGGGTAATGAGATCAAAGGCCCCTGGATAGATCAGAGATGCTGTGGTGAGTCTGGAAGCCATGGTGGGGAGGTTGGAGGAGAATCCAAAGACTTGAGGCAGGTATCCCATCACAAAGGGTGACGAGGCAGTTACACTGGATCCAACAGACAAATGGAAAGGCATTGAGCTCCTCAATCAGCAATCCTCGCCTTCATTTAGCTAATACATTCCCAATACCTCGGAGACGCAACTGGCCAGAGTTAGACTTAAATTATGGACCAGGAGGCCGCCAGCTTCATTATAATATTTAAATTGCCAACCCACTTCCTGGGGGCAGTTTGATTGTTTACCCTAAAAGCAAAAAGTGGGTAGGTTGTGTCAGGATTCAGATATTTAATACACCTCCCTCCCAACACAATCTCACCTATTTTTGCGGTTAAACGTATCCCAATATATCGATTTTGCACTGAAAATGATTCACAAAGACCCACAATATTATTTCCATTAAATATATAGAGAAGGTAGCCATGATGTGGAGATGCCGGCATTGGACTGGAGTGAGCACAGTAAAAAATCTTACACCATCAGGTTAAAGTCCAACAAGTTTATTTGGAATCACTAGCTTTCAGAGCGCAGCTCCTTCATCAGGTGAGTGATACCCTGATGAAGGAGCTGCGCTCCGAAAGCTAGTGATTCCAAATAAACTTGTTGGACTTTAACCAGGTGGTGTAAGACTTCTAACTATATAGAGAAGAGCAAATTCAAACATGTTATCATATTTTCACCTCTGAATTATCAGCTTAGTAAGGCTACTAAGCAATTGGTCTAAACCACAGAAAAGATAATCCTCATAAATGGCTTAAAACAACTGATAGCTGGCTGGATGAATATACTTTACAGAAAGCTCTGCATGGGATTAGTCTTTGTAGGAAACATTCCAAAGTCACGCCCAGCTTCCAATGGTTTCCTACCTCTTTTACTGTGTCATAATATCGAGTGACCATCGAAATGCGCTTCCCTCAGTTGATGGAGAAATCCCAATCCAACTATAGAATCCCCACAGTGCAGAAGGAGGCCATTACAACCATCTTCTGAAAGTGCACCCTCCCAATGGCCACAAATGTCTGAGGGCTTCCGGTCATTTGGAAATCCTGATACCGCAGCAGTAAAATCAAAGGGATGGATGTGGCCATCCTCAGTCGCCAGTCCACCAGGTGTTGGCACTCCACAGTGCACACCTTAGAAATGCTGCTCCACGGCAGAGGAAGCAGGGAATTTGCAATTTCCTCATCTCAATTCTGAATGACTGTGGCCCCCAGTTCTTGATGTCCCCAACATTGGGACCATTCTTCCCACATTGAGCCTGTTCAGCCCGATCAGGATTTTATATGTTTCTATGAAATCCCCTCTCATTCTTCTAAATTCCAGCGAGTACAAGCCCAGTCGATCCAGTCTTTCTTCATATGTCAGTCCTGTCATCCTGGGAATTAATCTGGTGAATCTTCGCTGGACTCCCTCAGTAGCTAAGAATGTCCTTCTTCAAACTAGGAGACCAAAACTGCACACAACAAGGTATAGCCTCACCAAGGACTTGTATAAATGCAGCAAGACATCCCAACTCCTATACTCAAATCCTCTTGCTATGAAGGCCTGCATGCCATTAGCTTTGCCTGCTGTACCTGCATGCCAATCTTCAGCGACTGTTCCACCATGACATCCAGGTCTTGTTGCACTTCCCCTTTTCCTAAACTTCCACCATTCAGATAATAATCTACTTTCCTGTTTTTGCCACCAAAGTGGATAACCTCACATTTATCCACAGTGTATTGTATTTGCCCACTCAGCTACCCTGTCCCAAATAACCCTGTAACTTCTTTGCAGCCTCCTCACAGCATGCTTAGTGTCATTTGCAAATTTGGAGATACTGCATACAATTCCTTCAGCCAAATCATTCATGTATATTGTGAACAGCTGGGGTCCCAGCACTGAACCCTGCAGTGCCAAACTGCCTGCCATTCTGAAAAGGACCCGTTTATTCACACTCTCTGCTTCTTGTCTGCCAACAAGTTCGCTATACACATCAATACATTACCCCCAAAATCATGAGCTTTAATTTTGATCAATAATCTCTTGTTTGGGACCTTGTCAAAAGCCTTTTGAAAGTCCAGATACACAACATCCACTGGTTCATCCTTGACCACTCTACTGGTCACAGCCTCAAAATATTCCAGAAGATTTGTCAAGCATGATTTCCCTTTAGTGAATCGATGCTGACTTGGACCGATCCTGATCCCGCTTTCCAAATTCTCAGTTATTTCATCCTTAATAATTGACTCCAACATTTTCCCCACCACCGATGTCAGGCTCACCGGTCTATAATTCACCGTTATCTCTCTCCCTCCTTTTTTAAAAGTAGGGTTACATTCACTACCCTCCAATCCATTGGAACTCTTCCAGAGTCTATAGAATGCTTGAAAATGATCACCAATGTGTCCAATATTTATAGCCCTTTTAGAATTATGATGTAATATGGCCCTTTTTGATTTTTGTCTTTGGTTTCTCTGCCTTCCACATTTCCCTTTACTGCCTTTTGTTTCTGTCCCCAACTTCAACTTCCTGTATCGGTTTCCATCCCCCGTCACATTCCAACCCTCCCCAACAGCACAAGTAAACACTCCACCTGGGACACTGGTTCTGGTCCTGCCCAGGTGCAGGCCATCCGATTTGTACTGGTCCCATCTCCCCTAGAACCGGTTTCAATATCCCAGGAATTTGAATCCCTCCCTCTTACACTGTCCCTCAAGCCATGTAGTCACCTTAGCTGTCATGCCATTCCTACTCTAACTAGCATGTAGCACTGGTAGCAATCCTGAGATTACTATCTTTGAAGTCCTGCTTTTTAGTTTAATTTCTAACTCCCTAAATTCAGCTTGTAGGACCTCGTCCCATTTTTTACCTGTAATGTTGGTGCCTATATGCACCGCAATAACTGCCTGTTCACCCTCCCCCTCCAAAATGCCCTGCAGGCGCTCCGAAACATCCTTGACCCTTGCATCAGGGAGGCAACACATCATCCTGGAGTCTTTGTTTTCACTTCAGAAGATACAGGAAATCTCCCAGATGTAGAGATCCAAGGGACTAGGAATTATGTGGTGTTGAAGGAAATTAGTATAATTAGGAAAGTTGTATTATTTTGGAGAAATTAAGGGGACTGAAAGTTGATAAGTCCCTGGGACCTGATATTATGGATCCCAGTGTGTTGGAAGATGTTGCCATAGAGATAGTGACGACATATAGTGATCACCTTCCAAAATTATATAGTTTCCAGAACAGTTACTGAAGATTAGGAGGTAGCAAATATCACCCCACTAATTAAAAAGGGTGGGAGAAGAAGAAGATCGCTTTGTTGTCACGAGTAGGCTTCAATGAAGTTACTGTGTGATGAGCCATCAATTGCACGAGAGACGAGTTGCTATACAAAAGATAAGCGGTTGTCAATACAATAAAATGGACGACCGCCGGGCGTTTCGACTATTTATACCTCGGTAAGGAGGCATGGTTAACTCAGCCTCTCGACCAATCGGAGAGCTGTCACATGACTGGTCTCAACCAATCGGTCGAGAGGCACATGACCGACCAGGGCCAATGGTAAGCCGGTGTTCTGCCCCAATGGCAGACAGCTATGCAAATCATATCACCACACTGTGAAAAGCCCCTAGTCGCCACATTCCGGCACCTGTCCGGGGAGGCTGGTACGGGAATCGAACCGTGCTGCTGGCGTGCTTGGTCTGCTTTAAAAGCTAGCGATTTAGCCCAGTGAGCTAAACCAGCCCCGAGACATTAAGAGAGAAAACTAAAGATATATTAGCCTTGTATCAGTAGTAGGGAAAATACTGTAATCGATTTATAAATGATGTGATAAATGGACACTGGGCACAGTCAGCATGGATTTACAAATGGGACATCATCGGCGGGATTCTCCGCCCCGCCGCGCCACATTTCTGCCTCAACCCGCCGGCATGATTCTCCATTACGCCGGTCGGTCAATGGGTTTTCCCATTGTGGGCAGCCCCACGCCCCCGGGAACCCCCCAGGCTGCCTGCAAAATGGAGAATCCCGCCCTATGTTTGATTAACTTGTTTGAGGTTTTTTTGAGGATGTCACTAATAAAATTAACAAAGTAGAGTTGATGAAAGTAATAAAAGACTCAACACATAATTAACTTAAATACTAAAACTAACCAAACCCCCTAACAGCTGACAGTGACTAGATCCGTAAAAAAGGAAATAAAAGGTTGCCATCTTAGATCAAACCTCTGTACCAGCCCCTGATGCTGAATTTGAGTTTCTTAAAGTGTAGGAATGACATTAAGAGTCACCCAACTAAGCAGAGCCACTGGACAGGCTATCAGTAGGGCAAAGACAGCAACATCTGCCTCTACCATTGACTGAATCACGGGCGAATCCCACACCCCAATTATGGTCACCAGCAGACATGGGTCTAAATCCACATGGAGTATCTCTGAAATAGTACTAAAGAAGGAAGCCCAAAAGTCTACGAGTTTGGGGTAGGATCTAAAAGTTTGTGTGTGACTAACTGGGCCAAGATTACAGCGGTCATCCCTATCCTCAACATTTGTGAAAAACCCACTCATCCTTGCCCTAGTCAAGTGTGGCCGATGTAACACCTCAAACTGAATTATGCTCAGTCGAACACATGAGGAAATGGAATTGACCCTGTAAAGGAATTCACTCCAAGTCTCACTAGTACATATCAGGCCTAACACATTTTCCCACTTTGCCCTCAGGCTCCAATGGCCATATAGACCCCTTGCCAGGCTAAGCTAGATAGAATCCTCTTCAGCAAGGAAGAAAGGAGAGGAAGGAAAAGCGGTATGTGAGAAATTGTGAACTTGAAAATACTGAAAATGGCTGGCATTGGATAACTGAAATTTCAGTTAATTCCCTAAATCTGTTAAACCTCCACTCAATGAACAGGTTCCTAAAATTCTCCAGACTCTTCACCTTCCACGATTTGAATGTTGGGCTCAAACAAGAAGGTAGGAAAAGATGATTGTTACAAATAGGGGCTAACGAAGACAGGAAAGGGAGCTTAAAGTGCTGTCTGGAGTGTTTCCAAATCCTAAGAGAGCAGACCACCACTGGGTTTGAGGAAAATCTAGCAGGAGAAAAGGGAAATGGTGCAGTGACTATGGCTGGGAGAGTAGAAGTAGTGCAGGAGTGAGCCTCCCCTTTGTCCCCAAGTAGAATCGGGGTCACTGATACAGCAAAATTGTTTGGATGTTAGCAGCTCAGTAATAAAACAATAAACTGGGGAAGGAAAGCACCACCACCCCCCTCCCCCGACTCCATCTATCCCAATGGAGCGGAAGAACGCTATGAATTCTGGGATGCTTACCCGCCCAAATAAAAGATATCAGTTTGTCAACATTGGTAAAAGTATTTGAGTAGCAAAATGAGAAGACATTGAAATAAAAATAAAAACCTCAAGAGCACTTTCATTTTAATAGTTTGAATCCTACCCACCAAAGATAGAGGAAGTTATTCCACCTCTGCAAATCCGTTTTGGATTGGATTGGTTTATTGTCACGTGTACTGAGGTACAGTGAAAAGTTTTTGTCCTGCGTGCAGTTCAAACAGATCATTCCGTACATGAAAGTTAGCACGGTAGCATGGTGGTTAGCACAATTGCTTCACAGCTCCAGGGTCCCAGGTTCAATTCCCAGCTTGGTTCACTGTCTATGCGGAGTCTGCACGTTCTCCCCGTGTGTGCATGGGTTTCCTCCGGGTGCTCCGGTTTCCTCCCATAATCCAAAGATGTGCAGGTTAGGTGGATTGGTCGTGCTAAATTGCCCTTAGTGTCCAAAACTGCTCTTAGTGTTGGGTCGGGTTACTGGGATATGGGGATAGGGTGGAGATGTGAGCTTGGGTAGGGTGCTCTTTCAAAGAGCCGGTGCAGACTCGATGGGCCGAATGGCCTCCTTCTGCACTGTAAATTCTATGACTCTATGATTCTATGAAAAGAGAATACATAAGAGGGCAAACATAAAATACACAATGTAAATACATAGACACAGACATTGGGTGAAGCATACAGGAGTGTAGTACTACTGAGTAAAGAAGATGTGTGAAGAGATTAGATCAGTCCATAAGTCCATCAGTCCATAAGAGGGTTGTTTAGAAGTCTAGTAACAGTGGGGAAGAAGCTGCTTTTGAATCTAAGTGCGTGTTCTCAGACTTTTGTATCTCTTGCCCATTGGAAGAAGTTGGAAGAGTGAGTAAGCTGGGTGGGAGATTATGTTCGATTATGTTGCCCACTTTCCCAAGAAAGCGGAAGGTGTAGACAGAGTCAATGAATGGGGGCAGGATTGTGTGACGCATTGGGCGATGTTGACGACTCTGTAGTTTCTTAAGGTCTAAGGCCGAGCAGTTGCCATGCCAGGCTGTTTGTTGACACTAGTAATCAGGCTTTTGAATTCAACTTTTGAAGTGAGGCACAGTGTGGGCCACCCGAATGTCCAGATAGTGAAAGCTTGTATTAGAAAGGCGAAAAGGTACCGTTCCCAATTTGGCTTACTCCTCAAGGGGGGGTTAACCGGGAAACATTCACTCTTGCCTAAATTAAATTTATCGCCAGAGAAGGAGCCGAAGTTGTTGAGCAGCCTATTTATACTGACGATGGAGGGAGTTGGGTCTAATATGAAGAGGTAGGTCATCCTACTAGAAAGGCTCCCGATGCCCCATCTCGACTAATGCCCTTCCACTGACTCGAGGATCTTACTGCTGCAGAGAGAGGCTCTATTGCCAGGGCGGCCAACAGTGGAGAAGGTGAGAAGCCCTGCCTAGAGCTCCTATTCAAGGGAAAATAATCAGAGTAGAAAGTGTTCGTATGAATACTGGCAAAGGGGCATTATATAACATGATGAATCCAGGAATCAAATTTATGACCAGATCCAAATCTCTCAAGAATCTCAAATACATGCTGCCACTTTCAGAATCAAGAGATACTATGACCTCAGGTTCGGGTACTGGAGAGTAGGAAACACTGAAAAGGCAACATTCGTTGGCTGACAATTGTCAGCCTTTCACAAAGCCTGTTTGATGGGACATCGGGTATACTTATATTTGGGAGGCAGGGCTCCAACCAGAGTACCAGCACCTTAGGAAGCAGCTTGATGCCGCATTCAAAAATACTACACGACCCTCTGATGGACTTATGGACTGATCTAATCTCTTCACATATCTTCTCTACTGAGTAGTACTACACTCCTGTATGCTTCACCCAATGTCTGTGTCTATGTATTTACATTGTGTATTTTATGTTTTCCCTCTTATGTACTCTCTTTTCATCGAGTCATAGAGTCATAGAATTTACAGTGCAGAAGGAGACCATTCAGCCCATCGAGATAGGACTGTACAAACCACACTCTGTCAGATCCTTGTCCCTCTTACGGAGCAAGGAAATAGAAGCATGAGTAATGTTCGGAGGCAATGACCCCAGGATAGGGAATTATTGAAAATGTCCAATAATAAAGATACACGTTGCTCCGAGAACGTCTTATAAAATTCAGTCGGAAAACCATGCCAGACAGCACCAGCCCAATACATTTTAAAATCTCATCGAGGCATAATGGAGTCTCCAACTCACAGCTCTTATCCACCTCGACAGTTGTGATGGGTAGACTGCCCAGGAAGTCGGACAGGGGGAACTCTGATCCATAAAGATCGCGATAAAAAGATTTAAAAGCCGCATCGGCCTGGGAAGAGACGGAAATGAGGTTGCCGTCCGGATTGAGTATCTGCGGGATCTCAAAGGAAGCCGATTGAGTTGGTGTGCCAGAAGACAAGTGGCCTATTACTGTACTCATAAAAAGTGCCCCTGGAGCGTCATAGCTGCCCTTCCACCCTGCTAGTATTCAGCAGCTTGAACTGGGTCTGGAATGTTCCCCTTTTTGCTAATAGCTCTGGAGTAGGATCAAGCAAATACTGGTGATCCACTTCCAGAGTGGAATCCACCAGCCTCTGCTGTTCCAACTTTATTGTCTTCAACATATGTGCTCTGTAAGAGATAATTCTCACCGCCCCCCCCCCCCCCCCCCCCCCGCCCCCCACAAAGACTGCCTTAAGAGCCTCCCGCAGCATGGAAGGGGAGATAGAATTGGATCTATTACATTTTATAAAGTCGTTATGGAGGTGGATACGCTCACAAATCATCCAACAATGTAGTATTTAATCTCCAGTGCGGAGCACGGTCCAAAATAACAATTACTGAGTATTCAGTTGCTGCCACCAAAGGGAGGAGAATCTTATCCAAAACAAAAAAAAATCAATATTGGAATATGGATGGTGGACATGTGGGGGGGGGGGGGGGGGGGGGGAAACGTCTCTTATCGTTCGAGTACAACCCCCCCCCACCTCCACACCAATCCTCCCCCACCTCATCTGAGTCATGAAAGCAGACAAACCCCCAGCCATCCCAGATGGAACAAGAGCTTTACATTTGGAATGGTCCAATATAGGATCAAAAACACAGTTCAGGGCACCACCTAAAATAAGCTGATGTCATGTGAGTCAAAGTTGGGAGGGAGGCTAACAGGGAGTTAATATAATTCGTAACATCCCAGTTGCAGGCATAAACGTTGACTATGATTAACAGGGTGTTTGACAGTCACAAACAATTACATATCGGCCAATGGGCCGGCTATAATCTGAGAAGAGGAAAAGTGAACTCTTTTATTAATTAATGGCCCTACCATCAAAACCGGAATGAAAACTCTGTCCAACCACCCCCCCCCCCCCCCCCCCCCCCGCACAGCCTGGTCTGACCATTAATACGCAAGTGGGTCTCCTACAATAAAACAACATTGGAGTTTAAACTCTTAAAATGGGAAAATGCCCTCAACCTTTTTCTGGGCCATTCAAGCCTCTAACATTCTGGGTTACCAAACGGATTAGCGATCTCCAACCACCCCTTAATCCTGAGGAGGCAGTGGCGGAGTGGTATTGTCACTAGATTAGTAATCCAGAGACCCAGGATAATGGGTTGCAATCCCACCAGGGCAGATGGTAGAATTTGAATTCAATAAAAATCTGGAACTAAAAGTCTAATAACGACCATGAAACCATGGGTTGATTGTTGCAAAAAAACATTGGTTCACTAATGTCCTTTAGGGAAGGATATCTCATCCTTATCTGGTCCGTCCTACATATGACTCCCGACCTACAGCAATGTGGTTGACTCTTAAATTCCCTCAGGGGATGGCAGCAAATGCTGACCCAGCCAGCGAATCCCACACCCAATGAGCGAAGAAAGAAATAAGAAAAGAAAAGTCAGCCATTCCCAATAAGAGAGATCAACCAATAGGCACAGAAAAAATAAAGCAAAAAGATCCACCCAAGATCTACCCAAGATGGCCACCAAGCCAAATCAGAAAACTGGACAAAGGAAAACCAACAGATACTATCAGCAGACTGCCCCCACCCACCCCAAAAACACCATAACCATTGAATGTAACCACACCCAAAAGCAAATAAAAGCATGGAAACAAAGACTTATCCTAATACTAAAACCTACATTTGAAGTTTGCACATTCTCCCCAGGTCTGCATGGGTTTCACCCCCACAACCCAAAGATGTGCAGGGTAGGTAGATTGGGTAGGTAAATTGGTCACACTAAATTGCCCCTTAATTGAAAAAAAATGAATTGGGCGCTCTAAATTTATTTTAAAACCGACATTTAACAGAGCCAAGCAAAACAAAAATTCTAAGCTCATTTTCTAAAAAAAACTATTACAATGAGTGCAGAGAGCCCTCCAAAACCACTCCCGTTCACTAGTTAGCAGGGAGACTACTAACTGGAGAAAAGTTACTTTACAAAAGTAACAAAACCGAATTTAACTTGCAACGCCCCAACAGCGACTAAATGTTGCATCAAACAACGTTGAAAAGAGAAAGAAAACAATATATTAATGTAAAAAAAACAAGTTGTAGAGAACCTCAAATCTAATCAAAGGCAATAAGAACACAACCCCACCAAGAACAAGAAATGCAGACAAAATTACATGTCAGTCCGAGCCATAAACCAGATTACACAGAGCACAACTTGTGCCTTTTAACAAAAGAGTCCCCATCTCCCAGCATGTCAGTAAAATAGTCTTTTTCCTCAAAAGTGACTCTAAGGTGAGCTGGATAGGCCATCCCGAACCTGACTCCACTCTTATACAGGGTAGCTTTCATTCCATTAAACGGGGCTCTTTTTTTCACTAACTCCGCACTCCAGAGCCTAATGGAGTGACCTTCCCACTTGAAGATGCTCCCTTGGCCATCTAAGAATCCTCTCTTTTTCTAAAACTGTGAAATCTAACGATCACTGCAGGAGGTGGGTTATCAGAACAAGGCTTCGATCGAAGTGAGTAATTGGCCCAGTCTAGTGAGAGTCTCGGCCGTTAGTGGATGGACAGAGAGAAAGAAGCCAATTCTGCCATCTTGTGCCCTGACAGGCTTCAGACGCCCTCGACGAGTTTCTGCTGAAAACTTTCTTGGCTTTGTTTCTTCTGAGCATCTCAACAAAGAGAGAACTCTACCCCGATAACTTACATGAGTTTCCAAGAAGTAAACGACCCGTGGCACCAAGTAAAAGGGCAAAAAGATCACAGTTCTCCACCAGGAGCCATGTCTTCCCCTTACATTGCGCCACTGGAGGTCCACATGTCGGGGAAGAATCGATGGGTTGAATGACCTCCTTCTGTACTATGAAGTCACTGAAGGCTAACATACAGGTGCAGCAAGCTATTAGGAAGGGTAATTGACTGTTCGCTGTTATAACAAGAAGATTTGAGTACACGAATAGTGAGGTTTTGCTTCAATTGTATAGAAACCTGATTAGAGTGTACCTGGGTACTGTGTGTAGTTTCTCCGTACCTCCAAATGGATATTATTGACACAGCGGGAGTGCAACAAAGATTCATCCGACTTCTTCCAGGGATGGCGAGACTGTCTTATAAAGAAAGATTAGGTTATCTCGGGGTTAGTGCAAGTGAATTAGGACGGGAGCTCTGAGAAGCCATTTTCGGGCTGTCGGACTGGCTCAGGCAGCAGGCAGGTGCGGGGGCAGATGTTTTAGCCTTCGCCTCGCTGATTGCATGGAGGCGGGTCCTGTTGGGGCGGAGGTCAGCCTCTCCATCCTGTGACACTGCTTGGCGGTGGGGGGGCCCCGCTCGAATTTTCTTTTGACTCTCAAGAAGGTGATGTTTCAGCTGAAGGGGATGAAAGAAGGGTTTCACAATTCATGGCAACTGTTTATTACGCAATTCCGAGAATAGGTTGCCATTGAACATTTGGGGAGGGAAGTGGGGCACGGTAGGCATTATTGTTGTCTTTGATTACACTGTTTACAATTGACTGTTAATTTCTGTTTTTTACCTGGAACGTATGGGTGGATGTTTTGATCTGTGTATTGAGCGGGGTGCGGTTTGTGTGTGGGGGATTGTTATTGTATTTATTTTTGTTACTTCTTTGGTTGTTTATCGATGAAAATGTTGAAAATGAGGAAAATTTAAAGATTTTTTTTAAAATGAAGAAAGATTGGACAATCTGGGCCAATATTCTCTAGCGTTCGAAGAATCAGAGGTGATCTAATTGAAATCTACAAAATAATTAAAGGAATAACTTGGGTGGGGGGGGGGTGTGGGCATGGGGGGCACTTTGGACTGAGATAGGAGAAATTTCTTTGCACAGGTGGTTTTGAATCTTTGGAATTTTCTACTCCAGGGGGCTGTGGAAACTCAGTCATTGAGTATGTTTAAGGTAAAGATTGATAGATTTTTGATTAACGATAACATAAAGGGTTATGTGGACAGTGTATAAAAGGCATTGAATGGTCCAGTTAACCATGATAATATTGAATGGTGGAGCAGACTCAAAGGACTGAATGGGCTACTCTTGTTCCTGTGTTCCCCAGAAGAATGTCACGCAGCCGCTGGGTGACATCCTTGACCATGGCACCATGGAGGCAATGTACTATCCTAGAGTCACATCCATGGTAGCAGAAAAACCTGTCTATTCTCCTAAGTATTGGATCTCCTATCACTATTGCCCTTCCTGTTTTTATCCTCCCTGTACAGCTGCACCATTCTTGGTCCAGAAACGTAGCTCTGACTGCACTCCCCTGACGAACGGGTATCCTCAACGGGTGTCCTCAAGTGTCCAAAAAGGATAAGTGAGCGAGACCCTAGGGAACTGCTGCACTATCTAGCTGGCAGTCACCCATCCCCTTTCTGACTCCATACTCCTAACCTGTGGTGTGAACATCTTTCTGAGTGTGCTAACCATGTTGCTCTGAACCTCTCGGATGCACCACAGTGACTCCAACCATCGCTTGAACTCCAAAACCCAGAGCTGTTGCTACTGCAGGCAGAATGTACTGCACATGTAGTCATCTAGGTCAGCATTAGTGTCCACGCCTTCCACATATTACAGGGCATGCATTCCACACGACCAAGATGCAATGCCATGAGTTAACATTACTTCCCTATAGTTAATTTTATTTTACTTTGGTTACTTATTCTATTTGCTTTTCTGGCCTTGACTTCCCCTTATTCCTGGTGTTTCTTATTCATATCCAAGTAGTTACTTCTTTAAAATTAAAATATTTTTTAAATGTACTGCTACTTTAAGGCATTCCCTGATAGCAGTTTCTTACCAACCAATGAACTTGCAGTTTTCCTGTGATGTGACTGTTGCGATTTTTTTTTCAAACTGTTCCAAAGGCGAGGTCTGTGCGCCACTCCGTTTCTGCGCAACTGCTTCTGTTCTAGATTTAAAATAATTTCTATGTATACCACACCTCTTTCCCCTGTGCACAAACTTACAATGGGAGCGTAATTTTCTACTCACTCTGTCTCTGTCTCACTTCGGCGTAGTCACCCGGCTCCTCATGCACCCCTTATTCTCGTCTTTTATGAATCACAATTATAGTTCAAAAGTACTTGATTAGCTGTGAAGCAATTTTAGATGTCTTCTGGATGAAAGGCACTACATAAATGCAAGACATTCTTTTTGTCATGACAGCTGCCTGGAAAGTGGACCCTGATGTAGATGGTTGAAATATAGAGATGGTCAGATATTTTATTATGCCACTCGCTGGTGCAAGGGTCTACATCATCTCATTTGGGAAAAATGTATAATTTCCTAATTATTGGGAATCCTGCTACATTTAAAATGGCAAAACTCTCTCTTGCTACTATCAGTTGTCCTTTTGCTGGCGAGGGGGAGGGGAACGGGGTGGAGTAACTCAGTTGCATGAGCGACCAAGTAGTTACCTCACACACCCATGGAAGATTGACTGGGCAGGATTCTCCTGTATCCGGCGGGGCGGGGGGTCCCGGCGGGACAGAGTGGTGTGAACCACGCCGGCGTCGGCCCGTCCCAAAGGTGCGGAGGCTGGCTCTGGAGTGGTTTGCGCCCTGCCGGCTGGCGTGGAAGGCCTTTGGCACCACGCCAGCCGAGGCCGAAGGGACTCCGTCGGCCGGCGCGAGTCCCGCATGCACGGGACCGACGTCAGCCCCATGCATGCACGGGGGGGGGGTTTCACCTTCGCGCCGGCCTTTGCGGAGGCCTACACGGCCGACGCGTAGAAAAAGAGTGCCCCCACGGCACAGGCCACGGATCAGTGAGCCCCCATCGCGGGCCAGGCCACCGTGGGGGCACCCCCGAAGCCAGATCGCCCCGCGTCCTCCCCGGACCCCGGAGCCTGCCCGCTCCGCCATGTCCCACCAGTAAGGAACCTAGTCTAATCTATGCCGGCGGGACCTCATGGAACCAGCGGAACTTCGGCCCATCGGGGGCCGGAGAATCACTGGGGGGGGCCGCTGTGAGCGGCCGCCGACCGGCGCGAGTCCCGCCCCCGCCGAATCTCCGATGCTGGAGAATTCGGCGGACAGCGGGGGTGGGATTCACGCCGTCCTCCGGCGTTTCTTCGACCCATTGGGGAGGTCGGAGAATCCCGCCCTTTACACTAGGAATTGTCCCTAAGTTTTTTTAAATGTTTTTATTGGAATTTTCAATGTTATAGAGTGACAGTATTGTGTCTTATGTTTCCAAGTTATACAGTTTCTTATTTACATACATCTTTCTTGTTATATCTTCTCCCCCCCCCCCCCCCCCCCCCCCCCCCCCCCACTTCCGCCCTCCCTTGGTATCCCCAGCTTCTGCCCTGGGCGATCTATCACTGAGCTCCTGCTCTTTTTTTTGTTCCTTTTTCCCCTCCACCTTCTGTGGTTTTTGGTGCAGGCCTTGTGGGTCCGGGTGGAGGGGCTTCCTGCCCCCTCTCCTCCCCTTCCCCTCCTTCATGCTTCTCCCTGTGGTTCCCCTGGGTTTCCGCCTCATTTCCTCCCCCCTTCCCCTTTGTACCTCCTCGTATTGTGTGTTTTTGTCTGCTCTCCCCCATCTCTCCCTCTTTCCCTCATTGCTGTTGGCCTCAAACCGTTAAGAATTACAGTGTCCTTCACAGCCACTAGTACTACCCAGCCACCATGTTCCTTAACACGCTGGAGCCATAGGCACTGTTTCACTGCAGGAGGTCGTGGGGATATGACAAAAAACTTCTTCACCCACATGGTGGCAGGTGCCTGAAATTCACTCCCTCATTTAGCAGTGGAGGCAGAAACCTTCACCTCATTTAAAAGGTACCCAATCTGCATCTGTAGTTCTGTAATCTACAAGATTACAGACCAGATGCTGGAAGGTGGGACGAGAATGGGTGGCTAGTTCTTTTCATTTTAAACATTTGGTCGGCGCAGACATAATGGGCAGAATGGCCTCTTTCTATGCTGTAACTTTTCTATGGTCCTATAATTCTATGGTGTCACCCTATTGTAACACTCCATTCTAATTGTTACATGCAAAATCTTATGCTTTTATTAATAGTGTTCCCTGCTTATCTCAATATCTCACCTAATGCAACACTAATTAGCTAACCTCATAAAATTACACAAAAAGTGCACTTTCAATTAAATCTGTCTAAAACTTACTTCAAGCCATTCAAGTCTACACTGCAGCCATATGGGGAAATTTAGGCTCATAAAATACACACTTTGATTTCTGTGAATTTATGTCACTTTCATTTTTTTTGTTATTTGCTGCTTCTTACATTGCTTTGATTCTGATTCTACTGTTGTAGCTATCGTTCAGTGACAAATGACTTACGGGTAGGTTGAACACACTGCAGAACAGATGTGTCCACGATTTAGTCTTTGTAAACTCCTTAGGCGTGTATTGTGGAAGTCTTGAGGAATGCCTACCAAGGTCACATTAAATTGGACATGTCTTCAGCTACTGATGCAGGCAGATTGCAGTGTACTCATTTTGGATTTACCCACCAATGCGGAAATAGCACCATGAACAATCTTTTTGAACAGTAAGAAGTCTGACAACACCAGGTTAAATTCCAACAGGTTTGTTTTGAATCACTAGCTTTTGGAGCACAGCTCCTTCCTCAGGTGAATGAAGAGGTGGGTTCCAGAAACATATATATAGGCAAAGTCAATGATGTAAGATGATACTTTGAATGCGAGTCTTTGTAGGTAATTAAGTTTTTACAGGTCCAGTCGGAGCAACTGGAGACATGGATAATTCCAGGTTAAAGAGGTGTGAATTGTCTCAAGCCAGGACAGTTGATACGATTATGCAAACTCAGGCCAATGGTGGGGGGGGTAAATGTAATGCAACATGAATCCAAGGTCCCGGTTGAGGCCGTATTCATGTGTGCAGAACTTGGCTGTCAGTTTCTGCTCAGCGATTCTGCGTTGTCGTGCATCCTGAAGGCCAACCTGGAGAACGCTTACTCGAAGATTAGAGGCTGAATGTCCTTGACTGCTGAAGTGTTCCCGATTGGAAGGGAACGTCCTGCCTGGTGATTGTCGCGCAATGTCCGTTCATCCGTAGGCGCAGCATCTGCATGGTCTTGCCAATGTACCACGCTTCGGGACGGAACACATCAGCCTGTACTGCTTTCACAAACTATGTACCAGCAGACGGTGACAGAACATAGCTTCTCATTTGTGATTCCCCATTTGGTGAGTTTGTAATTTTATCTGGGTAATGATGCAAGGAAGGGGTTACAGTGAGATCTTACCGAAATTACATGCGTTCTCTAGGAGAGGAAGGGAGTTTGCCTCCATCTCTGAGATTCTTAGTGGCACAGCCAAAAAGGCTTGGGTACATGTGTCTCTGCCTACCTAGCGTTATTTTTACTGCTTATAAGCTTGTTAAATTAGTATTCCTTTGTCAACTTCTAATTAAAGAAAGTCTTTTTGATTAGGGCAATATGCTGAACCCACCAGGAGAAGAACCACTTTAGCAAGGGGTCTAGGGAATCGCTGCAGACAGATGCCTGAATTTAAGATTTGTATTTGTATTCAAGACTGAGTTCAGTGCTTCAGTTTTTTAACTACCTAACCATTACCTTCATTTTGTTCTAATATTTGCATTTGTAGGTGATGGATATTTTGTTTCTTTTCCAGCTTCTTGGGTTTGTCTATGCCTGTTACGTTATCAAAATTTTTGCTGAAGAAGAAGACAGCTGTAAGTACTCACGATGTCAAAGATGAAGGAAATCAAAAAGGTTTATGCATTTATAAATCAGATCAGCATTACTATACTACTAATGAATAGCCCAGTATATTTTGTATTAAGATAAGAAGATGAGAGAAAATTTCAAGTCCTCTATTCCAACACAAAAAACATGAGATGTTCATGAAAAGTTGATCACATTAAACAGTGCTGCAACCATGGAGCTGCAGTAGTCAGGGAAATTAGCTTTTACTATACTGTGAAATGTTCACTCTATTGGCTTACTGCAATACTTGCTTGTGGTAAATCACATATTAATATTAAGTAATACTTCACCTGGGGGTGCAGGTTGCCTGGGAGTAGGGGGGGGGGGCTCCGCAGGTACAACATTTCTAGTTTGTTGGGGAGAGTGAAAGCTGATCTAGCAAGGTGGGTTGGTCTCCCTCTGTCACTGGCGGGTCGGATACAGGCGGTTAAAATGAACATGTTGCCGTGATTTCTGTTTATTTTTCAATGCCTGCCGATTTTCCTGCCAAAGGCTTTTTTCAGAGATATTGAGGGAAGGATTACTTTGGAAAGGTGCTGCTACAGTGGGGAAGGCGGGATAAGGGGGTTTGGGTCTTCCAAACCTGATGTGTTACTATTGGGCAGCGAATGTGGAGAAGGTGCGGAGCTGGGTCAGAGGGGTTGATTCCCACTGGGTCAGAATGGAGGACAGTTTGTGCAGGGGGTTGGGATCAAAAACACAAGGAACAGCACCGCTCCCCGGGAATAGCCCCGGGGAAATACTCAGGGAGTCCGGTAATAATAGCTTCATTGAGAATTTGGAGGCAGTTTCACCAACAGTTCGGATTGGGGGCAGGGTTAAGGGAAATGCCAATTCGGGGAACCACAGATTTGAGCCAGCAAGGTGGGATGGAAATTTTTGGAAATGGGAGGAGACGGCGATTAAGACACTAAAAGATTTGTTTCTTGGGGGTCGGTTTGCAGGATTGAAGGAGCTGGAATCGAAGTATGGGCTGGAGCAGGGGAAATGTTTAGATACATGCAAGTTCGAGATTTTGCCAGAAAGAAGATACAGAGCTTCCCGGTGGAGCCGGCCTCCACATTGCTGGAGGAGGTACTGACGACAGGGGGACTGGAGAAGGGGGTAGTGTCAGCGGCTTACGGGGCTATTTTGGAACAGGAGAAGATACCACTGGAAGGGATCAAAGCAAAGTGGGAAAAAGAGTTGGGAGAGGATATGGAGGAGGGGTTCTGGTGTGAGGTGCTCCAGGGAGTGAATGGCTCCACCTCGTGCGCGAGGTTGGGGCTAATACAGCTGAAGGTGGTATACAGAGCACACCTCACGAGGGCAAGGATGAGCCGATTCTTTGACAGAGTAGAAGATGTGTGTGAATGTCGTGGGGGGGGGGGGGGCGCTAATCACGTTCATATGTTTTGGTCCTGTCCAAAGCTAAAGGATTACTGGAAGGAGGTTTTTAGGGTAATGTCTAAAGTGGTGCATGTGAAACTGGACCCGGGCCCCCGGGAGGCCATATTCGGAGTGTCAGACCAGGCAGGGTTGGAAACGGGTGTGGTGGCAGATGTTGTAGCCTTCGCCTCGTTGATCGTCCAAAGGCGGATCCTGATTGGTTGGGGAGCAACTTCTCCACCCTGTTCCCTGGCGTGGCGGGGGGGACCTGTTGGAATTCTTGACTCTTGAGAATGTTAAGTTTGAACTGAGGGGAAAGATGGAGGGGTTCTACAATTCATGGGCATTATTCATTATGCACTTTCAAGAACTGGATAACATCGGTTGGGGTGTGTGAGTGGGAGGGTTGGGGGAGGGGGGCTGTGTGTGTTAATGGTGACTATGGGTGATTCCCTAATTCCTTTTTGTCATTTGTTTGTGTGAACATGCTGGCTAATGTTTGGGGTTTGGTGGGAGGATGGGATTGTTGTTGTTGATATGGGGATTGACATATTTGTTTATTGTTGGTGGGTGTAAATTTGAGAGAAAATGTGAAAAAGGAGGAGAATAAAAATATATTTTTTAAAATAAATAAATATTAAGTAATACTTCTAACAATCTAAATTTAAGCCTAAAGGTTTCAAATAAAAATGCATAAATATTGCACCTTCTCTAATAATGCAGTGGTATACTGGTCTCAAGCATTTTGTGTTGAAGTACATGACTGTCTGTTAAAGGTCAATCACTTAATCAAATTTATCACATATTCTCTGACATTAAAAAGCAATCATTGTATTCAATTTGTGTGAACAAACGTATTCTGAACAATTGCTTTTGGGGGTCAGAATGGGCTTCCACTTATTTGGTGCTGTAATAAAATAAGTGATGTGAAACCCAACAACAATCACAACTGCTATTTATGTAGCACTTTTGAAAGAATAAAATGTCCCAAGATTCTCTCACAGGAGCATCATTAAACACAATATGACACTGAGCCACGTGAGGAGATATTAGGTCAGATAACCAAAACCTTGGTCAATGAGGTACATTTTAAGAGTGCTTTAAAGAAGGAAAGTGAGATGGAGTGGTTTCTGGAAGGTATTCAAGAGCATAGGGCTTGAGAAGTGAAGGTGTGCCAATCATTGATGCTCGAGAGGCAAGATAATCTTGGAGGGTTGTGCAGCTGGAGAAGGTAACAATGCCATGGAAGGATTTGAAAACCAGAATGAAAACTTTAAAATCAGGACACTGCTTAACAGGGAGTCAATGTCAGCAAACTGAGATGACTGGTGAATGGGATTTTGAGTTAAACATGCAGAGCAGAATTTTGGGAGGCCAGCCATGAGTATATTGGAATAGTCAAGTCCAGAGGAAACAAAGGCCTGAATATGGGTATCCGCAGCAGATGATCGTAGTTGAGCAATGTTACGAGGTGGAAATAGGCAGTTTTAGTGATGGCGTGGATAGGAGGTCGGGAGCTCAACTCGGGGTCAAATGTTATCTGCTGCAAACAGATTGGTTTAATTTCTGTTGCCAGTGAGGGTTGGAGTCAGAGGTTAGGGGATGGAGTTTGGAGTTTAGACCAAAAACAATGGTTTCAGCCTTGTCTGGATGTAGAATAAACAGCCTGATAATTTAGCAACAGTGCAAGAATCAAGAGAGATGGTGCTGAGTAGAAGTAGGTATCATCAGAGTGCATCTGAAAACTAATGTTGTGCTTTCAGATGAAGTTGTTGATGGGCAGTAGTGAGACGTGAAATAGTAAGGGGGCAAGAATGGATCCTTTGGTAACTCAAGGTAATGGTACAGGAATAACACTCACACTGGCCCCATCCTGATAAATGGGCTTGCCTGCCTGGTCTCAGCTTCCTCAAAAAAATTTACATGCCTACAAGGGTGTTTTGTCATAGAGTTGCCCTCTTCTTCATGCTGCCATGGTCAGCATTGGGCCGGCACCTCTGGGAGGAGGGCTGCCAACCTCAGTTGGATAGCAGCCATCGCGACGGCCTGTTAGTTGGCTTCCTCTGATAAAATGCCAGCCCAGGATCCCGCTATCTGCTAGAGTGAGGTTGAATTCTGCTTTCACCCCAGCAGCAGGACTTGATCCTTATTGGTAAAATCCAGTCCCTCCTCTATCTCTCTTTTGGTGATGCTGGGCCTGCTGGAAATTCCACCCCCTCACTGATGATCCACCTGTTAATGGCAAAACACTCAAGGGCAACTAGCCTGTGACAAAATAATGAAGCCCGCCCATTAAAATGATTGGAGCCACTCAGGATTTCTCGTGGACAAGTGGCACGGTTTCTGGTACAAATCCAGTAAATAACATCAGACTCCCATGAGCATCACTAGGAGATCAACTAGAAAATAAAATTGCCATTTAACTTTACTAAAGTTAGAAATATATTCTTCCCCAGTTTTTTTTTTCTCAGGAAAGGGCAATGTGAAATCCCAGCCCTTGTATTTATCGTATGTTCTATGTTTTAATGTCTGGAGCCATCTGCCTGGATTGTAATCAGAACAACACTTTTCACTACCTCCGTATATGTGTCAATAAATCTAAATCTAGAATCTAGTCTCAATTAATATAAACTGAGTCTCAATTCACATTCTGTCCCAAGTCTCTTATTGTGCACAGTATAACATAGAACACTGGTATAAATGATGAGCATAAAATGCTCTTCGTTGAGAGAAAATCAGCCAGGATGTGTAATCAGTGTGGGAGTTCAGAACATGTTTAATAAGGTGGAGCACTAAGGGGCTGAATTATTGTGGGGTAGCTCCCAGTCACCTGTCATTTACTTCAGCAGAAGTGGCTCAGAAACTAAAAATATGTCACAGTCATTTGTTTAAAATTTAATTTTCCTGAATTCTTGTTGTTATTCCTTCAAAATTAGAGGAGACAATCAAATCTACTATAGCTTTAATTTTTGAGGCCGATCCAACCTAAATTAGATTTGTCCAGTGATTTTTAGACAGGTAACGACTAGTATTATGCAGAAGTATGTATGTCTTTTATTTTAGCTGACTGTATATCGTCGATGATATTACAATTAACTGGAGGGTAAATATCTGTCAATGTATGATTTCAATAAACCATTCCCCAAGAATATGAAGTAGGTTGTTCCTATCAGAATATAACATACAGCAAGGAATCTCTATCTATTATCAGAAGAAAATTAAGTTTGGTTATAAGAAGGAATTAAGACTGAACTTTGAGAAATGAAAGTGGATAAAAAGCTGGGTTGATTATAAACGTCAGATGGCAGTAATAGATTTACATCTTCTTTGTTTGTACAATTAATTGCCAATGTTTTAAACTGAGAGCCTCGGCTCATACATAGAACAAGGTTGACATGCGAGGAAGATTGGTTATGGATTGCTGCTTTCATAAATAATGAAAGTACTGCAGAAAGTGTTCACAAGAGACCAGAGTTTAGTCGTACGCAAAAACTAAATGGGGCGGAGGTGTTTTGATGGTTTTGTATATGTTAATTTTATTTCCAGCTAGGCTTGTCATGCTTGGTTTTAGGACAGCTGAACATTTACATTTTAACTCTTTAGCTGATGAGAACTTTTTAAAGCGGGATGTTTTTAGAAGGTGCTACTCAGAAGACTGTCAGATTATTATTTGCAAATTCAAAGATAGCTTAATTAAAACCAGCATATGTTTTAATTCGCTGCAAAAATGCAGCAATTACTTTAACATTTTATTTAAATTCAATTTCATCTTTGAAAAACAAATACAGCTTTTGATCACTTTCAGTCCTAGCTTGTCCCCATGAGGATCCTCCTGGCAAAGGAATTAGATCGGGAATAATTAAGGTTGATTTTTGCCAATTTGGATCATTCCATTAGTCACTATGTGCACTATAATTAAAATTTAAAGTGTATTCAAATAGAAATTTAAGTTTGAGCAAGGTAAAAACTCCTGCTATGTGTGAAACATTTCTCATATTAATGACTTTTAGATAAATAGTTAACACTCTAATAAAATTAAAATGACATCATGGCCGTTGTAATGGTCACTCTGATGACCATAATGAATCTGTCTTTTTAGATTGTGTGAGGCACACAGCAAAATGTTTTTCTGTGACCTTGCTTTTAATGAATAATTACTTATGCTTGATGCAATATTGCAAGCTACTTTGAACATATATTCCCTTAATTCTGTCCATCACTACTCTACTTTGTTAAAAATGACACAGACAAAGTTTACCTTGGAAACACTACCTCTGGTGTTCAGGAAAAAATTCAATGAAATTGCAGTAAGCATTATTAGTCAGCTGAAACTAAAAGAAAAAAGTCCTTTATGGTCCTAGAAAACACAGCATCAAAAAAGGGTTCTAAATTAAGTGAAAGGTTTAGCAGATGTACTACCTGGTAAGAAATGATAGCCATTTTGTTTAATAAATTCTAAGCATATTCTCAATTACTGAAGTTTTTGATATGTTTTCACTGATTGGATTCTGTCACATCTCAACAACAACGAGCATTTCAATATACATTTGATGTCCAAAGATATTGCATCAATCCTCATATTTGGGGGTAGCAGGAATAGAAGGAGAATTGGAGGATGTGGTACAAAGCTCAAGAAACAGCACGTGTGAAGAGATTTTTGAAAGTTGTGACAGAAATGCAGAGAAATGAATTCTGGAGTGTGCAGCATAATGGCTTGACCATCAATGGAGAATATAGAACCAGAGTCGGAAAGTTGATAAATAAGGCTGGCACATATGGTGGAATGAAAAGCTGCCAGGCATTCCACTTCAGCAACACAAGTGATTAAAGTAGAATCAGGCAGTATATAGATTAGTTCTTCTGGTATCTCAACAGCAACTTCCATTTTAAAATTGTAAAAAGTCCCAAGGCACTTCACAAGAGTATTATCAAAAATTTGACACCAAAGCCTGGTGTCATCAATCCCAAGGTGGGTAGCTTGAATCAGAAAATCGCCTGCTTGCCATTCCTGCCTCAAGAGAAACTAACCCAAAAGTGGCGGCATGGTGGAGCAGTGGTTAGCACTGCTGTTTCACAGCGCCGAGGACCCAGGTTCAATCCCAGGTCACTGTCTGTGTGGAGTTTGCACATTCTCCCGTGTCTGCTTGGGTCTCACCCCACAAACCCAAAGGTGTGCAGGCTAACTTGCCCCTTAATTTAAAAAAAAGAATTGGGTACTCTGAATTTATTTTAAAAATTAGAAACGTACCCAAATGATGGGGTCTTTGTTCCAGGGTTTGGGCAGGGTGTGGGGGGTCGCCGGGGGGGGGGGGGGGGGGGGGGGGGGGGGGGGGTGGTGGTAGTGTGAGAGAGAGAGAAAAGAGTGTGAGAGAGGGAAGAGTGTGAGAGAGGGAAGAGTGTGTGACAGACAGTGTGTGAGAGAGAGAGAGTGTGAGAGAGAAAGGGCACGATTCTCCGCTCCCGCGCAGCATCGGGGAGGCCGTCGTGAACTCGGCCAAGTTTCACGACGGCGTCGGAAGCCGCTCCTCGCACCCTATTCACCCCCCCCCCCCCCCCCCCCCCCCCCCCCCCCCCCCCCAGGGGGCTAGGAGCAGCGTTGTGAAAAACTCGGCCGCCGGGCCTTGACGCTTGCGTCAAAGCGGCGCGCCGAGAATGACGCGACGGCGGCGCCTAAGTGACGTCAGCCACGCATGCGCGGTTGCCGTCTTCCCCTCCGCTGCCCCGCAAGATGTGGCGGCTTGATCTTGCGGGGCGGCGGAGGGGAAAGAGTGCGTCTCTTGGAGACGCCGGCCCGACGATGGGTGGGCACCGATCGCGGGCCAGTCCCCTCCCGAGCACAGCCGTGGTGCTCAATCCCCTCTCCGCCCCTCACAGGCCCAAACTTACCTTTCGCGCTATGTTCACGCCGGCAGCAACCAGGTGTAGTTGCCGCCGGCGTGAACAGGTCAGGAACGTCAGGCTGCTCAACCCATCTGGGCCGGAGAATCGCCAGTCGCCGTAAAAAACGGCGAGCGGTGATTCCGCGACACATCATTTTGGGGGGGTGGGAGGATCGCGGGGGGTGCCAGGGCGGCGTGTCGTGATTCGCCCGGCCCTCCCGCGATTCTCCCACCCGACGTGGGGAGCGGAGAATCGCGCCCAAAGAATGTGAGAGAGAAAGAGTGTGAGAGAGAGAGAGTGTGTGAGAGAAAGAGTGTGAGAGAGAGAGTTGGGGGGGGGTTGGCTAATGCCGGTGCAGGATCCAATTGAGCTCGCCACCATTGGACACTGGTGGTAGTGACCACAGTGGCCTTTTAAAAGGACAGAAGATTCTTCTCTTTATGCGACTGTTTTATAATGCAGCAGAACCTCTGACTCACAATATATTGTAAATAAAAATATCCCAGTAACTTTTCTTTTTAGCTTTAACTGACAAATAATATTTACTGAAGTTTTCTTGAATTATTTTTTTGAACACCAGAGATAGATAATGCTGGTAAATTTCCCAAGTCTATTTTTCTTTATTTTTTCTGCCACCCACCTGCCACCCTTTTCCTTTATACTCACCATGTCAACTCACCCAGCACCTGCCAAGAGCAGACCACAAGAACCATGTTGAGAGTATGAAATATCTCTGACAACATTTACTATAGTTAAAATAAAACACTGCCATTCATGAAAGCCAGTTCATAACATTTAAATCCCCTCACGTATTTAATCCTTATATTCATAATCCCATCTCAGCGACAACAAATCTTTTGATAACCTCTTCCAAGCTGTCAATCAAACTGTGAAGCAAGGATCCCCTACTGAAATAATTATAGGTTGTGGATTGCATCCAGCATTAATAATAACATGATAATAGCCTTTTGGATGATATCAACAAATAGCTATTGTAACTGTTGAAACAGATTTCTTTCAACTTTCTCTGACACAGGCGTCTTAGTTTTTCAAAGATTTTTAAATGGTTCGGCATTTAAATAACATAACAGCGTGAGCGTTTTTATCTTTCACAAACACAGGCAGGCTATTTTTCTATTTTTAAAGGGTTTGCGGTGTGAACTGGTTCGCAGCTCGACAGTTCTGCAGTCCTTATCTGACCTTTTAGAGATTTATGACTGCTCTAAAAATTGTAACTCCCACACTATGGTTTAAGGCCCTTGCTCAGTGAAAATAGAGTCTGCCTGAGTTCAAATGGCCCTGGTGAGTTCAGGTTTCGTGAGAGTCATGCCCCACCCCATTTTTTCCTTTCAGCAAAATGGGATCTCTCAGATAAGGGGGCAGGACTTCCGGACCCAGGTTACATCCATCATTTGTGAGTCCCGCAGATTCTCCACGGCTCTGCAAAAGCAGGGCTCAAGAAACAAAAACGTATTAGGGTGGACGGCCAAAAGTCTGGCCAAAGAGGTAGGTTTGAAATAATGTTTTGAAGCAGGAAAGAAAGGTTCAGAGGCAAAGAAGTTTGAGCAAATTCCAGCTTTGACAACTGAAACAGGACTACAGTTGGTGGAGCAATAAAATTTGGGAAGACGCAAGATACCAGATTTGAAAAAATGCAGATATCTCAGAGGTTGCATGACGGAAGGATGTTGCAGAGATCAAAAGGAACATAGCTTTGGAAGGATTTGAAAACAAGACTGAAATTTTTTTGGTTGAGGTTTTGCTTAACCAGGAGCTGATGTGGGTCAATGAGTTTAGGGCTGGTAGTTGAACTGGACTTGGTGTGAGTTAGGATACAGGCAGCAGAGTAAAGCAGTCAAACTAAATTTGAAGACAATAGAGAGATTGAGTGAAGTGCTGGTCAGGTAGATCTGACTGTCATCATCATACAGATGGAACTTAAATGCATTTTCAGTTGATGTCACCAAGGGGCAGCATGTCGAAGAGAAGAAATAGATTATGAGAATCTTGCATTAATTCTATTACAGCGAGATTTTTCTTTTTAAACACAAACAGACATGAATCTGTTAATTCAGTGCATCCACTTGAATCTAATGATGTTCCTGTTTTACAACAATAGTTGATTTCATAGGAGGATTTGACTCGTATGGCTACCAGGGCCCACAGAAAACATCTCATTTACAGTTGCAGCCTATGTACATGTAAGTAGATCTTTCAGCTGCACTTTATTTTTAACTTAAAATTCCACCAAGCTTTCTTAATTGTCTTATTTGAATGACTATACAGGTGACTTCAAACTGCTTCAATTTTCTGTAAAAGAGAGATTTCACGCTTTTAAATTTCAAGAGTGAATTTCCATTGCGCCTCTCCTAAAAACCTGTCTTAACCTCAGTGGAGGATCTGAAGAAACCCCAGAAAATTAATGTTGTTCTTATTTACTTACATCATTGAGTATATCCAGTTTTTCATTGTTTGTAACCTCTGCTATAAATGCATATTCAAAAAGCAGTAACCATGGTAACAATAGTATTCTGCCAATAGCTGTTCACAGGTCAGTTTATTTATTTTCCTATGTACCAGCCTTCAAGTGAAACTCCAATTCAGAGCGCACAGAGTGCACAATGTCCATCTTCATGTCAACTTTAAGAAAGTTAAAAGTCAACTGTTTCCGTTTTGTGTTGCTTCAACAAAGTGATTATGTCATTTAAAATAAATAACCATGACATAATCACAGTTGCAAACCAAAACCAATGCATAGAGAAATTCCAACACTAAGGCCTGGATTTTCACTCTTCCTGCCCTGCCAAACTGACCAAGGAAGAAGAGACCCAGCTGGATTTTCATTCGGGCCGGGTGCTGGGCTGAATTAGAAACTGGATCCACCATCCCCGGAACAGTTGAGAAGGCCGCTAGGTGCGGATGTGGCTGGGCGGAACGCCTGCCTCTGTGCACTGGCACTTTCTGGAGATACTTAAAGAATTGATTAAAACAAAACAACAATCCTCTCGGGCAGCACGGTGGTTAGTACTGCTGCCTTACGGTGCCGAGGTCCCAGGTTCGATCCAGCCCTGGGTGACTGTCCGTGTGGAGTTTGCGCATTCTCCCCATGTCTGCGTGGGTCTGTACCCACAACCTAAAAGATGTGGATTGGCCATGTTAATTGCCCCTTAATTGGAAAAAATGAATTGGGTACTCTTAAATTCATTTTAAAAAGCAGTCCTCTAGCCTTCATTGGAACCCGCACCCCCAACTCTCCCGATGCCCCATCCATATCAACCTCTGCCACTTCAAGCCCCCATCTACATACCCATGGCCCTTTATGTCCTCCATGCCACCCTGTGCCCCTTACTCACCATTACATAGTTCTTCATACTATCTGTGCCACTCTACGGCAGTCCACCCAACCCCTTTTACCTTAACTACCCCATTCCTCTCTACCCAGCCCCTAAAGTCCTTCTTACCCCCATGCCTTTACTCTTTCTCATGGCCCTCTATGTCCCTATGCCAACTTTGTGCCAACTCATGTCAACCCATACATCCCACCTTTTGCCCTTACCTCCATCATACCAACTCACCTAGAACCACCAGAGGTAAACCTCACAAGCAATACTGACATAAAATAAAGAACTACAACCCGCGTCGCGCTTGAGTCAGAGTGTGGTGTGACTGGTAGATGCCAGGATAGGCCTCCCGCAGGCATCCCGGTAGCCTTTGCGCCTTGTGAGATTTACCCAGATCTTGCAAGGCATCAGAGTCAGAATGCCACCCAAACTGGGCAAATGGTGCGCATCTAAGGAGGTTTTAAACCTACTGAGGCAAGCTTAACCGGTATCTACCGGCATCCCCAGGGAGGCTGCAGCCAGGTGCCATTCTGTGCTGGTCCACACAAATGTGAACCAGGCGAAATGGCACCTGGAGGTCGACCAGGCCAACCTGGGTGGCCAGGAATAGTGCAGGGTGGCAACCTAACCCTCACCTTGAATGCAGGCAACATTGCACTGCCAAGCTGGCAGGAGCACTTCCAGTGTGGCTGTGCAAGGATGCCCGAATGCCAGGGTGGCAATGCCAAGTGTCCAGGCCCAAGGGGGGTCATGCCCATGGAAGGAGGGTGGAGGGGGTAAGCGGGGTGTGGGATGCAGGGAAGATAAGAAGAGGCCTCAGAGGTTGGGGAGGTGATAGCTGGTGGTCCTGGAAGGATGAGCCTGGAAGGGGGGGGGGGTGTGGTGGGCATGAAGGGGAGGCCCCAGGGAGCCTATAGCAAGCAGGGTGCCCTTTCTTGGAGGGTTGTGGGTAATGCTCATGTGTGTCAGGGGAGTCATTGCCCATGGGGGGGGGGGGATGGGGGGGACCCACAAGCTCACTTCGAGATTGGGGTACTCTTTCACAATGGCAGCCTGATCTCTGCGTTCAGCTCCCCAGTGATGAAAACAATTCTTAGGACCGATTTTCCAGCCTCGTTGCGCTCTCGCTCAAGTGAAACAAGGCTGGTGAATAGCGGGAGAGGCCAAAAACTAGATCCGTGCCGGGCGCCAAACAGTTTGCGATGCAACTGGCCCGCTCCCATAGGCGAAATCGGGATCTCGCCATGGAGTGGCAAGAAACCAATTATTTCCACTTAAGCCCCATTTCCATACAATCAATGAGAGAGATCCCCATATCTAACAGCCTCCTGTCATTCAGTGACCTCCCCAGCAACTGCTCACGTTGGGGCCGATTAAAACTCCTTTGAAAAACGTGGACCTGGTGGAAGGGCTTCTGTGGGGAGCCAAGGAGGTGAGCAACCATCTTTGTTCACCGGCAAAGAGCCCAGGGGACTCTGGGCATGTCACCCCAGTGCTCGGCCTCAGTGCCACGCGTTGCCGGTGCCATCTCCTGTGCCCCAAGCCTCTGGGACTCCTCCAAGTGACTATGGATCTGCTGGTACATCTCCCTCTGAATTTCCTGGCTGCTCCCTACCATCTCCATCAGCTCCAGAAAACCCACTTCCACAGGCTCAGAATTAAGCTGGGACCCAGCTGGGTCATGGGATCCAGCAGCCCTCCATCTGCCGTCTCACCTGGGGGTTCCTGCCTCCACCTGATGTGCATCATCAGCAGTGAGGTGCTCACCAGATTGTGCCCCAAAGCCTGACCACCAACATTTTCCACTGAGGTGTGTGCCTCTACGTTGATGGGGAGTGGGGATAACAGCTGTGCCGTGACTATAATGATGACATCCTCTGAGTCAGGAGAGGGGGCCGCCCGGAATGTGCCAGTGCCGCCGGCTGGAGTACCTGCATGTGGTCAGTGGGAGGGATGAGTCAGTCAGTCAGTAAGGCAATCAGTATTCACGTTTGGCAGGTGCTCCAGGTGGAGCCCGGTGGTTCCTCACCTCTGTGGCGTCCCTCAGCCTCCGCGTCAGTGACCAATCTATCTGTGGCCACTCCGTTAACCTCCAGGTCCCGCTCCTTGAAGGAGGTGAGGATTCTTAGGTCCGGCACCCCACCGGCAGTCTGGGCCCTCCCGCCGATTGTGGGAGATCTTTCCCTGCATGGAAACAGAGAAGGCGTTGTTAGCCACCGTGTGGTTCACAGTGGAGGGAGCGGGTGTGTGAAGGCGGTGTTCGGGGAATTGTGGGGGAGGATGCTCCCTTGATGGTGGGTGGCGTTGGTGTCTACTCACTCGTGCTGCCCAGTGTAGGTTGTTGACCTTCCTGCACTGCCAGCCAGTCCTTTTGGTCATACTGCTGGAGCTAACGGCCACCGGCACCTCATCCCAGGCAGCACTGGCTGCCTTGTGGCTCACTCTCCAGGACCCTTGGTGGAACAGAACATCCTTCCTAGCCTCTACCACGTCCAGGAGCCTCCCCAGGTCAGCACCCCCGAATCGTGGGACTGGTCTCCTGGGCCCCATTGTTGTGAGCTGGCTGGGGTTGTCTGAGCAAGTGCAGCTTAAGTGCTGCTTGATCATGTTAGCGAGTGGCTGGCGAGCATGGTGCCAGTGAATCAGCTGACAAGTCGTTATTTGTGGCAATAAGTCCGCCAGGCCTCGTTAAGTGGGCCAATTAACATTGAAAGGCTTTGCCAGCCTTGCTGGGCTGAGCACCAGGAAGCTGGCGACAATCCCCACCCTCTACCACACTGAGAAATTATTCCAGAGAATTGCACCCTAACTGTGGCCTAAACCAGTGAGAAACTCCCCAGGGCTCAAAAAAGTGACTCAAAAAAAGTATCATTAGATAGCGGTGGAGAACTTGCTGACAGAGCCGGCGGGAAACTCCCAGCAAAACCCGCCACAAATGACAGAAATGTTTCTGTTAGATCGCTCCTTATATCTCTATTGCTGAGGTCACTGCTTCTACTAGATCTAGTCTGCACACTAGGTTTCAGGCACCTAGTTCGTCAAAATCATACATTTTGATTTACACACATTGTCAATCACATGAGTGAGACTCCTCTGTTGAGGAAACGGTAGACCTTTCAGAAGCACATTGATTTAACGGGCAGCTATTACCATGAACCGTGAAGGTACAATTTATAACCAGCCCCCATTCCCCTGCCACCCCCACTGAGAAATGGCAGAGGCCAATATTGCGAAGGGACTATTCCCTCTTGATTTGCGAGTTTGCTGGCACTTTTGTTCAGACAGAAAGCCTGCCCAACAATTCAGGCCTTAAGATGGTTGAAAAATGACCATTCTTTTCTGAGGAATGGAGGATGGTATTGGCATTTACAATCTAAGAGGATTTTGCCCCGATCACTATTGGACAACATAGTGTTGCAAGTTAAATCTTGCAAGATATATCTGCTAATTTATTATTAATTTCCTTGCAAACAAAGCACACATTTTTAGATCTTGCACAATTATGTACTGAATGCTAGACAGTTTTGAAATATGGGGATTAGGTCAAATCTATTAACCTTATAAAAGCAAACTTTGAAATAATAGTTCCTCTGAAAACATTCATTGGAAAGCAAAATACTGATAGTCTATCAACGATTATTGACTCCAAGCCCAAGGACTCCCACACTACCTCGTCTACGCTTCCTCACATCCTGCTTCCTGTAAAGACTTCATTCCATTCTCCCAGTTCCTGCAGTTTTTTCTTAATAAATTTAGAGTACCCTATTATTTTTTCCAATTAAGGGGCAATTTAGCGTGGCCAATCCATCTATCCTGCACATCTTTTGGGTTGTGGGGACGAAACCCACGCAGATACAGGGAGAATGTGCAAACTCCACACGGACAGTGACCCAGGGCCGGGATTCAAACCCGGGTCCTCAGTGCCGTAGGCAGCAATGCTAAGCACTGTGCCACCGTGCTGCCCCAGTTTCTGCAGTTTTGTGGTATCTGGTGTGATTGACGTAAACTTCCACACCAGTGCATCTGAAAGGTCTTCCCTTTCCTCAACAGAGGAGTCTCACTCAAGTGATTGACAGGGCCTTGAGGGCCTTGTCTGATTCATTTCACATACATCTGCTCTCACACCTTCCACCCAAAAGCCTCCGCATTCAACAGATCACCTTCCACCATTTTCACCAGCTCCAGCGTGGTGCCACCAAACACATCTTCCATTTCAGTATCCCTCTCCAACATGCTGGTTTGCTTCTCAAACACCCCAACCCCCACCTCCACCCCCTTCCCTAAGACACATCCATGCAAATGCAAGAGGTATATCTGTCCACCATCCAAGGCTACAAACACTCTTTCCAAGTGAAATTATGATTTACTCCTTTACATTTAGTATATTATATTTACTGTTCAAGATATGGGGCGGAATTCTCCCATCCGGGACTAAGTCCTATGCATGGGTGGGTATGGGGAATATTTCCTGTTGTGGAGGGTGACTGGAAACCATGCCATACCTTCTATCCCCGGTGCAACTAACAGTGCATCTGATGGTTTGCACCATCTTCCATGGTGGCGCATGCTTGATGGGACACTTCCTGCAGTCACATCAGAGTGCCATATTTAAAAAGCGGCCAACATCGCTGATCCACCTGAAGAAAAAGATAGATCTACAGGAACACACTGAGGCGGAAAGATGGAAGATACCGAAACTGGAAGACCCATGTGATAGATGCCCTCCACATGCATTGCTGTGGTGTTCCAAGGTCACCGGCAGCCTCCATGCTGAATTCTGAAGGCAGCCCCAAGCCTTCAATAGATCCTGACTTTTGCATGCCACATTGGTCCAGATGTGTTTTTCCACTGGCGTCGCAAATAATTGGGTGTTGGAGGAAGGTTCCAGTCTGACCGTCATCTGCATCCCATAGCGGCATGCAAATTGGTTTTACACTGGCCCCAAGTGGGATTCCTGATCGTCCATAGCGAGCAACACGGAAGTCCTGCTGAAAATTCATGTAGGTGTAAAACTGATTTTTGGACTCCCTGGCAAATTCTTCCACCGACCCCCTCCCCCACCCACCATTGATCCCATTAACATGGGGGAATTCTGTATTAGAGAGGGACCAAACATAGATTGCGCAACTGCTTTGTAGAACACCTCCTTTGGCCCATTATGTCTTTGTAGGCCACCAAGCACCTATCTATTCTAATTCTATTTTTCTTTAGTGCTGATGAAAGGCCACCAACCTGAAATGTTAATTCCGTTTCTCTCTGCCAATGCTGTCTGACCTGCTGAATGTTTCCATCATTTTCTGTCTTTAATCTTTGAAAACTTTGGGCTAGGTTTTACAGCCCCCTGCTTGCCCACCCTCAAGCTATCCCCCATAATGTGGGATAGGGAGGTGGATGGGCACCAGAATAAATGATTATAAATCATCATTCGCAATAAAAATTATAGGCTACACACCACCTAATAATGGAATGGAAATGAAGATAGAAAAATTCAGGCAAATTAGTGAAGTGGGTACAAAAACATGGGAGATTCACCGACCCAGATATTAATTAGACAGAAGAAGTAAGTAATGGTATAAGAGAATGGATTTGCAAAAATGTGTACATTTCTAACCCAATACGTAGCCCAACAAGGGAATATTTGCTTTTGGATCTAGTAATGGAGAATTAACTCGAGCTAATAGGGGGTAAAAGCAGGGGAACATCTAGGCATAATTAGAATTTCTGATGATAGAGAAGGACATATGCATTATGTAAACCAGGTGAATAGATTATAGAAAAGCATATTTTATTTTTAAAAATTGAACGCAGGAAAATCAAATGTACACAGTTTAACAATGGGAAACATTTAAAATATGTTTGTTAGAAATGGCCACCCGCAGGTCAGATATTCATTCTGTGGGAGGGTGGGCTGGATTGGAAGTTGTACCGCTGCCTCCAGAAATGCGTGCAGAGGCTGCCAGGTGCGGAGGTAGGCTGGGTGGAAGGCCTGCCTCTGTGCTCTGTATTTTGCTAAAAAAAAAGCCCTCACCTATCCATATACCCTTCCATTTGTTGAAAAAAAGCCCTCACCCTTCCATTCAGTCCCTACACCCCATCCATGTCATAATTTGCCATCATGTGTGTAGTAACTCAGCAGACACGAAGATAAATGTTAAACCAAATTTACTTTAACTCAAAAGTAAAACCACGCCCGCAGCCTACTACAACAGCATCCCATACAGTGCTCAACCGGTTTCCTGAGCCGAGTCAGAAACTCCCATACAGGCACTCTGTAGTGTAGTAATCCAGGAGACAGTAAGAAAAAGGTTAAGTCAAAATTACTTTAACTCAAAAGTAAAGCCACACCCGTGGCAGACAACACTAGTTTCCTATCTCAGGACTAATAGGAACTCCCAGTCCGTGTTGATAATGAGTCCCAGCTGGACGGGCCTCAGCCATGGGAACTCTTACACAATGAGCCTCACATGGAGATAAATGAGTGATTCCTCATTATCCTTGTGAGGGTTATCACAACATGCCTCTCAGCTATCCCCACGTCCCCCACATCCCCATGGCCCTTTATATCCCCTCTGCCAGCTTTCGCACCAACTCGTCCCAATGCATGACCCGTCTACCACCCTTTTCCCTTACTCCCTCCATGCTAACTTGTCTACTGTTCTTTGACAGTGCCTCGATAATTGGACAGTTCTTTGACAGTTGGATATATATTTCCAATGTGATTTTGCATAAAAATGTATAGTCACGTCCACTTTTAACAACCCCAAAGGGTGCCTTTCTTCCTTGTCCTAGGACCAGATCCAAAGGGCTACCTTACCTGTCCAAAGGCTATTCAAACAAATCCATCAAGCCTAGACCTCTTAACTGTTCTAATCTGCACACTTCAGGTTTCACAATCCTAGCCTACCAAAATCCCACTTCAGTGGAGCTTGTAAATGGCTAGCTGCTTCCATAAAACATGCAAGTGGGAACCTTAACCCAACTCAACTCCCTCAAAAAAATGGAGCATGTCATATTAAGGGCCAGGACTTAAATTTACAGCCATTTCGCTCCATCATGGCAAAAATCTGGGATTTTATAGAAATAAAGTGGATGTGTTTGGGTTGACAGTCTCTAACTTGGCAGGGTATTGCAAGGATCAGTACTTACATCTCAACTATTTACTACCTATATCAATGACTTGGATGAGAGGCCTGAGTTGAAAGTATCCAAGTTTGCATAAGATACAAAGTTAGGTAAGAAAATAACAATACTCAGGAGCATGCAAAGAGGCTGCATGGAAATATAGGCCTCTATTTTTGGGATGGCAGGGGTTCGCCCCCCACCATCCAAAGATTTGGTGGGGAATACCTGCCAATTCCAAGAGCCCCAATGCTATTTGGGGGGAGTTAGTAGCATAGTATAGGGTGGTCCATGGAGGTTGCATCCCAGTTGAAAACTGGAGGCCATTCATGCCCCAATGCTGGGTCACGGAGAAGAAAGTCTGTTCTCCACAGCTGTAATGAACCCTTCAGAGGGATTTCCCCTCCACTCCCCTGGTCCCAACTGCTTCGGGTCTCTTCATGTTCAGAATCTTTTTTATTGAGGTATTTATGGTTTTATAACAATAACAGTAGAAACAGTGTACATTCAAATATAAACATAGTGCAAAGGCCGTCTTCCTCCCTCACAGGTCCCACCTTTTCTAACACCCTACTCTAAACTAAACTAAACCCCAACCCCCACCCCCCCCCCACCCCCCCCCCCCCACCCCAAACCCCGCCCCCCCCCCCCCCCCCCCCCTTTCTGCTGACGGTTAATTTTCCCCAAGGAAGTTGATGAATGGTTGCCACCTCCGGACGAACCCTTGCATTGACCCTCTCAGGGCGAACTTGATTTTCTCCAGACAGAGAAAGCTAGTCATGTCAGTTAGCCAGGTCCTCGACTTCGGGGGCTTTGAGTTCCGCCAAGCCAATAATACTGGTCTCCGGGCTACCAGGGAGGCAAGGGCCAGAACGTCTGCCTCTTTCTCCTCCTGGATTCCCGGGTCTTCCGACACTCCGAAAATCGCCACCTCTGGACTCGGCGCCACCCTTGTTTTCAACACCTTGGACATGACATCCGCAAATCCCTGTCAGAATTCCCTAAGCTTCAGACATGCCCAGAACATATGGACATGGTTCGCTGGTCCTCCTGCACACCTTGCGCACCTATCTTCTACCCCAAAGAACATGCTCATCCGGCCCACTGTCATGTGAGCCCGGTGAACGACCTTGAATTGTATCAGACTGAGTCTGGCACATGAAGTGGACGCGTTGACGCGTTGACTCTGCTCAACGCGTCCGCCCAGAGACCGTCCTCTACCTCTCCTCCTAACTCCTCTTCCCATTTGTTTTTTTATTTATAAATCTTTTTATTGGCATTTCACATATTTGTAAGCAGTTGTATGTATATATATATATATATATATACACATCACATTTTTTTCGCCCGCGCTAATTTCCTTTATAATGATTTGCTCCAGAGTCCCCATCCTACCTCTGTCCCCAGTTCGTCCTCCCATTTTTGTCTGGTCTCGTCCAGTGGAGTCCAGGCTCTGTCCAGTAGCTGTCTGTCTATTTTCCCACATAGCCCCCCCTTCTCGTTGCTTGTGCCTATCTGGTCCTCGAAAAGTGTGGTTTCTGGGGCCCCGGGGTACCCTACCGTCTCTTTACGGAGGAAGTGTTTTATTTGGAGCTGTCTCATGTCCTGTCCTTTTGCTAGCCTCCACTTCCTCGTCAGTTCATCCAGTGTCGCCAGCCTGTGCCCTACGTAGAAGTCCCTGACCGTTAATGTGCCCCACATCCACCTCCATCTTTTGAAGGTTGTATCCAGCATGGCTGGGGACAATCTGTGATTCCCGCATATGGGAGCCATGGGGGACATTTTGGCTATCCCAAAGTGTTGTCTCGGCTGGGTCCATGTTCTCAGTGTGGCCACTACCACATCTTGTTGAGGAGGATGGGAGTGCTGCCGTAGCCAGGGCCCAGAGGGTCATTGCTTTACAGGATGCCTCCTCCATTTGTACCCAATCTGTGTCTGGTTCTTGTACCCATCCCCTCACTCTTTCTGCCATTGCTGCCCAGTGGGAGTGAGCCCCACCTTTGAAGGTCTCTTCTTACTTCCTTCACCAGGCTGATCAGGTTCCACTTGTGGATCTGTGTCCAGTCGCTGGCTATCTGGAATCTGTTTGTGGTGAAGGTATTGCATTAACTATTCACTGTATGTCATTGTATCATTCTGTTGCCCATGTGGGATCCACCTATGGACCATTGTAAGATATTACCTGTGATGTATCATCTTGGTGCCCTTGGCTTCACCCCTTGAGGGGAGGTATAAAGAGCAGTAGCCCTGTCGGCGGCTCTCACTAGCAGACCAGTCGCAGGCAGGCACTGTTCTAGTCGATTAAAACCACAGTTTACATCTACACTCTGTTTTGCGTGAATTGATGGTCACATCAATTTTATCGACTACAACACCACAATGGAATTGGCCCTCAAACCTGACCGACTGGAACTCGACCGACAAGCTGTGGAGACGAAAGGTATTTTTTTGCACTGACTCCGCTGTTTCGAGGCCTACCTTGCCGCCTCCTCCTCGCCTTCCGTCTCCGACGATCAGAAGCTGAGTCTCCTCCACGCCCGGGTGAGCCATCGAATCTCTGTACAACTCGAGGAAGCCTCCATCTACGCAGACGCTGTCGCAATGCTGAAGCGTTTATAGGTAAGGCCAGTGGCATCTCCTTACTACTCGCCGCCAACGCCCTGGGGAATCGCTGGAGGAGTACCTACGCGACCTCAAAGTCCTTGCACGAAGTTGCAACTACCAGGCAGTTACGGCCACTCAACATATGGACCTCGTCGTTCGGGACGCCTGCGTGGCTGGAGTCAGGCCCAACTACGTGAGACAGCGCCTACTCGAGAAAGGTGCCCTAGACCCGGAAGAGACGGTAAAGCTAGCCTCCGCCCTAGAAGTAGCGTTCCAAAGCCTCAATGCTTCCCGTTTGATCACGCGACCCCCTCGTGGACCCCCGGCCAAAGAGTACCCCAGGCCTGTGCCGTGCAGCTGCCCGCCAATCACGGGGGGGCTACCCTGCTATTTCTGCGGCCAGCATCAGCACCCGAGGCAGCGCTGCCCAGCCCGGAACACGAACTGCAGCGACTGCGGTAAAAAGGGACATTTCGCTAAGGTTTGCCTGGCCAGATCCAAATCCTCAAAATCGCAGGCCCGACTCTCGGACTGACAGGCCCGCAGACCCCGCAGTGTGGCAGCGTGTCTGCCGGCTCCGCGCCCCCCCCCCCACCCCTCCCCCGGACGTGTCATCGGCCTTGTGTTGTCCATGGGGGCAGCCATCTTCAGGCCCGCACAATGTGTGCGACTCATGGGGGCCGCTATCTTGGCCATCCTCGCCCACTCGGCCCGCCACGTGCGACTCATGGGGGCCGCCATCTTGGACGCTATCTTCCTCGCTGCCTGACATGTGCGACCGACGGGGGCCGCCATCTTGGCCGCCATCTGCAACGCCGCCCGACACGTGCAACTGCCGGGGGAAGCCATTTTGGCCGCCATCTGCAACGCTGCCCGACACGAGCGACCGACGGGGGCAGCCACCTTGGGACTACCCCAGCACCTCCGACCATACCGGCTACCCGCAACTCAGCGTGGTCACCCTTGACCAGTCGCGACCCAAACACCTCCGGAGCTCCATGATGACCGTCCAGGTAAATGGACACGAAACACCTTGCCTGTTCGACTCCGGGAGAACGGAGAGCTTCATTCATCCAGACAAGGTAAGGCGCTGCTCGCTCCCAATCATCCCTGCACATCAAACCATCTCCCTCGCTTCTGGGTTGCACTCGGTGAAGATCTGAGAGTGCACTACTGCAACCTGAGCAATACAGGGCGCCAAGTATGCCGATTTTAAGTTATATGTACTCCCCGACCTCTGCGCTCCACTCCTGTTGGGACTGGGCTTCCTGTGTAACCTCAGGAGCCTAACTTTGAAGCTCAACGAGCCCCCAGATGCCCTGTCCCGCGGCACATGCGCAGCGCGCAAGATGACCGACTCTGGGCTATCCACGATGACCTCTGCCACCCGGGGGTCACCCAGCTTCTCCACTACATCAAGGCCTGCAACCTGCTCTACTCCACCAAGGAGGTCAGAGCCATGACCAGGGACTGTCCTATCTGCATGGAGTGTAAGCCGCACTTCTATTGACCGGATAAGGCTCACCTGGTAAAGGCATCCCGGCCCTTTGAACGCCTCAGTATTGATTTCAAAGGGTCCCTCCCCTCTCCCAACCGCAACACGTATTTCCTCAACATTGTTGACGAGTTCTCCCGCTTCCCCTTTGCAATCCCCTGCCCCGACATGACTGCTGCCACCGTCATTAAAGCCCTACATAGTGTCTTCACCCTGTTCAGTTTCCCCATGTACGTCCACAGTGACCAGGGCTCGTCGTTCATGATCAAAGAACTGCGTCAGTACCTGTTCAGTAAGGGCATCACCTTGAGCAGGACTACCAGTTATAATCCCCGGGGAAACGGGCAGGTGGAGAGGGAGAACGCCACGGTCTGGAAAGCCGTCCTGGCCCTACGGTCTAGGAATCTCCCAGTTTCCCACTGGCAGGAGGTCCTCCCCGACGCACTCCACTCTATTAGGTCCCTCCTTTGCACGGTCACAAACGAGACCCCTCATGAATGCCTGTTTGTTTTCCCCAGGAAATCCACCTCCGGGGTCTCGCTTCCGTCTTGGCTGAGGACACCGGGGCCTGTCTTACTCCGCAAACACGTCAGGAGCCATAAGTCCGACCCCCTGGTCAAGAGGTTCCAGCTCCTTCACACCAACCCCCAGTACGCATACATAGAGCACCCCGACGGCCGACAGGATACGGTTTCCCTCTGGGACCTGGCACCCGCAGGTTCCACTACCACCGCCACCCCAACTTACCCCACCCAACCCAGGCTGACCAGCACCCCCACACCTACATGGCAGACGCACCCCCTCCCGCCCTCCATTCCCCCTTCACCGACAGGAATGAAGCTCCAGAAGACAGGCTTCCGGAGTCCGTGTCTGTGCCCGCACCGGCAACTTCACTACCCATGCACGCACAGATGAGTTCGACACCCGGGCCAGCTGCGATGCCAGAGCTTCGGCGATCACAGTGCACGATCCGGACGCCAGACAGGATGAACTTTTGAATCCTTCATCCCCGCCGGACTTCAATTTTGTTAACAGGGGGTGAATGTGGTGAACGTATTGCATTGACCATTCACGATGTATGTCACTGTATCACGCTGTTGCCCATGTGGGCTCCACCTATGGACCATTGTGAGATATTACCTGGAATGTATCATGTTGGTGCCTTTGTGGGCTCCGCCCCTGGCTCCACCCCTTGAGGGGAGGTATAAAGAGCAGGAGCCCTGTCGGCGGCTCTCACTCGCAGAGCAGTTGCAGGCAGGCACTGTTCTAGTCGATTAAAGCCACAGTTTACATCTACTCTCTGTTTTGCGTGAATTGATGGTTGGATCACTATTCTGGGCTGTTTTGAACGCGAGTCCTTCCAGCTCTCTCGCTGCCCCGTTTGGGTTCGCTGGGAATGCCTTGCTTTTGCCCAGGTTAAGTTTGTAGCCCGAGAAGGTTCCAAACACTTTCAGTATTTGTAGTATTGCCTTCAGTCCCTCCTGTGGCTTCGAGACATAGAGGAGCAGGTCATCTGCATAGAGTGAGACTCTGTGCTCCCTGTCTCCTCTCCGGATTCCCTTCCAGCTTTTCACGTCCTGCAGGGGTTCGATCGCTAGCGCGAACAAGAGTGTCTTGTTCCTCTCTGTAGCTGGAAGTATTCAGAGCTGGTGGTGTTAGTTTGGACACTCGTTTTGGGAGCGTTGTACAGGAGCCTCACCCAGGCGGTGTGCCCCACTCCTAGCCCAAACCGTTCCAGTATCTCGAGGAGGTATTTCCATTCGACTCTGTCGAAGGCCTTTTCTGCGTCCAGGGAGACGATCACCTCTGGGTGTTCTCTCCCCAGAGGGGGTCATTATTACGATCAGCAGCCGCCTGATGTTCGCTGTGAGCTGCCTACCCTTTACAAAGCCCGTTTGGTCCTCTGTGACCACCTCTGGTACACAGCCCTCCAGCCTTTTGGCCAGGACCCTTGCGAGTATTTTTGCATCCACGTTCAGCAGTGAAATGGGTCTGTATGATCCACATTCCATCAGGTCTTTATCTTTTTTGAGTATCAGTGAAATTGTGGTCTGTGCTAGCATCGGGGTCAGGGTGTCCCTTGGCAGTGAGTCCACAAACATATCCCTTAAGTGTGGGGCCAGGACTGGTGCGAATTTTTCATAGAAGTCCGCCGGGAACCCGTCTGGTCCCTGTGCCATCCCTGCCTGTATGGAGCTGATGCTCTCCATGATTTCTCCCAGGTCTATTGGTGCTTCCAGCTCCCCCTGTCTGTCTTCCCCCAAAACTGGTAGTTCCAGTCCGACGGGGAACTGTTTCATCCCCGCGCCCCCGTTGGAGGGCTCGGAGGCGTACAGTCCCTGGTAGAAGGTCTCAAATGCCCGATTGACCTCCTTTGGTTCTGTTACCAGTCTACCTCTGCTACCCTTTACCTGCGCTATTTCCCTTCTGGCTGCCTGCTTTCTCAGCTGGTGAGCCAATAGGCGACCAGCCTTGTCTCTGTGTTCGTAGAAGGTCTCCCGTGTCTGGCGGAGTTGGTACACTGCTTTCCTAGTGGATGGCAGGTTAAAGTCCACTTGCAGATTTTTTTCTCTCCGCCAGTGTGAGAATTCCTTCACTCCCAGGTGCAGGAACCTCCATGGATCCACCGCCCCCTCCTGCTCCATAGATGCTCTCAGTTCCCTAGCCATGCCAGGCTTTTTCCCTGCTCTGGGGTTTGATTGGTCGGTCAGTGGGTCCTGTACACAGTTGAAGTCGCCCCCAATGATCAGTCGGTGTGTGTCAAGGTCGGGGATTTCAGCCATGGTCTTCTTTATGAATTCTGTGTCGTCCCAGTTGGGAGTGTACACATTTACCAGTACGACCGGTGCCCCTTCCAAGACACCGCTGACCATGACGTACCGTCCCCCTGGGTCCATAACTGTCTTGGTTTCCATAAACTTCGTCCTCTTGCTAATTAATATTGCTACCCCCCTAGCCCTTGTCCCGCAGCATGAGTGCTATGTCTGTCCCGCCCAGCGCTTTCCTACCAGCAGTCGGATCTTCTCCCTCAGGTGCATCTCTTGTAGGTAGATTATGTCTGCTTTTAAATTTCTTAAGTGGGTCTCTGGATCTTTTGACCGGGCCGTTGAGTCCCCTTACGTTCCAGGTAACAATCCTGGTGGGGGGTTTTCGACCCCCGGTCCTGCAGGATCACCCGTACGTACCTTGTGGACGCGCCCCTGCAATCCGGGGTTTCCCTCCGTTAGGGGGCCGTCACAAATGGCCACGGTCACCGCTCTCGCCATGAGGTCGAGCCCCAGGGCTCCAGGGTTTCCTTTAGTCCAGGGGGCACCCAACATGGCTGCCAGCTGTGTGTATGCCATGTGGCTGTGCCCCTGCTCTCCAGGGTCTCCCTCCGCCCTGCAGCCCTCCCGAGTGGCTGTTTGTGGCACCATCTTGGTTCATCGCTCTGTTCTATGCCCGCCGAGGCCTGTGTTCGTGCTGCTTATATTCGCCGCCCAGTAATAATTGCATCCCCTTTTTAACTCGCGGGGTCTTACCCACCCATACAAAGCCAGAGATCACCTTGTTGACCCATTTAAAAAAGGTCCGAGGAATAAAGATGGGGAGACACTGAAACACAAACAGGAATCTCGGGAGGACCGTCATTTTCACTGTCTGTACCCTCCCAGCCAGTGACAGCGGGAGCATTTCCCACCTTCGGAAGTCCTCCTTCATTTGGTCTACTAATCGGGTCAGATTTAGCTCGTGCAGCCATTCCCATTCCCGCACCTCGGATGCCTAGGTACCGGAAGCTTCCCCCCACCACTCTAAATGGCAGCTCCCCCAATCGCCTTTCCTGCCCCCTTGCCTCGATTGCGAACATCTCACTTTTCCCCATGTTCAAGTTATAACCCGAAAACCGGCCCAAATGAAATGAAATGAAATCCCCCAGAATCCTCATAATTTCTTCCATCCCTTCCAGTGGGTGCGAAACATATAAGAGCAGATCGTCTGCTTCCAGCGAGACTCTGTGCTCCACCCCACCCCCCCGGAACAGCCCCTTCCAGCCCTTGAGGCTCTCAATGCAATTGCCAGCGGCCCTATGGCCAGTACGAACAACAGTGGGGAGAGGGGGCATCCCTATCTCGTCCCCCGGTGCAGCCTAAAATAGCCCGATGTCAACCTGTTTGTCCGAACACACGCCTCGGGCGCCTGATACAGCAGCCTGACCCAACGAAGCGCCGTCCAAATCCAAACTACCCCTCTACCTCCCACAGATAATTCCATTCCACCCAATCAAATGCCTTCTCTGCATCCATTGTGACAATTATCCCTACGTCCCTACCCTCTGTGGCCATCGTAATTACACTCAGCAGCCTTCTTACGTTGGCCGTCAACTGCTTCCCCTTAACAAATCCTGTCTGGTCCTCCCCAATCACGTCCGGAACGCAGTCTTCAATCCTTGAGGACAAGATCTTAGCCAACAGTTTGGCGTCTACATTTAGTAGGGAGATCGGTCTGTAGGACCCGCATAGCTCCGGATCCTTATCCTGCTTCAGGATCAATGAGATAGTGGTGTCTGACATCGTCGGGGGAAGCCCCCCTCTCTCCCTTGCCTCGTTAAATGTCCTCATCAGCAGTGACCCCAGTATCCCAGAGAACATTTTGTAAAACTCCACTGGGTATCCATCCGGCCCCGGGGCTTCACCAGGCTGCATGGCCTTCAGCCCTTCTGCTATCTCTTCCAACCCAATCGGGTCCCCCAGCCCTTCCACCAACTCTTTGTCAACGTTCGGGAACCTCATCCTCCCTAAGAATTGCCTCATCCCCTCCGGCCCAGCCGGGGGTTCCGACTCATACAGGCTGCTGTAGAGTTCCTTAAACGCCTTATTGACCCCAGCTGAATCTCCGACCAGGTTCCCATGTCTGTCCCTTACTTTCCCATCTCCCTGGGTGCCTACCGCTTTCTAAGATGCTGCTCAAGCATTCTACTGGCCTTCTCCCCATATTCATAAATCGTCCTAAAGATAAAGTTCTTGCACAATGAATGAGGAATCAACTTCTTTGGAGTTCAAGGGGTTACAGTCAGGGGAAGAAAAAGGAACGGGCAGACAGTGCAGGGTTCCCTCGTGGCCGTTCCCCTTCAAAACAAGTATACTGCTTTGGATGCTGTTGGGGGGATGACCTGCCGGTGGAAGGCCCTAGCGGCCAGGTCTCTGGCACTGAGCCTGGCTCAGAAGGGAAGGGGGAAGATAGAACAGCAATAGTGATAGGAGACTCAATGGTTAGGGGAACGGATAAGAGATTCTGTGATCGCGAACGAGTCTCCCGGAAGGTATGTTGCCTCCCAGGGCCAGGGATGTCTCGGATCGAGTCGACAGAATTCTTAAGGGGGAGGGAGAGCAACCAGAAGTCGTGGTGCATATAGACACCAACGACATAGCTAAGAAAAGGGATGAGGATCTAAAAAGTGATTTTAGGGACTTAGGTTGGAAGCTAAAGAGCAGGACAAGCAGAGTAGTGATCTCAGGATTGCTACCGGTGCCACGTGCAAGTGAGGCAAGGAACAGAGAGCGAGTTCAGCTGAACACACGGCTACAGGGCTGGTGCAGGAGGGCAGGCTTCAGATATGTGGATCATTGGGATATCTTCTGGGGAAGGTGGGACCTGTACATGAAGGATGGATTGCACCTAAACTGGAGGGAAACAGTATCCTTGGTGGGAGGTTTGCGAGAGCTCTTCGAGAGGGTTTAAACTAGTTTGACAGGGGGATTGGAAACAGAGCTATGGATCAGAGGATAGGTTAGCTGTTGAACAGGTAGAAATAGTATGCAGCAAGTCTGTGAGGAAGGATAGACAGTTGATAGGGCAAAGTTGTACTCAGTGGAATGGGTTAAAGTGTGTCTGTTCCAAAGCAAGGAGTGTCAGGAATAAGGGAGATGAACTTAGAGCATGGATCAGTACTTGGAACTACGATGTTGTGGACATTACGGAGACATGGATTTCACAGGGGCAGGAATGGTTGTTAGATTTTCCAGGGTTTAGATGTTTTCAGAAGAATGGGGAGGGAGGTAAAAGAGGAGGGGTGTGGCACTTAATTAGGGAGTGCATCACAGCTACAGAAAAGGAGGTAGTTGAGGAGGGTTTGTCAACGGAGTCAGTATGGGTGGAAGTCAGAAACAAGAAAGGAGCAGTCACTTTATTGGGAGTTTTCTATAGACCCTCCTATAGCAACAGAGAGATAGAGGAACAGATTGGGCGGCAGATCTTGGAAAGATGCAGAAGTAACAGAGTTGAAACAAAAGGGAAAATGCTGGAAAATCTCAGCAAGTCTGGCAGCATCTGTAGGGAGAGAAAAGAGCTAACGTTTCGAGTCCGATGACTCTTTGTCAAAAAAAAGTAACAGAGTTGTTGTCATGGGTGACTTCAATTTCCCTAATATTGACTGGAACCTCCTTACTGCAAATGGTTTGGATGGAGCAGATTTTGTCAGGTGTGTACAGGAAGGTTTCCTGACTCAATATGTAGATAGGCCGACTAGGGGGGAGGCCATATTGGACTTGGTGCTCGGCAATGAACCAGGCCATGTGTCAGATGTCTCGGTGGGAGAGAATTTTGGTGACAGTGACCACAACTCCTTGACCTTTACCATAATCATGGAGAGGGATAGGAACAGACAGTATGGAAAGGTATTTAATTGGGGGAAGGGAAATTATACTGCTATTAGACAGGAGCTGAGGAGCATAAAGTGGGAACAATTGTTCTTGGGGAAATGCACAACAGTAATGTGGGGGTTGTTTAAGGAGCACTTGCTGCGAGTGCTGGATAGTTTGTCCCACTGAGACAAGGAAGGAATGATAAGGTGAAGAAGCCTTCCCGAACAGGCGCCGGAATGTGGCGACTAGGGGCTTTTCACAGTAACTTCATTTGAAGCCTACTTGTGACAATAAGCGATTTTCATTTTCAAGAGAAGTGGAGCTTCTAGGCAAGAGGAAGAAGGAAGCTTACGTAAGGTTGAGGAAGCAAGGATCTGGCACGGCTCTAGAGGGTTACAAGGTAGCCAGGAAGGAACTCAAAAATGGACTTAGGAGAGCTAGAAGGGGGCATGAAAAAGTCCTGGCGGGAAGGATGAGGGAAAATCCCAAGGCATTCTACACTTATGTGAGAAATAAGAAGATGATCAGAGTGAGAGTAGGGCCAATCAGGGATAGTGGAGGGAACTTGTGCCTAGAGTCTGAGGAGTTGGGGGAGGCCCTAAATGAATATTTTGCTTCAGTATTCACTGAAGAGAGGTACCTTGTTGCTCATGAAAACAGTGTGAATCAGGTTAATAGACTCGACCAGATTGATATTAAGAAGGAGGATGTGCTGGAAATTTTGAAAAGCATCAGATAGATAAGTCCCCTGGGCCTGACGGGATATACCCAAGGTTACTACGGGAAGCAAGGGAGGAGATTGTTGCGCTGTTGGCGATGTTCTTTGCGTCCTCACTCTCCACTGGAGTAGTACTGGATGATTGGAGGGAGGCTAATGTTATTCCCATTTTCAAGAAAGAGAATAGGGAAATCCCTGGGAATTACAGACCCATCAGTCGTACGTCTGTGGTGAGCAAAATATTGAAAAGGATTCTGAGGGATAGGATTTATGATTATTTAGAAAAACAGTTTGATTAAAGATAGTCCGCATGGCTTTGTGAGGGGCGGGTCATGCCTCACAAGCCTCATTGAATTCTTTGAGGATGTGTTGTGACACATTGATGAAGGTCAGGCAGTGGATGTGGTGTATATGGAATTCAGGCGTTTGATAAGGTTCCCCATGGTCCGCTCATGAAGAAAGTAAGGAGGTGTGGGATAGAGGGAAATTTGGCCAATTGGATAAGCAACTGGCTATCACATAGAAGACAGAGGGTGGTGGTGGATGGAAAATTTTCAGACTGGAGACCAGTCACCAACGGTGTACCACAGGGATCAGTGCTGGGTCCTCTGCTATTTGTGATTTTTATCAATGACTTGGAGGATGGGGCTGAAGAGTGGGTCAGTAAATTTGCTGATGACACCAAGATTGGTGGAGTAGTGGATGAGGTGGAGGGCTGTTGTAAGCTGCAAAGAGACATTAATAGGATGCAGAGCTGGGCTGAAAAATGCAGATGGAGTTTAACCCTGATCAGTGCGAGGGATTCATTTTGGGAGGAAAAATCTGAATGCTGATTACAGGGTCAATGGCAGGGTTCTCATGAATGTGGAGGAACAGAGAGATCTTTGGGTTCATGTCCACAGATCTCTGAAGGTTGCCACTCAAGTGGATAGAGCTGTGAAGAAGGCCTATAGTGTGTTAGCATTTATTAACAGGGGGCTTGAGTTTAAGAGCCGTGGGGTTATGCTGCAACTGTACGTGACCCTGGTGAGACCACATTTGGAGTATTGTGTGCAGTTCTGGTCACCTCACTATAGGAAGGATGTGGAAGCATTGGAAAGGGTGCAAAGGAGAGTTACCAGGATGCTGTCTGGATTGGAGGATAGGTCATATGAGGAAAGGTTGAGGGAGCTAGGGCTTTTCTCTTTGGAGTGAAGGAGGATGAGAGGCGACTTAATAGAGGTTTATAAGATGATGAGGGGGATAGATAGAGTGGACGTTCAGAGACTGTTTCCTCGGGTGGATGAAGCTGTTACAAGGGGGCATAACTATAAGGTTCAGGGTGGGAGATATAGGAGGGATGTCCGAGGTAGGTTCTTTACTCAGAGAATGGTTAAGGTGTGGAATGGACTGCCTTCTGTGATAGTGGAGTCAGACACTTGAGGAACTTTCAAGCGGTTATTGGATAGGCACATGGAGCACACCAGAATGACAGGGAGTGGGATAGCTTGATCTTGGTTTCGGACAAGGCTCGGCACAACATCGAGGGCTGAAGGGCCTGTTCTGCGCTGTACTGTTCTATGTTCTATGACCCCCTCGCCTTGCTCAGCTGCTCCACCGCCTTCCCTGTAGTTAACAAGCCAAACTCCGCCTGTAGCCTCCGTCGTTCCCTTAGAATCATGACTCTGGGGCCTCCGCATAACTCCTGTCGACCTGTAGTATCTCCTTCATCAGTCGGTCCGTCTCTGCTCTGTCTACCTTCTCCCTGTGGGCCCGTATTGAGATCAGCTCCCCTCTAATCACCGCCTTCAGAGCCTCCCAGTCCACTGTAGCCGAAACTTCCCCCGTGTCATTAACTTCCAGATAATTCTGGCTACATTTCTTCAGCCACCCACACACCTCCTCATCTGCTAAAAGTCTGATGTCTAGGCTCCAGTGTGGGCATTGGCCACCCTCCTTGCTCACCTGTAGGTCAACCCAGTGCAGGGCATGACCCGAGATCATGATCGCTGAATACTCAGTATCCACTACCCCCGTCAGTAAAGCCCTGTTCAGGATAAAAAAGTCAACCCGGGAGTACACCTTATGCATGTGCGAGTAGAAGGAAAACTCCGTCACTCTTGGCCGCCCAAATCTCCATGGGTCCACCCCCCCATCTGCTCAATAAACCCCTTTAGCTCCTTTGCCATTGCTGGCACCCTGCCTGTCCTTGAGCTAGACCGGTCTAGCCCTGGGTTGATGACTATGTTGAAGTCCCCTCCCATGACCAGCTTTTGTGAATCCAGGTCCGGGATCTTCCCCAACATCCTCCTTACGAACTCCACATCATCCCAATTTGGCGCATACACATCCACGAGCACCACCAGCAGCCCCCCAGCTTCCCACTAACCATGATGTACCGACCCCCCACATCCGCAACTATTCTTTCCGCCTCGAATGACATTCGCTTGTTGATCAGGATCATGACCCCTCTAATCTTAGAGTCCAGCCCCAAGTGGAAAACCTGCCTGACCCATCCCTTCCTTAATCTGACCTGGTCAGTGACTCGAAGGTGCACCTCCTGCAATATTGCCACGTCCGCCTTCAGTCCCCTCAAATGTGAACATGTGTACCCTCTTAACCGGCCCATTTAGCCCTCTTACGTTCTATGTGATCAGCCTGGTTTGGGGGGGGGGGGGGGGGGGGGCTTCCCCCCCGATCAGCCATCCCCCTTCTTGGGCCAGTCTCCAGCCCGTGCCCCATGCATCCACAGGCCCGCCCCAGGCAAACTCCGTCCCCGACCACCCTATTGCCCCACAGCAAAAGTTCCTCCCCCGTCAGCAGAACATTTCCTCACCCAGTAACAGCACTATACAAACAGTCCCCTTCAACAAGCATAACATTTGCTCACCCCCACTGCCCTTCTGTGAGCTAGCCCACCCAGCTAGCTTGGTGGCCCCGCCAATAGCGCCAGACAGTTTCCCACCTATTGTTCCCACCCTCCCGCTCGGACACACATATGCAAACGAAAACAATACCAACTCAATTGCCCAAAAGAAACACAAAGAATATCAAAAAGAAGATCCAACATCTACAATTCACACGTCCATCCCCCATCAGTGCAAATTCAAACTTTAACTCACACAGCTCATAAACTGGCCCAAAATCAATACAGAACGTATTACAGATAACGTCCAAAAACAAAAACGTTTGAACGCTGCAGCAAAGTTCAGTCCAAACACCTCAGTCCACTACCAGTCCTTTCCTTCTAGCGAAGTCCATCGCGTCCTCAGCCGATTTGAAGTAGAAATATTGCTCTCCGTGAGTGACCCAAAGACAGGCCGGATACAGCAGTCCAAACGTAACCTTCTTCTTGAAAAGGGTCAATTTTATCTGGTTGAACCCTGCTCTTCTCCTGGCCACATCCGCGCTCAGATCCTGACATATACTCAGGATGCTGGTCTCCCATTTACAGCTCCATGTCTGCTGGCCCACCATAGGATACACTCCTTGTCGAAGTACCTGTGGAATCTCGCCACCATTGCTCTCGGAGGGGGGGGAGGGGGTCACCTACACACGGCTTCCTCGCTAGCGCTCTGTGTGCCCTGTCCACCTCCAAGGGTCGGGTGACCATCCCCCCCCCCCCCCCAGTAACTTCTCAAACATACCCGCTATGCATGTGATAAAGGAACATCTGTTATTATGAGTGATTTTAATTTGCATATAGATTTGGCAAATCAAATTAGCCACATTACCGTAGAGGAGGAATTCCTGGTGTGTATGTGGGAAGGTTTTCTGGACCAATATGTTGAGGAACCAACTAGAGAACAAGCCATCCTAGACTGGGTACTGTGTAATGAGAATGGAATAATTGGCAATCTAGTTGTGCGAGACCTCTTGGGGATGAGTGACCATAATATTATAGAATTTTTGATCGAGGCGGAGAATGGCATAGTTGATCTGAGACTAGCGTTCTGAATCTTAATAAAGCAAGCTACGATGATATGAGGCATGAGTTGCTTTTGATTGATTGGAGAAAGTTACTTAAAGGGATGACAGTGAATAGGCAATGGCAAAAATTCAAGGAGCAACTGCAACAAATGTTTATTCCTGTCTGGCACAAAAGTAAAGCGGGAATGGGCCATAATCCATGGCTTACAAGGGAAATCAGGGATAGTATTCGATCCCAGGAAGAAGCATAAAATTGGCCACAACAGGTCTGAGGATTGGGAACAGTTTAGAATTCAGCAAAGAAGGACCAAGGAATTGATTAAGAAGAGGAAAATAGAGTATGAGAGTAAGCTTTTAGGGAACATAAAAACTCACTATAAATGTTTCTATAGGTAGGTGAAGAGAAAACAATTGTTTTGTTTTATAAATTTAAAGAACCCAATTATTTTTTTCCAATTTAAGGGGCAATTTAGCATGGCCAATAAACCTACCCTGCGCATCTTTCAGATTGTGGGGGTGAGACCCACGCAGACACAGGGAGAATGTGCAAACTCCACATGGACAGTGACCCAGGGCCGGGATCAAACCCGGGACCTCGGCATCATGAGGCAGCAGTGCTAACCACTGTGCCACCATGCCGCCCATAAGATAAAAAGATTGGTGAAGACTAATGTAGATCCCTTACAGTCAGAAACAGGGGAATGTATAATCGGGAGTAAATAAATGGCTGAGCAACTGAACACAGACTTTGGTTCTGTCTTCACAAATGAGGACACAAATCAGATACAATAAATGTTGGGGAATGCGGGGTTTAGAGAGACGGGGGAACTGAACGAAATCGATATTAGTAGATAAATGGTGTTAGGGAAATTGAATGGATTGAGCATTGATAAATCCCCAGGGCCTGATAATCTACATCCCAGAGTACTTAAGGAAGTGGCTCTAGAAATATTGGATGCATTGCTGGTCATCTTCCAGGATTCTATAGATTCTGGAACAGTTCCTACAGATTGGAGGGTAGCTAATGTAACTCCACTATTTAAAAAGGGAGGTAAAAGAAAATAGGGCATTATCAACCAGCAAGCCTGACGTCACTAGTGGGGGAAATTCTAGAATACACTATCAAAGATTTTATAGCTGAATATATTAGAAAACAGTGGCAGAATCAGACAGAGTCAGCATGAATTTATGAAGGGAAAATCATGCTAGAAAAATCTACTGGAATTCTTCAAGGATGTATAGAGTAGAATTGACGAGGGGAGCCAGTGGATGTGGTGTATTTGGATTTTCAGAAGGCTTTTGACTAATTCCCGCATAAGAGATTGTGTAAAATTAAAGTGCATGGGGATTAGGCAGAATGTATTGAGGTGGATAGAACAGAGGGTTGGCAGGCAGGAATCAAAGAGTAGGAATTAAAGGGTATTTTTCAAATTGGCAGGCAGAGACAAGTGGGATACCGCAGAGATCAGTGCTAGGACCCCAGCTATTCACAATATATATTAATGTTTTAGATGAAGGAACAAAGTGTAATATCTTCAAATTTTCAGATGACGCCAAGTTGGGTGGGAGGGTGAGCTGCGAGGAGGATGCAAAAATACCTCAGTGTAATTTGGACAAGTTGAGTGAGTGGGCACATGAATGGCCCGGGGGTGGGGGGGACGTGGGATCAGGCTATTGAGTTGGGTTGATCAGCCATGATCATATTGCATGGCAGAGCAGGCTTGAAGGACCAAATTGTTTCCGGCTGCTCCTATTTTCTATGTTTCTACAATGATGCGAATGAATGTGGCATCGCATGTTCCTAGTGGCCTTGCCGTATATTAGAACATAAGAGCAGCCGCCAAAACTACGTTTCTCAAAGGTGAAACTCTTAGTACGGTAACATTTCTGTATTATCAAAACGCATTCTCTGAAATTGACAATGTTATCAACAGGCAGTGGGACATCATATGAATAGCTAAAAAGAACATGAGCCGCAAAGCATCAACCATCAGTGTCAAAGCAGGGTTGACAAATTGAAAAGAACCTTTGGGAAAAAAATAATTTTCATGCTGAATGGGGATTGTCAATGTCAATTGTTACCAAATAACAGTCCAACATAACTGAAATACAAAATTATAGTGATCTTCAAAATGATACCAACAGGCTAAAAGATCCAACCTGGAGTCCTTATTGTCTGATAAGTTGAAATTACAATTTTTTTAATGTTGCAGTCTCCCAGCAGTATAAATAGTTAGAAAGGCACCTGGCATAGAAATAACAATGCCAACAGCATTGGGTTTGTTTTATTATTAGAGCATGCAATACAGGAGTAGAAGAATACTGATAATATTTTATAAGGCATAGTTGGGCCACAGTTATAGTACTGTGTGCAGATTTAAGGATCCCATTATAAAAATACTTTTACACCATAGCAAGCACAATCTGAGCAAGGTGATACTAGTGATGACAAACTTTGGATTAAATAGGAAAAGATGTTTTCCTCTGTTGGGAAGTCAGTGACATAGGGCATCACTTAAATACAAAGGCCGGGATTCTCCCCTACCTGGCGGGGCGGGGGGGTCCCGGCGTGATGGAGTGGCGTGAACCACTCCGGCGTCGGACCGCCCTCTTCCGCACTTCTAGGGGCCAAGTCCTCACCAAGTCCTTCACATGGTGAAGACCATGGCGAAGGCGGAAGGAAAACAGTGTCCCCCCGGCACAGGCCCGCCCGCCGATCGGTGGGCCCCAATCACGGGCCAGGCCACTGTAGGGGCACCCCTCGGGGCCAGATCGCCCCGCCCCCCCCTCCCCCCCCAGGACCCCGGAGCCCACCCCCGCCGCCAGTCCCACCGGTCAGGTAGGTGTTTTGTTTCTCGCCAGCGAGAGAGGCTTGACAGCGGCGGGACTTCGGCCCATCACAGGCCGGAGAATCGCCGGGGGGGGGGGGGGGGGGGGGGCCTGCCGACTGGCACGGCGCGATTCCCGCCCCTGCCGAATCTCTGGTGGTGGAGAATTCGGGACACAGTGAGGCGAGATTGACGCCGGCCCCCGGCGATTCTCCAACCCGGCGGGGGGTCGGAGAATCCCGCCCAAAATCATTTTAGGATTTTAGGAGAAATTTTACATGGAGTTGTTACACTATGGAATGCTTTGACATAGGAACTAGTTGAAGAAGAGAACATTGTGCCTTTTAAAGGAAAAGTGAACAAATGTTTGAAGCAATGTCATTGCAAAACTATGGGAAGAGTGCAGGGCAATAGGATTATTGTTCCATTACCCTAGTGAAGACTCACTTTGGGCATGGAATACTAAATGGCCTCTTTCTATGCTGTAAACAACTATACTATAAATAGTCCTTAAGAAGTATGTCCTTTTCACCACAGTTACTCTTCACCCACAATTCTAAATCTCTTGCAAAATGACCTCTGCAGCTTTCAAGTTCTTGCACATGCAGTTCCATGGCCAGAGTTTTACATTGCTCGGGCAGGCGCGCACCCAGCCTGGAAGCACTTGAAATCGCATGTAAAGGTGTCGGCCACGTGTCCCAACATCATCGCACAGTCGTGCAATATTCCGGTCAGTGGGCACGCATACGAATCAGACACATGCTTGCTGGTGATCAAGCAGGCCATCTCGCCCAATAAGGGGCTAATTGCTCATAGTTTTACGTGGTCTGTCTGCTTTTATGGCTGGGTTGGCCAGTTGGCCAGGCGGAGTTTACGCTTTGCCCCTTCAACCTCGATCCAGGGCGGGATGACCTGCCTGGACTGAAAAAAATGTTTTAAAATGTCTGAGGACAGAGGTTGATGTTTGAATGTGCTGCCTCAACACTATTCGCATAATATTTCCATCGCAATGCTTTTTTTGAGAGGTCTGCAGCACCGCAAAGGCTGCCCCCCTGAGTGAGCCCATCAGAAGGACCAGCCCGAACCCTCTCTGTTCTAAGCGCCCGCCCTCTTTCTTTCCCAGTGCTTTTTCCAAGCTGGCTGCCGGTTAATTAGTGAACCAGTTTGAAATCACATTCCAGGCTGACGGTGGCACGGACCCCATGGACAATAAATTCAAGCTCATATGTCAGTTTGTAGGTTCTAATCCATCCATTGCAGAGAGCTAGCCTTCTCTTAAGAGAGTGTTAAGGCACCAGTTGGTAAGAACTTCACTGACAAGGAGGTGTCATCTACAATCCCTGAAAGAGGGCAGACTGTTGTGGAGCATCATCATCAATGGCCATATTCTCAACAGAGCCTTGCTGGGACACAGCACCACAGAAAGTCTTTTTCAACCTCTCATTAACATTCCAGATTGTTTTGCAAACATGTGTCCAGCTGTTGTAGTCGACAAAGCACCATATAAATGCCACTATGCAATCTAAGTACAACCAGATGCATGTTGACAAGGTTCACCTACAAAACATTATGCAGCAGGCTAGATACATTTGGGAGAGCAGATGGGCAACCATTTTTGCACATTCCTGTGAAACAATGTGAGGCAGGCCTGAGTTCAACATCCACCCCACCTGTGGCCATGGTGACTCTTCTTCCACACTGCCCCCTGCCCCCATCCTCTACGCCAGCTACATCAATCAAATCAACCTGTGGAACATCCCAAGTAATCATATGAGTGTAATATTTTTCTTACACTTACCGTGACAAAGTTCTGCTTGGTCTATGAAGATGAAACAAACATTTCACTGAGTTATAAGTGAATATTTTATAATATCAGTTACAAAGAATAAATGCAGTGAAAGTATTTACACTGAAACATATTAATTTCTACTGAAAGGTATGGGGTGGAACCTTACCATATTTTTTCAGTGTTGGAGAATCCCGCCGACAGCGGGTAAACTCATATAGCGAGCCTCTTTAACAAATTATTTTCTCCCCACATGATTCACATCGTGCTCTGATTCGCGTGCCGTGGGAAAATTTAATCTCTAATTCGTGGGGCACTACTTTTAAACACCACCACAGCCGCCACTGCATTTGTTTGAAGTCCAGTCGGTGTCAGTGGATGGCTCCCAGGAAGACAGCACCAAGATTTTTAGAGGGAGCCCCCAGCAAACCCCTGGAAGGTATGAGCATCGGTGTGACATCCTCCACTTGCTTTTGATCAGACGTCCATCAAACAAGGTCATCACCCCTGCCTGGGAGGCAGTGGCCATGATTACGAGTGCCAGCTCGCTCCATAAGAAGATGGGGCAACAGTGTTGGAAGACGATGAATGACTTTCTTTGTACAGTCAGTGTAAGTCGGCCTCCTAATGACTCCTGCTGCACCCCTTCATGCACCCTTACACCTCCATGGTGATCTGTCTCCCAGACACCTCACTGACTCCCAACACTTGACATGTCCCAGTGATCATGATTCCCCCCCCAAAAGATAATCTGCTCCTCGCATCCCCACTCTCACTCACTTGCCACGCATGTCAGCCTACATCATATCTTGCCCAGCAGGACTCATAAGACCAAAAGACATAGGAACAGAATTAAACCACTCGGCCCATCGAGTCTGCTCCGCCATTCAATCATGGCTGATATTTTCCTCCGGCTAACACTCTCCCTATATGTCATATTGCAAGACAGAGTCCAGCGTAACCGGTACGATTGAGCACATCCTGCTAGAGTCATGCCCTAACTGAGATGGCTATTTCCCTATGAGGAGATACCGTTTGAGCTAGCAGGTGAGGAGCAGGACCGTACTGTGCAGCAGGCAAGGTGGGGACACCAAACAAAAGTGGGAATCCTCAACATATGCAGCCATGGTGCAAGCCTCACATGAGTTAACTTTCTCCCATCAGTCTGCCCTTTTGTGCCATCTTGCTTGCCTTGCACGTCAATCATTCAACCAGCCCAGAGCATCCTCGCGCCCTTTGGAGACCACACAGCAGAGAAGCTCAGAAGAAAACATCTCTGAGACAAGCATCAAAGAGACCTCACCGCTCTCACCAGCACCCTCGACCAGCACCGATACTCACACCTCGGTGGGATTAATTAGTAAACATACTTCTGGGTCACTCACTGGTGAGCATATCATGGCTGAAGATCTACTGCAGGCCGTGGAAGGAAACTCTCAGGGATCTGGCTCTTGGAGGTCAATGATGTGCCCCTGGGTCCGGTCATCCCAGAGCTTCTGGAACTGCAAAGGCAGAGTCACTTGCATCAGGAAGAGATGACAGCGTCCAGCCTCAGGGCTCGACTGGAGGAATCCCATCTCTTTCTTTCTGAAGAGATGGTGCCGTCACTCCAATGCAATAAGGGCAACAATGAGGTTGGCATACGCAGTGGAGACCTTAGTGCAGGATGTGCATTCCATGACTGGGGATCTCCGATCCATGGTTCAGCTCATGACCTCCACAGCTGACAAAACATCACTTCTTGTGGATTTCAATCCTGTGCATTTTAAAAGAAGACAGACTTTGATACTGTTGTGTTATGCTTCTTGACATAGCATAAGCTGCTTCCGTGATGTACACTCTGACAAAGGAAGGTTCAGACTGGAGATAGGTTTAACACATTTATTGAACCATTAGCAATTCTCCTACTTGAGTTCGACTCTCTTGCTAATCTAACTATAGTAACTTTCTCTAACTAACCAGTCTGCTCCAATCCATGCAGTGGGTGTGATGCTTTCCTGATCTACTCCTGTCTCTCTGACTGTCGCCTATGGAAAGAGAAAGAGCATGTGTGCTATGTCCTTTTATATGGGTAGCCCCCTTGTGGTAGTGTCACCTCTGGGTGTGTCGTGAATGCCCATTGCCGTGTCCTATCTCACTGGCCTATTGATTGAATATCTGTGTCATGATGTCTCTGGTGCTCCCTCTAGTGTTTATCTAGTCTAAGTGTATTTGCATTAACCTTTTGTGTATTTACAGTGTCCTAGTTTATCTACATTAACCCCTTGTATATTTATAGTGATGCATATCACCACAGATACCATCAATCAACATCTGTTTGTGCCACTTTTCTCAGTTTTCAAATTATTTAAGTGAGCTAAACAGACAGTTTGGCGAAGTGTTATTTATTGAAACATGAATTTGCACACAAAATTACACAACTTTGAAGTATGCCTGTTTATTGGTTTCAATTTATTTTATCACCCTGAGCCTCTTGCTAAACATTCCATAGCCTGAAAGTGTTGTTTTCTCTCACAGACCAATGACTCTGTTTATCTGGGAAAAAATAAACAGCCTGCAGCTTTTAACAGGTTACTTTAGTTCAAAAAGCCGTTCGGCTTTTGCAATTCACGCTGGTGTTCAGTTTCATTCTGCATTTAATTTCAAGTATTGATGCCCCTAATTTGAATGGCTTTGGCAAATCTCATCCACAAATTTTATTTGAAAATATGTAGCAGTATTTAAAATTTTAATTTCCCAAATGTGCTAGTTTCCACTGAGTCTCAGCTCCAGTTACCTGCTCTTCCAATGTTGGTGGGTGGGGGTTTTTTTCCTCTCGATTATTTACATTTATTGAGATCTTTACTCTAGTTTCCTAATATTATAATAGTACTTCAAATGTTCATAGGTTGCGGAATGGATCTTGTCTTGTAGCAGCAATTTGTTTTCAGGGGTTTGATTTAGAATAATCTGAATTCAGGATCGGGGAAGGTTACAGAATTGAAACTATTACAAATACCCATTCCATGAATCCTGGATCTGATGGTTTTAGTACTGAAGCACAGTAAATATTGCAGTGCAGGTTCCTGGGCACAGTAATAAAAAATGAGAAAACATGATCCTGTCATGATATGCAAACATGCAACCAATGAACACTCAGAAGAGGACACAACCAATGGGCAGTCAGGACACTCAGAGCTAGCATCACCACAAGTGGGCATGACATAAACACTGTAAAAGGGATGATGCACTCACACCCTACCTCTTTCCACAGACAGGCATCTAGAGAGTTAGACAGGGTTAATCAGCAGCACCACACCCCAGCGCGTGGCTTGGAGCAAGCTGGTACAGTTAGACTAAGTTACTACAGTTAGATTAGCAGAGAGTCGAACTCATTTGAGAACTGTGTTAATAGTTCAATAAACACGTTGAACTCATTTAAGAGCCTGGAGCATCCTTTAGTTAAGACTGCATCAAGTCGCAGCCTGTGTTATCCGAAGCAGCATAACACAACATGATACCAGGAGTGACTGTTCAATCTATTTATTTCAACTCAGCAAGATCCGTGACAACCAGCTACTGAATACAGGCACAATGGACAAGATTCAGGCTCCTCATCAGTTCAGGACCACCGGCAATCTTCGTGCCAATTGGCAATCATTCAAGCAGAAATTTCAACTATACGCGGAAGGATCCGACCTCAATGGCGCAACCGATGCTTGGAAGATAGCTCTTCCGAGGACAGGACAAAACAAAGTACCAAACCATCCTGGACAAATTCGACAGCCACACCAACGAAATCTTCAAGCACTACATCTTCAGGCAGAGGATGCAAGGTAAAGACGAATCCTTCAACTCATATCTAACTAACCTTAGACTGCTAGCGCAATCCTGCAATGTCAGTGATATCACTGACTCCATGATCAAAGAACTAATCATTTTTGGAGTCCACTCTGATCCTCTATGAGAGAAATTGTTGAAAATCAAGCACATGACCCTGCCAGTCGCGATTGAAACGTGTACTGTGCATGAGCACTCTACAAATCGCTATTCACAGTACAAAACGGCAGAAAGTGAAAAACAAGCCTCCCACGAGATGGAGAGTGTTCAGGCCATCTGCCGGATGCAGCGCCTCCACATTGACGAAAGTGACCATTTTGCGCGCTCTTCCTAGGGCCCGACGCATGTGCAATGCGATCGGGAACACAAAGTGGCTGAAAACCATACTGCGCAGGTGCAGACGTTCAAGAACCGCATCGCGCAAGCGCAACAACGCACTGCCGACGCCAACGTCATGACGTTGCTAACTGCGGCACCGCCCATTTTTTTAAAAACTGCCCTGCAAGAGGCAAATGCTGTTTAAACTGTGGTAAACCAAACCTCCCACAATCCTTCCAGCTGCCGGCAAACTCCTGGACAACAATGGAAACGCAATCAAGGCACTGGGGTCCTGCCATCTGCAGGTGTCCAGCCGACACACACAAGCAAGCTTACACTTCGAGATTGTTAAACCAGACAGGGCGCCCCTGCTAGGTACGCACGCCTGCAAGCAACTGAACCTCATTCAAAGGGTCTACACCATGACGCCGTCCCATTTGGATCTTCAGGCCAGCACCGCCGACATCCTAATCTAGTACGCAGATGTATTTAGCGGGATGGGCACGCTGCCATACGAATACAAGATTCTACTGCGGCCTGATGCCAAGCCAGTGGTCCACGCACCACGATGTGTCCTTGCTCCACTGAGAGAGCGTCTGAAGGCAGATCTCACGAGTCTACAACAAAAATGCATCATCTCCAAGGTCACTGGGCCAGCTCGATGTTGTACGTAAAGAAGCCTTCGGGGACCTATGCATTTGCATTGACCCCAAGGATCTAATCAAAAACATTATGCGGGAACATTACCCCATCCCGAAGAGGGAAGAAATCACGAGTGAGATGGCACATGCGCGCTTCTTCACAAAATTGGACGCATCCCAAGGATTTTGGCAAATCCAACTTGAAGAATCCAACAGAAGGCTCTGCACCTTCAACACGCCTTTTGGCAGAGTCTGCGACAACTGAATGCCATTTGGCATCATCTCAGCATCAGAGATTTTCCATCGCATCATGGAAAAGATGATGGAGGGAATAGAAGGGGTTCGTGTCCACATTGACGATATCATAATCTGGTCCACAACCCCAGTGGAACATGTAGCGCAACTCAAGGAAGTATTCCGACGCATACATGAACATGGCCTCAAGCTAAACAGGTCCAAGTGCTGTTTTGGGACATAAGAACATAAGAACTAAGAGCAGGAGTAGGCCATCTGGCCCCTCAAGCCTGCTCCGCCATTCAATGAGATCATGGCTGATCTTTTGTGGACTCAGCTCCACTTTCCGGCCTGAACACCATAAACCCTTAATCCATTTATTCTTCAAAAAACTATCTATCTTTATCTTAAAAACATTTAATGAAGGAGCCTCGACTGCTTCACTGGGCAAGGAATTTCATAGATTCACAACCCTTTGGGTGAAGAAGTTACTCCTAAACTCAGTCCTAAATCTACTTCCCCTTATTGTGAGGCTATGCCCCCTAGGTCTGCTTTCACCCACCAGTGGAAACAACCTGCCCGCATCTATCCTATCTATTCCCTTCATAATTATATATGTTTCTATAAGATCACCCCTCATCCTTCTAAATTCCAACGAGTACAGTCCCAGTCTACTCAACCTCTCCTCATAATCCAACCCCTTCAGCTCTGGGATTAACCTAGTGAATCTCCTCTGCATACCCTCCAGTGCCAGTACGTCATTTCTCAAGTAAGGAGACCAAAACTGAACACAATACTCCAGGTGTGGCCTCACTAACACCTTATACAATTGCAACATAACCTCCCTAGTCTTAAACTCCATCCCTCTAGCAATGAAGGACAAAATTCCATTTGCCTTCTTAATCACCTGTTGCACCTGTAAACCAACTTTTTGCGGCTCATGCACTAGCACACCCAAGTCTCTCTGCACAGCAGCATGCTTTAATATTTTATCATTTAAATAATAATCCCGTTTGTTGTTATTCCTACCAAAATGGATAACCTCACATCTGTCAACATTGTATTCCATCTGCCAGACCCTAGCCCATTCACTTAACCTATCCAAATCCCTCGCAGACTTCCAGTATCCTCTGCATTTTTTGCTTTACCACTCATCTTAGTGTCATCTGCAAACTTGGACACATTGCCCTTGGTACCCAACTCCAAATCATCTGTGTAAATTGTGAATAATTGTGGGCCCAACACTGATCCCTGAGGGACACTATGAGCTACTGATTGCCAACCAGAGAAACATCCATTAATCACCACTCTTTGCTTTCTATTAATTAACCAATCCTCTATCCATGCTACTACTTTACCCAAAGCGAGAATCCTACCCCTAGACATCTATGCTGAAGTTCCTGGGCGATCAGATTTCACAACACGGTGTGCGCCTGGACACAGACAAAATTAAAGCCATCGAGGCAATGAAAGTCCCCGAGGACAAGAAGGCAATACTGCGCTTCCTGGGAATGGTCAATTTCCTTGGCAAGTTCATCCCGAATTTGGCCACACACACTGCGGCCTTATGCAACCTGGTAAAAAAATCAACTGTCTTTGAGTGGAAGGCGGAGCACCGAACGGAGTGGCTGAAGCTGAAAGCCAGGCTCACCACTGCACCCGTCCTTGCTTCTTGGACCCAGACCGAGAGACCAAGATAACCACAGATGCGAGTCAGGATGGCATTGGGGTGGTGTTGCTTCAAAGAGACGACACATCATCCTGGGTACCAATAGCATTCGCGTCACGGGCAATGACACCCACTGAGACCAGATATGCGCAGATTGAGAAGGAGTCTTTAGGTCTTCTCACTGGCATCCTCAAATTTCATGATTATGTCTACGGCTTGCCAACATTTACTGTTGAGACGGATCATAGGCCTCTGGTCCACATCATCCAAAAGGACCTGAACGACATGACGCCTCGTTTGCAGAGAATTTTGCGCAAACTACAGAGGTATGATTTCAATTTGGTGTACACACCTGACAAGGAGCTCATCATTGCCGATGCATTGTCAAGCTCTGTCAACTCACCCAGTGAACCACTGGAGATCATCCAGCACATTGAATTGCAGGTACAACTGTGTGCAAGCACTCTCCCGGCAACAGATGAGAAGATCGTTCTCATCCGAGAAGAGACGGCCAAAGACCCCCTATTGCAGTGAGTCATCCACAACCTCAGCAATGGCTGGCAGAAAGGGCAATGCCCTCAATTCTACAATGTCAAGGATGACCTGACGCTGATCGATGGCATCCTGCTTAAGCTGGACAGGATAGTCATCCTGCTATTTCTCCAGAGCATGGTGCTGCGGCAGATTCATGAGGGACACCTGGATATAGAAAAGTACAGACTCAGGGCCTGGCAAGCTGTCTACTGGCCTGGCATCAACCAGGACATCACGGTCATGGTCCTGAACTGCAAAACCTGTCCGAGGTTCCAACCAGCGCAGAGCAAGGAGACGCTCCAACCACATGACGTAGAGACCTCTCTGTGGTCCAAGGTTGTCATTGACCTATTCCATGCGAATGGTCGCGACTATATCTTAATCATTGATTACTTTTTGAACTAACCTGAGATGCTGAAGCTGCCGTAGACATAAACATGAAATTTGAGAATGCTGGTGAGAAGACCTAAACACTCCTCGTTCTGCGCATATCTGGTCTCAGTGGGTGTCATTGCCCGTGACGCGTATGCTACTGGTACCCAGGATGATATGTCGCCTCTTTGAAGCAACACCACCCCAATGCCATCCTGACTCGCATCTGTGGTTATCTTAGTCTCTCGGTCTGGGTCCAAGAAGCAAGGACGGGTGCAGTGGTGAGCCTGACTTTCAGCTTCAGGCACTCTGTTCGGTGCTCCGCCTTCCACTCAAAGACAGTTGATTTGTTCACCAGACCTCACCTCACGGATCGTCATCAAAGCGTGTAAAGAGACATTCTCATGGCATCCCGAACACCGTCATGAGCGACAATGGCCCGTGCTTCCACAGTCGAGAATGGTCCAAGTTTGCCAAGAGCTATGATTTCAGGCATGTCACCTCCAGTCAGCAGTATCCGCAGTTCAATGACTAAGTTTCGAAAAAGGGGTGCACATCATTAAGCAGCTCAGCTGCAAGGCCTCGGACTCCGCTTCCGACATACGCCTTGCACTACTTGCGTACCGGACGACTCTCTTGTCCACTGGCATGTCGCCAGCTCAACTGCTGATGAACAGGCACCTGCGGACGACGCTTCCAGCCATACACCTGCCCAACCTTGATCACCTCCCGGTGTTGCAGAAGGTGCAGCAGCTTCACGACAGCCAGAAGCAGGGCGATGACGCACATGACACCGATCTGGACGTGCTATCCCCGGCAAACACGGTCAGGATCAAGATACCGGATGGTGGGTGGTGTGCTCCGGCTGTCGTTGTTTGACAGGCCGCGCCCAGATCCTATGTCATACGTATGGCTGCTGGCTCCATTGTGCGAAGGAATCGAAGGGCACTGCGAAAAGTTGCTTGCCCACAACCACTTTCCCCTCCATTTCCACATGTTGAATTGCCACCTCCAGACACCTCGAACCACGAGGCCACCAGTCGTGCCTTCCACTTGCCTGTCAAGTCACCGTCATCCCCTCCAACACCTCTCTGACTGTCGATGAGGATCAAACACAAGCCTCAGAGACTGGACGTATGAGCATTTGTTTTGTTTGTTCTGTTCTGTATTCCTCAGTCAGTCACATTAGACAGACGCATTCCCACATACATCTAAATAAAACAAAAAAAGGGGGGAGATGGCATGATATGCAAACATGCAACCAATGAACACTCAGAGTAGGACACAACCAATGGGCAGTCAGGACACTCAGAAGTGGCATCACCACAAGGGGGCATGACATAAACACTATAAAAGGGATGAGCCACTCACACCCTGCCTCTTTCCACAGACATCTAGAGAGTTAGACAGGGTTGATCAGCAGTATCACACCCCAGCACGTGGCTTGGAGCAAGCTGGTACAGTTAGACTGAGTTACTACAGTTAGATTAGCAGAGCATCGAACTCATTTGAGAACTGTGTTAATAGTTCAATAAACACGTTGAACTAATTTCAGAGTCTGGAGCATCCTTTAGTTAAGACTGCATCAAGTAGCAGCCTGTGTTGTCCGAAGCAGCATAACACAAATTATCCAAAGTCTTGAGTAATTTGCATCTGGTCTCTGACTGTCACAGCTTGTATTAATTCGTCCCTGAAAAAGCAGCGGTGATTTCACTCATTCCTCAATTTGCACATGGGTTTTTTGCTGCTTGTAGCAGCCCTTTGGAATCAAATGGTTTTGTGTTCTGTGGATCGTTTCAAATGTGTTGAAAATGCAATTGTATAATCTCTTTGATGTTTACCGAATACTTGAACCTTTAAGCAATATTTCATTTGTTTATCTTTGAAATTGATTATTTTAGGTCAAAATAAACTGGCAACTGGATGCCTTAAAATCATCCTGACTTCATACGTTTCACACCTTTTCCAAAGAATCTGGTGGTGTTGACTTCATTATACAACATGGAGCATGGCTGACCATTTTTCTAAAATGATGGCCTCGTCCAGAGACTTGGGATAACAGAAGACCCAACTAAAATGCAGACAAATGAAAGACTTCAACGTTTTAAAACTGCACAGTAACCAGCAACCTTCCTCCTGTGTGTTTGAACACGCTGAATAATGGGAGTTTGGTGCCTGGAAGATCAAATGGAAGTATTGGTGCCCTCTGCAGGCTAATATGAACATCTCACTGCATAGGCCTCTTGTGTGATTCCAGATTGTCAATTATAACTGCAACTGTTCATCAACAAATTAGATTAATGGTTTGTGTTTTGAGGTAATTGTTGAATATGCATTTTTCTGGATTAGCTGCAAATGGTGAATCAAATCAGTGCCATGATTTTACTAAGGATTAGATGATGCTACCAAATGTGAGCTACTTTTCACACGAGCAGCACATTTGCCTTAATACATGCAGGTCTACATATCTCTGAATAAGTTAAAAATGTAGGCTTTTTAAAAAAATAATGTCAAAACTGTTTCCCCAAATAATAATTAATGGAACCAGTGCTCTATGATAACACTGCAACCATTTAGCTTTGTAGGAAATGCTTTAAATACCCCAGCTCCTCTATAAGTAGCCCACTTCACCTTTTTCTATCCCTGTGCAGAAGTAAATGTGAAGCTGTGGAAGAAATAAGCTGTGGTAGTGTATAAGAATAGTTGAAAGCCTTTATAGGTTACATGAGAAATAGATGAAAGGCAAGAGTCAAATGAGAGTTGGTAGTTGTTTCTTAGTCCCACTGCTTCTTCTGATTCACTAAAACTAGATATGTTTTTTCTACCTTATAGTAAACAGCATATGTTTAAACACAGGGGTATATGCACATCTACATACATTGCTGCCAACTCAAGGCTAGAAGTTGTATTTACTGTTATTTTTAACACACAAGTCCGTTTAAGATACTTTTGTTATTACCTGTATAAAAGGAACATGATTTTCTTATCTGTATTAGTGCTTTGTTGGTCCCATGGTATTTGGTGAAACCATATCTGCAGTAAAATATGTCTCAAACATATGTCTTAGCTGTACTTGTGGTTTATGATTGTGCTTTGTTTAGTAATTTGGCGGTGCTATTAAGAACTAAACTGTAATAAAATATGTTTGTAAAAATGTTCTTTACATGCCTGCTCAAACCCCTTTTAATTGACAAATGCTTAATTTTGATGCCCAATGTTACACCCTGGACTTTTATTTCTTTCTCTGTTTATAGTACAATAGGAGTACAGTGATTGTTTCATTCCTTAAAATATTGCCAAAGCACTTAAACTGTACCTTTTTTTCTTTAAAATAGAGGTTGGATGATATGGTGAGTAAAACTAGAAGACTCAATTCTCATTGATTATATTGGAACTAGTCTGAAGTTTTAGGGAAACATTGCCCATAAGTGAATTTACTATCTGTGCAATTACGATGTAATTCATTGAGACCAGGTAATGGCAAATTGGGATCTTTATCAATACAAATAAAGTTAATCATTTGTTAGATTCTGCTTTTAAAAAGATATCTTGGCAATGTTGAAAAATTTAAACCCGGGATGATTTATTTGAATTTCCTTTGCCCTAACATGTTCTGGACATCAAGAGACAGACAATCACCTTGAGTGGGAGCATAGAATATCCAGTATTGCAGCTGTTACCCATTGTAGGCCCAGGTCACTATTTCATCCCGTTGATTTCAATAAGTCTGAATACCAGGTGGCTGGTATAACAGTTAACCAATTGGATATTGGCTGCCACTCATGAGATGAATTTCTACCCACAAGGATCTCTATCAAGACCATCCAAAACAGCTGGACAATAATATTTTAATTATTAACAAATTGTCACCATAATAAGTCCCCGAAATAATGACTTCACCCTAAATGGTTAAGTCCATTCTTTTGATTTGTCAGTTTAAATCTACATGGAAGTTAACAACAGGAACACATGGTTATTTTCATCTTGAAATCCATAGAATGAAAATTGGGCAGGTTCATTAAAGGATAGAGTATCCTCTTCACCATAATTCTGTTCAAGTAACGAAGATGAAAATCAACCCACTTTCTTTTACATATTCCAATCAAACATTTATTTTTACAGCTATAGATACTGCTTCATGCTGTACTACAAAGGAAATCTGAGCACAGATGATTTTCATCCAAGAATTCAGAGAGGGGAGTCAAATTAAACAGTATTGAGTTTACACTTGTTTTTTCAGCTCCTGATGTCTGATTTTTACTATCTGATCTCTTCTTTGAAGGGAAGTAGAGTCCCTATTTAATTCACACCCTTGTGCTGCAGGCACTTTGAAAAAGCCTTTTTATTTGAAACAAGTAAATGTTGCAGGATTAATACATTACTGTGGGAAAGTATTTAACACTATGCACATTTACTGACTCAAAAAATTATCAATGTTACTGATTTTAACAGTGGCTTTTCCTTTCATTCAGTGCAAGAATCAATCACAGGTGGAAACAAGGAAGGAATAAATGAAGGAATGAATGAAAAATGCTCCTATTCCCCAGCAATAACCTAGGCAAAAGCATCAAAGGTGCATGTTGATCACATCACTTTCAGTAAAGTTGTCAACTCCCTAAGGTGAACACGTTGTTTCATCAAGCTTAGCCAGTTCCCTCTTATTTGCTCCGAACTGTGCATCTTGGTATCATTCTCAGGAAAGAGGTCCACGGCAAGCATTTTAATTTCTTTTTCCCACAATAGCTATTCTTATGGTGACAATTTAGTCCATTAATGTCATGGATTTGTGCCTGTCAAGAACTACTCTCATATTCATTTCATTTGCAACCTTTATTACTGAGAGAGATTACTTTCATTTCGTCACAAGATCCAACAGATGTGGATGAAGAACGTTACTATGTCCCATTCTAAATCCTCCATCTAGAAACAAAAATACAGAACTGCACATAAAAAGGAACCCATGATTCCTGCCCACCTGGCTAAAAGATTGGAGGGAGGGGAGGGGGGAGCCACCCACTATCTCAATCTGCCCCACAGCAATTTCACATGAGGAGAAACATTAATTACTTTAAGACACAATTTCTTCCCCTATCTCCAGAGGAATTCCAGCCTTAGCGGGCTGCTGACCATTTCTGTAGTCCCAGCAGTCCCAGATGAGCGCAGTGGCCACAGCTGAGATTACTGGCAGTCCCACCATACTGAGGAGCCCTGGTAAATCCCAGGTCAGGGTCTCAGCAGGGGAGTGAGATGGGTGAGAAGCCAAAGGCCAAGGAGGGCAATAACAGTTGGGTGGTGTGCCTTCTTTATACCCAGGGGCCCCCAAAGGAGGCTCCCTCCTTTCCTGACAGCAGATCATGTAGCTAAAGCCGCCAGGCTTCCCACATAGTGGGTCATCCCACTGTGGGTAAAATACTCGCAGAGGCAGGATGTGGCCCTTAAGCGCTTCAAGGGCCCAATGGCTAGCAGGCCACTCAACATCTCCCTTATTTCCCATAAAATTTTGGACAGGCAAGCGGGTATCAGGCCACCCACTGGATTTCGCCAGCTCCCCCCCACCTTCAAACCCTCCAGTAGGAGAGCTTAAAATCCAGTCAACAAGGACAGACATTCTGTCTTATTGTCTTGAACATAAAGGATCACCTGCCTGCAAACTGGAAATCACGTAGAAAAATTGTACATGTACGACATGCACATGTGGATCCTGACAATTTCCAATTCAGTCATGTAAGTGGACTGCAATCAGGCAGGTCTCAATATGCACGGACTCTCCCCACCTTAACGACTTTTCTACTCTCCACTCAGCTGATGCTTTGCACCCGATTGCAATAGCAGCACAAAGATACTTCCCAAAGGTAAATGTTCCAACAGAAATTCTGTTTCATTGTTTTTATTGTAAGCAAGAAGGTTGCCTTAAATTGAGGTTTTCATCTCCGTGGAAAGGCTTTGGTGGCTGTTGCTATTTAAAAGTTTAATTTAACTCCCATGGTTCCCAGAATATTATTTTTCACAGGACTGTGGACTTATTTGCACGCCAGGGGGGAGCCCAGTCCTGCTGTCAAACATGCCAAAACCACTAGACAGATGAGGCCAAGGTAACTTTTTAAAAATTGTCTTTTTGACATCTCACTTCCCAATCGTGCAGGAACATTTGCCCCACCATCCTCGGATTACCTTCAACACTGTCCTCTCACTTGTTGTCTGGAACTGTTCCAATGGCTGCCACCTCTTACTGCTGAATTCCGGCAAAATCCATCCTGATACACACACGGTGGATCTGTCTGGGTGCCAGGCATGGCTCTGGGACCTTTTATTTAAATGGGCCCCTTAGTAAGGTCCCTGAACCCTCTCGGTGTGCCACGTCCCAATAGGTGTTGTAGCCATCTGGGATGGCCACTTTCAGCATATAAAATGGACACTCACAGAGCATACAGAGAAAAATGGACAATGCAAGGTAACAAGCAGGCACAGAGCCTGAATGTGTATTTAGAAGACAGCATACAGACGGAACCGAAACTGTTGGCCGATTTGCACATTGATGGCCCATCTCCGATGAACAAAAGACTGGTGCTCAAGTAGTCGATACCGTCCCAGACATTCCAGCGCCACTACCTCAGCAAGAAGTTACAAACAAAGCAAGGCCAACAGCAACTTAGGACACGCCCAGCCATCAGGGCACCTGCCCCTTTATTGGCTCAGATCGATGACGGTGATCGAGAAGCTGCCTAATTGATTGGGACCAAGTTTAAGGCCCGCCTAAAAGCGCGCGAAGCCCCCCCCAAGTATCAGAAGGAACCCCTGCCATGTGTTCTCTTTCTTGGAATCGGCTCTCAACTGGAGAGACCCCTCCACCTGCACCACCAGAAGCAAGTAAGTTCAAGTTCAACGCTCGCTACCCGACGGACGACCATAGCTATACTCCTGCTACTTCTTCCAACCCAACAGCCTCAGATCCGAACAACGGCCACTGTTCCTCTGACTTAAGTGGGCACCCGAAGTTAAGTATAGGTGTTAGTAATAGACATAGTTTAGCCTGTAGTGTTATGGTGCATGTGTAAATCATACTGTATGTAAATAAAGTATCATTGACTTTGAACTAACTAACTGGTTTATCGGCTCTTTGATCGATATTCGGTTGAACCTTGTGGCGGTATCAAGAGATACCTGGTGACTCTCAAAGCATATTCATAATTAAGATTAAGAAAGGCGACCTTATTAACCGCCAAATTTATAGCCACAAAAGAGAACAACTGTGTGCCACCTCCCAAGCGGGCTCACATGCACCATTCCCACAGCTTGGTAAAAATTGAGGACCGTTTGATAGAACTTTTTTGTCCTGAATGATTCACGGTATTTTCTTCATCTAGGTTTCACATTTAAAGTTCAGAAATTCTCTACCAGCAGAAGAATCTAAGCAACATTTGTCTCAAGTTGAAGAGATAGGGCAGCACGGTAGCACAATGGTTAGCATTGTTGCTTCACAGTGCCAGGGTCCCAGGTTCGATTCCTGGCTTGGGTCACTGTCTGTGCAGAGTCTGCATGTTCTCCCCGTGTCTGTGTGGGATTCCTCCAGGTGCTCCGGTTTCCTCCCACAAGGCGTGCTGTTAAGAAATTTGGACATTCTGAATTCTTCCTCAGTGTACCCTAACATCGTCTTGTTAAGAGGAAGAAGGAGACTTATGTAAGGCTGAGGAAACCAGGTTCAGATATGGTGCTGGAAGGATACAAGATAGCCAGGAGGGAACTGAAGAAAGGGATTAGGAGAGCTAAGAGAGGGCATGAAAAATCTTTGGCGGGTGGGATCAAGGAAAACCCCAAGGCCTTTTACACATATGTGAGAAATATGAGAATGACTAGAGCGAGGGTAGGTCCGATCAAGGACAGTAGCGGGAGATTGTGTATTGAGTCTGAAGAGATAGGAGAGGTCTTGAACGAGTACTTTTCTTCAGTATTTACAAACGAGAGGGGCCATATTGTTGGAGAGGACAATGTGAAACAGACTGGTAAGCTCGAGGAGATACTTGTTAGGAAGGAAGTTGTGATGGGCGTTTTGAAAAACTTGAGGATAGACAAGTCCCCCGGGCCTGAAGGGAAATATCCAAGGATTCTATGGGAAGCAAGAAATGAAATTGCAGAGCCGTTGCCAATGATCTTTTCGTCCTCACTGTCAACAGGGGTGGTACCAGGGGATTGGAGAGTGGCGAATGACGTGCCCCTGTTCAAAAAAGGGAATAGGGATAACCCTAGGAATTACAGGCCAGTTAGTCTTACTTCGGTGGTAGGCAAAGTAATGGAAAGGGTACTGAGGGATAGGATTTCTGAGCATCTGGAAAAACACTGCTTGATTAGGGATAGTCAGCATGGATTTGTGTGGGGTAGATCTTGCCTTACAAGTCTTATTGACTTCTTTGAGGAGGTAACCAAGCATGTGGATGAAGGTAAAGCAGTGGATGGAGTGTACATGGATTTTAGTAAGGCATTTGATAAGGTTCCCCATGGTAGGCTTATGCAGAAAGTAAGGAGGCATGGGATAGTGAGAAATTTGGCCAGTTAGATAACGAACTGGCTAACTGTTAGAAGTCAGAGAGTGGTGGTGGATGGCAAATATTCAGCCTGGAGCCCAGTTACCAGTGGCATACCGCAGGGATCAGTTCTGGGTCCTCTGCTGTTTGTGATTTTCATTAATGACTTGGATGAGGGAGTTGAAGGGTGGGTCAGTAAATTTGCAGATGATACGAAGATTGGTGGAGTTGTGGATAGTGAGGAGGGCTGTTGTCGGCTGCAAAGAGACATAGATAGGATGCAGAGCTGGGCTGAGAAGTGGCAGATGGAGTTTAACCCTGACAAGTGTGTGTTGTCCATTTTGGAAGGACAAATATGAATGCGGAATACAGGGTTAATGGTAGGGTTCTTCGCAATGTAGAGGAGCAGAGCGATCTTGGGGTCTATGTTCATAGATCTTTGAAAGTTGCCACTCAAGTGGATAGAGCTGTGAAGAAGGCCTATGGTGTGCTAGCATTCATTAGCAGAGGGATTTAATTTAAGAGCCGTGAGGTGATGATGCAGCTGTACAAAACCTTGGTAAGGCCACATTTGGAGTACTGTGTGCAGTTCTGGTCACCTCATTTGAGGAAGGATGTGGAAGCTTTGGAAAAGGTGCAAAGGAGATTTACCAGGATGTTGCCTGGAATGGAGAGTAGGTCTTACAAGGAAAGGTTGAGGGTACTAGGCCTTTTTTAGGTGAGGGGCGACTTGATAGAGGTTTATAAGATGATCAGGGGAATAGATAGAGTAGACAGTCAGAGACTTTTTCCCCGGGTGGAACAAACCATTAGAAGGGGACATAAATTTAAGGTAAATGGTGGAAGATATAGGGGGGATGTCAGAGGTAGGTTCTTTACCCAGAGATAGTGGGGGCATGGAATGCACTGCCTGTGGAAGTAGTTGAGTCGGAAACGCTAGGGACCTTCAAGCGGCTATTGGATAGGTACATGGATTATGGTAGAATAATGGAGTGTAGATTAATTTGTTCTTAAGAGCAGCACGGTAGCATTGTGGATAGCATAACTGCTTCACAGCTCCGGGGTCCCAGGTTTGATTTTGGCTTGGTTACTGTCTGTGTGGAGTCTGCACATCCTCCCCGTCTGTGCGTGTGTTTCCTCCGGGTGCTCCAGTTTCCTCCCACAGTCCAAAGATGTGCAGGTTGGGTGGATTTGCCATGATAAATTGCCCTTAGTGTCCAATCTTCTATGATCTATGATTAACCTAGGACAAAAGTTTGGCACAACATCGTGGTCCGAAGGGCCTGTTCTGTGATGTCTTTCTCTATGTTCTAATAATTCCCTTTTTCCACTGAGGAGTTGAATTTTCCCCACAGAATTGGAAAACAGGAGTCAGGACTGTTTTTGTGTCCTGAACCCACAACCAGTGGGAAATTGATTAAAGGCAAGATTGACACCTTTTTCTATTCTTTCATGGGATGTAGGCATCACTGCCAGGTCAAAATTCTAATAATTCCCCACTGTGTGACCCGTTTTACCATGTTGAGTTAAATGCACTTGATGAAGTTGTCAGCAAGCCCCCCTGCCTGCGGAACGGTTCTCCCCCCGACTGTCGTGGCGCTAGACTCAGTCTGCAGCCGCCACGCCAGGTTCACGAAAATAAAAATCCTACTGCAAGAATTTGCAACATCTCCACAGAATAGACTAAAGCTTTTTACAAAATTGATGTAGCATCTCATAGCGTGGGACTGTTACTGCAAAAACTATTCATTTAGTCCCATTCACTGTTAGACAGGAAATATATATTACTGGTCCCCAAAATAGTTGCAATGTTGGTTGATAAATCCCTTCTTTCATGAACATTGCTCACAAAGGGTGTTATGGGAAATGTTTTTTTATTTTCCTTCAATCACAGCTATTGAAAGCAATATTTAACCAATCACATCAGTAGTACAATATCACAACTGGTTAAACTATGTGTCCCAGTGCTCAACTATTTTGTAAATCTTTTGGCTGAAATCCTCTTAAAAGGGTTACTGGGCAGATGTGCATTTTGCTATTCACAGAGAAGTCATTACTTTTAAGTACAAAATTGCTGGAGATTTAAGGTACTGGAGTATCCATCATAGAGAACTACAGGGAAAATAGAAAAAAGACTCACAAACAGGCTGATATGCAGTAAATCCCGCACTTATCACAATCTCAGGACCATCCCAAATTATGATGTGATGCCAGTGTTGGACTGAGTGAGCACAGTAAGAAGTCTTACAACACCAGGTGAAAGTCCAACATGTTTTTTTTTTAATCACAAGCTTTCAGAGCACAGCTCCTTCCTCGGACATCCCAAATTATGTTGGAGCCAAAGAAGTTGCCATTGTTGTAATGTAACAAACATGACAGCTAATTTGTGCAGTACAAGTTCTCTCAAGCAGCAATGAAATAAATGATCAAATGATCTGTCTTAGATGTTGCTTTAAGGGTAAAAATGTCTCAAGATACTGTAACACCCCTGTTCTTTTTTGAAATATTGTCATGGGATTTTTTTTTTTACATCTACCTAAGGGGAAGATGAGACCTCGGTTTTCCATCTCATCCAAAAGACGTTTTTCTATCTCATATTCAGAACCTTTGAGTCACAAGATTTTGAATTTAAATCCCACACCAGAGACTTGAGCACAGAATCTAGGCTGACATATCAATGCAGAGAGTGCTGCACTGTCAAAGGAGACTATTCCAATAATCTCCTGGCCTTCCTCCCACTGTACAACACATCAAGACTGCTCCGCCATTGCAATACAATCATGGCTGCACATCAGCTTCAATAAGAGAACCAAATCCAGGGCTTCATGAACCATGCAGGAGGTAGAGATTGTGATTAAACAAAAAAATAGGGTACATGATGTCCATAAGGTGAATTCTTCAGGTGAAAAACAGGTCAAATACAATAGGTTGATGGGTGAAGTGAAGAGGAAAATATGAATGGCAACAGGAAAATATGAGAATAAAATTGCAGTTAGGGAACCCCAGAATCTTCTGATGTCATGTTAACAGTAGAAGAGGAATCCAAAATTATCAGTAGAAGCAGAGTTAGTAGAGGCAATGATTGGGATGAAATTGAAAGGAGGAGGTTATGGTGCTGCTGACTCTGCTAAGAGTGATTAAGTCACCTGGCCTGGATGGCTTGCATCCCAAGTTACTGAAGAAAGTAGGGTGGAGATAGCCAAAGGGCATGCCATAATCTTCAGTCTTCCATAAATATTGGATAGGTCCCAGAGGATTGGAGAATGGCAACTGTAACACACTTATTCAAGAACGAGTGCAAGGACAGTTGTAAGTAAGCCTGGTTACTAGATTTTAGTGTAACTCAACCATTTTTAGATTCATGTCATGTTATATTCGTTGTAATACGTTAACTAGGCCAAAACACCATTTTGTGCTAACATTGACATAAGAAGCTATTTTGTGTTCTGTACTCTATAACCACTCACATATACTAATTAAGGGCTATTGCATAATTAGGAACAAGACAGAAACAGATGATTGACTAAAAAATATATCTCAATTAAGTTGTAATAGAAGAAATAGTAATTAATTAAGTAGTTATTTAGAATTTTTTTAGAACAGTACAGCACAGAACAGGCCCTTCGGCCCTCGATGTTGTGCCGAGCAATGATCACCCCACTCAAACGCACGTATCCACCCTATACCCGTAACCCAACAACTCCCCCATGACCAAAAGATCGATGGACAATTGTGCAAAGTCAGATAACAAAAGGCACTGCAAAAGAAACACTGGTCTTTTCAAGAGATGATGTACGTAGGTAGTAAAACGCCAATCAAAATAAAACTATATTTAAATTATGAAATTAAACAGACGTGATTTGAGATGAGGTACTAATAATTTTGGAGATAAAAGTAAAGGCTTTGTTAGACTGATCATGTACTGGATGCTCCCGAGACAGAATTTGAAGAATTGCTGTCAACAAAGGAACAGGATGACTACCCTACTCTTCAGCGGCCTGGTCACTCATTTGAAGATGTAACTCTATTTTGTATTGTTAAGTTTTTCCTTTTTAAAATAAACTCTTTATTTTAATTTACTGCTCAAGAGTCCACATTGACTGATGTTTATGCTTTGTTCAAACCCAAATATTTATTTGATTTTATTGGGTTAATCTGAAGTCAGATCATTGCATAATTAAGGATTAACGTAAATTAAAATAATCTACATGTAAAAGGACAGACACAATCTGAACACCTACATCCAGTTGATTTAGCAAAGGCAGCGGGTACGGTTTTAGAAACAATAATCAAGGAAAAATAAACTTGCACTTGACAAGGTTTGAGTGAATTAGGGATAGTCAGAAGGATTTGTAAAAGGCAGATCGTGCTTGACTAATCTAATTTAATTTTTCGATGGAGAAGGTTGATGAAGGGAATGCAGCAGATGTTGTCTGTATGGATTTCAAGAAAGCCTTTGACAAAGAATCCATATAAAGCTGGCTAACAAAGTTGAGGCTCATGCAAATGAAGGGTCAGAGATAACTTGGATAAGAAATTAGCTTAAGGACAGAAAACACACAATCGTATGTTGGTTTTCAGAATGGAGGATGGTAGATAGCTGTGAGACATTGCTTACTTTACTATTTATAAATGACTTTGAAATTGGGACACAGTAAAAAAAATGTAGTTTGCCGATGATACCACACCTCGAGGAATGGTAAACGCAGATGGAATTTAATACAGAGAAGTGTGAGATGATGCATTTTGACAGAAGGAACAGGGAGAGGCAACATAGACTAAACAACAATATTCTGAAGAGTGTTTAGGGACAGAGGGACCTGAGATCCATGTTTTCAGGAACACTTTTGTCAAGAAATTATCAGGGAAATCCAAGAAATTGTTGGTGACGTTCTGGTTTATTTTTTAAACTGTGGGACAATGTAATATCCTTAAGGCAGGGACAGAGTGTCTGTATGAATGGAACTGGTGCATTTGATACCATGATGAGCCTAGAAACAGTCCAAATAGATGTTTACCAAAGACACTTTAATAACAATCGTATTCATCATGAATAGATTTGCAAAAGTTGTTAAGGGTCAAAGGAAGGGATACAAGTTTTGAACAGGTGTGTCATAGAAAGATTCATGAAGGGAGTTTACTTTGTTCATAAACTCAAAAACTAAAAATTAAAAAATAAAGATAATTAAGGACTTCCGGTGGCTATGAAGGAGTAAGTCGCACATTTGATGGCTCCCAGTCGGGTTGGACTTTTGGACGTTCTTCCCTGATTATTTACCGGACTTGATTTGAAAAATCGATGCCAGAGGCAATTGGGTACTGGATTCCCACATTGGTGCATGGAGAGGAGGACTAGAAGTGCTCGCAAAGGTAGAAACAGACAGACAGAGAAGGCTTGGGCTGAAGCTGCAGCAGGAGGCAGCATGGCGGAGGACCGGACATCTGGCTTGTCGACCCAGCAGTCAACGGAGCAGCTGATGCAATTTATCCAGGAGGGCTTCGCTAAGTGGGACTGCTTGGACCCGATTAAAGAGTCAATTGTGCAGCTGGAGCTTAGATTGGATGCCCAAGATCGGGCGATCCAGAAAGTAGAGGGGACGTTGGTTGAGCAGGAAGAATATTAAACTGCGGTGGAGTTGGAGGTGGGGATGCTGAGAGACCAGCAGAAAAGGCTCCTGGAAAAGGTGGAGGACCTAGAGAATAGATCCCGCCGGCAGAACTTGAGAATTATTGCACTCCCGGAGGTGTTCGAAGGAGCAGACGCTGGAGCGTACATAGCAGACATGTTCGAGAAGCTGCTGGGGCATTCTCCCGATCCTTGGAGGTAGACAGGGCTCACAGAGCGCTCGCGAGGAAGCCGCGAATGGGAGACCCCCCCCCCCCCCCCCGAGGACAATGGTGGTGAGATTCCACAGGTATTTGGATAAGGAGCATATTTTACAGTGGGCCAAGCAGACACAGAGCTGCAAATGGGAGAGCAGTATCCTACGGATCTATTAGGACCTGAGTGCGGAGGTGGCCAGGAGAAGAGCGGGATTTAACCAGATCAGGTCAACCCTTTTTACGAAAAAGGTGAAGTTCGGACTGCTGTATCCGGCCCATTTCTGGGTCACGTGTGAGAGCAACAGCGCTGAGGAAGCGCTGGACTTCTCGAAAAGGAAAGGACTGGTGGCGGACTGAGAACTTTTGAACTTTGCTGCAACGTTCATGTTTAAAAAAGTTTCTCGTCTTTTCATTTTGTGGGCGCTATTTCTGATGCCTTCTGTATTGATTTGGGGCCAGTTGCAGAGCAGAGTGAGTTAAAGTTTACATTTGCACTGTTGGGGAAGGGAGGTGTGTTTGTTCAGACACTGGATTTCTTGCTTAATCGTTTCTTTGTTTAGCGTTTTTTTTCTGTCAGGCAATTTTGTTGGGTTGTTTGTCATTTGAATATGTGTTATGAGAGAGGGGGGAACGGTGGGGAGGAACAATAGGTGGGAGACTGTCTGGCGCCAGGGGTGGGGGCCACCAAGCTAGCTGGATGAATTGAATATTGCAAGGCAGAAGGTGAACAGTGGAGGGGGAAGGGGGTGGGTGGTGTTGGTGAACATGCTGAGAGTGAACATTGTCAGCAGGTAAACATTGCAAAAGCAGGTAAACTAGGCAAAGGTGAACAGAGGCAGTGATATAGCAGCATTGTTGTTGGAATTAGTAATCTAGCGACCCAGGAAAATGACCTAGGGTTCTGAGTTCAAATCCACCATGACAAATAAAATGATCCTGGAATTCGGCAGTGACCGGGACGGCACGGTAGCACAGTGGTTAGCACTGTTGCTTCACAGCGCCAGGGACCTGGAGTCTGCACGTTCTCCCAGTGTCTGCATGGGTTTCCTCCGGTTTCCTCCCACAGTCCAAAGAAGTGCAGGTTAGGTGGATTGGCTATGCTAAATTGCCCCTTAGTGTCCAAAAGGTTAGGTGGGGTTACTGGGTTACGGGGAAAGGGAGGATGTGTGGACTTCAGTAGGGTGCTCTTTCCAAGGACCAGTGCAGACTTGATGGGCCGAATTGCCTCCTTCTGCACTGTAAATTCTATGATTCCATGAGTAACTCACCTCCTGGCACCCCAAAGCCTGTCTATCAAGTCATGTGTGTGACAAAATGCTCTCCCTTTTCATCGATGACACCATCCAGGACAAAGCAGCCACGTAAGTGGCTCCCCATCCACCAACATTCACTCCGACGCACAGTAGCAGCAGATTGTACATTCTATGGATTCAATGCAGGAACTCATCAATGGTTCTGAGACAGCACTTCCCAAAATAGAAGGGTAAGGGAAACAGATGTGCCTCTCCAAGCCATTAACCATCCTGGCTTGTAAGTATATCGCTGTTCAGCCGCTGGTACAAAATCCCGGAACACGCTGTGGGAGTACCAACACCAAATGGACTGCAGAGGTTCAAGAAGGCAGTTCGCCACCATCACCTTCTCAAGTGAAATTAGGATGGACAATTAATCCTGGCCTAGCCAGCAAAGCTCACATTGCATGAATTAATTTTAAAAACCTGTGCAAAAACCAAAATATGGATAATGCAAGCCAAGACTCATCGAACATAAAACATTACAGCGCGGTACAGGTCTTTTGTCCCTCGATGTTGCGCCGACCTGTGAAACCAATCTAAAGCCCATCTACACCATTCCATTATCATCCATATGTTTATCCAATGACCATTTAAATGCCCTTAATGTTGGCGAGTCCACTACTGTTGCAGGAAGGGCGTTCCACACCCTTACTACTCTCTGAGTCAAGAACCTACCTCTGACATCTGTCCTATATCTATCTCCCCTCAATTTAAAGCTATGTCCCCTCGTGCTGGACATCACCATCCGAGGAAAAAGGCTCTCAATCTCTACCCTATCTAATCCTCTGATCATCTTGTATGCCTCAATTAAGTCACCTCTTAACCTTCTTCTCTCTAACGAAAACAGCGTCAAGTCCCTCAGCCTTCCCTCATAAGATCTTCCCTCCATAACAGGCACCATCCTGGTAAATCTCCTCTGCACCCTTTCCAATGCTTCCATATCCTTCCTATAATGCAGTGACCAGAACTGCACGCAATACTCCAAACGCAGCCGCACCAGAATTTTGTACAACTGCAACATGACTTCATGGCTCCGAAACTCAATCCCTCTACCAATAAAAGCTAACACACCGTACGCCTTCTTAACAACCTTCTTAATAATTTGATTAGCGATAGTCAACACGGTTTTGTGAAGGGCAGGTCGTGCCTCACAAACCTTATTGAGTTCTTTGAGAAGGTGACCAAACAGGTAGATGAGGGTAAAGCAGTTGATACGGTGTATATGGATTTCAGTGAAGCGTTTGATAAGGTTCCCCATGGCAGGCTATTGCAGAAAATACGGAGGCATGGGATTCAGGGTAATTTAGCAGTTTGGATCAGAAATTGGCTAACTGGAAGAAGACAAAGGGTGGTGGTTGATGGGAAATGTTCAGCCTGGAGTTCAGTTACTAGTACCACAAGGATCTGTTTTGGGGCCACTGCTGGGTAGCAACTTTCAGGGATCTATGTACATGGACACCGAGATCTCTCTGCTCATCTACACTACCAAGAATCTTACCATTAGCCCAGTACTCTGTCTTCCTGCTATTCCTTCCAAAATGAATCACCTCACACTTTTCTGCATTAAACTCCATTTGCCACCTCTTAGCCCAGCTCTGCAGCTTATCTATGTCCCTCTGTAACTTGCAACATCCTTCCGCACTGTCCACAACTCCACCGACTTTAGTGTCACCTTCAAATTTACTCACCCATCCTTCTACGCTTTCCTTCAGGTCATTTATAAAAATGACAAACAGCAGTGGCCCCAAAACAGACCCTTGTGGTACTAGTAACTGAACTCCAGGCTGAACATTTCCC